>NW_018745170.1:3387043-3912043 GCF_001683475.1 Chenopodium quinoa | reverse complement strand
AAAATACCGCAAAAGAATTTAATTTCCCATTGAATTCCTTCCAATTCATTGCTTTGAGTTTTGTAAATTAATTTTGCGAACAAAATTCAGATTTTCGTTATTTGGGTCTTCGACTTGTTGTGTTGGTAATTTATTGTTCCAGATCTAGAAGGTGAAATTGGTGACTGGATAGAGGACTCAAATCGCAAGCTTCAATTCGACAACTTCAATTTTCCCCTTTCATTTTCTCTCTCCTGTTTGAACTCACTTCTCTTTCTCACTCCTTTTTCGTTTTCTCTCTCCTGTTTCAACCCTTTTTTTTAGCTTTTGAACTTTGCCTTTTCATTTACCCATTTTTTTTCTTCAACCGACAATAATCAAGAGGGGGGTCCACCATTATTCTCTTTCTCTTCTATTTAATGGGAGAATTACATTTACGCCCTTACTTGAATCCTCAAGGAGTAAAGTTCCTTGAGGCTGAGAAACTCTCCATGAGAATATGAGATAGGAAGAAAGAGGTTGTGAGTAGGATAGTTAGTAGTGGGGCCCACAATGTGGATGAGTTGGGTAAGATAATTTTTTTTCTATTAAAAGTAAGACAGTTATTTGGGAACAAGCCAAAATAGTATACATTATGATTATTTGAAAACGAAGTGAGTACTAAGTCATCGATTGATATCAAGAAGTAGACTAATGATGTAAGGAAGACGAACCCCATAGCAACAATAGTGGATCAAACCAAGGACTTCCCACCATTATGACAAAGGAAGAAGCACTAAAGAACAATAAATTACAAAGGAAAGGAAGGAAAAAAGATACAAAAACCTTGGATTTGGCAAGTAGATTAAAGGACTAAGCTTAATTGGCTAAAACACCAAATCAAACCTAGAAATATCATGCCAATTTCAATCAATTGAGAGTCGGAAGGTTTACAATTACTTAACTAGGAAAAAGAAGACCAAAACTTTGAACAAAGCCACCATAAGCTAGGTCATATAATTGTTTCATGGCATTGATGGATGCAAGGTCAAAGGTTATTTTTTTTTTTTTTTTGAGTAAAAGGTAGTACGAGCATATTATTAAGTCAAATCAATTTGCCAAAGCAGTAATGCTTTGAGGGAAAGGTCCAGTAAAAACTAGTTCATCACACATACCGGTATCCCATCTAGCAATACAATGGGCAACCGTTTTACATGGTCAAAGGTCAAACAAGCAAGGAGACCCTTGTTCGAATATCAAATTAAAAAATTAATCCAATCAGGAAAATAAATAAATAAATAAATATTTAAATAAATAAGATAAGCATAGAGGAATCAAATTCATACAAATTAGAGATGTCAATACCTTTACATTTGGAAAAAAAAAAGAATATTATAATATTATAAAGCAAATTAAGGGACTAAAGGAAGGAGCTAGAGAGGAGACGAAGGGAAGAGCTAAGAGAAAAAAATAAGTAGAGGGGAAAGATATCTCGTCTAAAAAGCTTCTCTTTCTTTTTTTCTCTCTAAAATTGAGAGTTTTAATGTAAATAGTGTATATTGTATAAAAAAAAGTATTTTTGAAGTTATTAATAGTGTTAGCAGACATTGTGCTCAATCTCACAAAGTGTTCTATCATTTCTCGGTATGCATCATTCAATTTACTTCATTCTCTGTTTTTCATTTCAGCTTCAAGTGATCTTTCTCAAATCTCAAGTCTATAATCGGATACAAATCAACTTTGCTTCTTCTCTGCCATTTTTTTAAGAGATACATTCGCCACCTAAGCTAAAGGCTCTTACATTGTTTGGACATGAAGTGGGCCCAAAAATCCAAAGGGACCCACAAATGTCAGAAAAAAAGATAAATATAACAGACAAATCCAATCCACCATACCATGAAAATTCCCCACACCCCTATAAATAAGTGAAACGCTAAACATCGCCCGCAATTTACCATATAAAGCCCACAAATATGTTATGATTTGACCATTATGCCCTTTTGCTAAAATTGAAATAATCTCGGTGTAAAAAATGTGGAGCCGTACTGGCTCGCCAGGGGAGACCGGATGGCAGGCCGGAGATGCGGGGGACGCCGGAGGTACGTCGTCGTCGACGGAAAACGAGGTAAGTCACCGTTAAAATTCACGGTTTACCGTCGAAGTGGCTCCGGCGCCTAGGGTGGACGCCCAAACCGTAGCCTGGACGTCCAAGCCGGACGCCAGAACCACCAGAGTGGCGTCCAGGCTAGACGCCCAGACCACCAGAGTGGCGTCCAGCCCAGACGCCCAGACCACCAGACTGGCGTCCTGGGCAGACGCCACTCCACTGGGTGAGGCGGCCCTGCCAGGCGCCAGTCCAGTGGCTGTGGCAGCCCTGGCAGACGCCACCTTTAATAATTAATTTTTATTTTTTCTTTTTTGATTTTGTTGTTGTTTTTTATTTAATTTTTTTGTGAAAAAAAAATCGAAAATGATTTTTTAAAAAAATTCGAAATGGGTTTTTTGTAAATTAAATTTGAAATAGGTTTTTTTTAAATTAAATTTGAAAATTCGAAATGGTATATTTTTAAATTTAGTTTAAAAATTCGAATTGGGTTTTTATAAAAATTAAGTTTGATTATATATAATTATGTTTTTTTTTTGTGTTAATTATGTGGAAATATAGAAATTAAATGTATTATCCGTTAAATGTATTTATTGTAATATATAATTGATGCAGGAATATGGTGGAGACGGAAATGATTACAGTGAGATATTTGGACATGATGGTCCATTCGAAGAAGCTCAACAGGCGATTGATTGGGCAAAACAGGTTGCAATTGCAGCTGGATTTTGCTTGGTAGTAGCAACTCATAAATCTCAACGGGATGGTAGAATGGATCGCATTTTGAGATGTGACCGTTATCGCAAAAGAGAAGAAAGAGATTTTCGTACAGCCACTCGGTTTGACACAAAGCGGAAAGGTTGTGGGTGTGAGTTCAGAGTAAAGGTTCGACAACTACGGAGTCGTGACGGTTGGGAAGTGATAGGTTACTCTAAATGGGGGTATCACAACCATGAGATGATAGTATATGAAGAGGGTCATCGACAACTGAGCGGCTTAAGTCCTGCTGCGAAACTAGTTGTGAAAGAAATGAGTGATGCTCAAGTGAAGCCTGCTAAAATATTAGCATCTGTGTTAGAGAAATTTCCAGAAGACCATCCAAACCGAAGACACATCTACAACGTAGACAACAACTCAGGTTTGAACGGTCAGAGGGAAGGAACCCTATACAGCAGCTGCTACACCAGGCACAATCACGTGGTTACCTGTTCTGGTTTGATTCTGATGAAGATACAGCGGAGGTGACTCATCTTTTCCTTGTGCATCCTTATTGTGCTGATATGATCAAGTCTTGGCCATTTGTGATTTTGATCGACTCAACGTACAAGACAAACAAGTACAAGTTCCCTCTGGTTGAGATGGTTGGGATGGCTCCAACGAACCAGAACTTTCTGATTGGTCATGCAATCATCAGGGATGAGACGGCTCCAAGTTATTATTGGGTTTTGGAGAAGCTGAGAAACTACATCGGGCCTAATGTTCATCCAGCAGCCATCGTCAGCGACTGTGAGGGAGGTCTCTTTGCCCCCATAGCAGAGCTGTTTCCCGAATCGAACCACTTATTGTGCACATGGCACATCAACAACTGCGTGAAAGTGAAAGCCTACAACCTTTTCAATAAGAATTTGGAAATGGCAGAGAGATTGGTGAATGGTAAGTGGCGGAAGATCCTACAGGCTACCACAGAGGAAGCGTATGAGCGAGCATTGGCTAACTTCAGGGATTCGTACCAGTGGTGTCCGGCACTGGTGGACTATGTGATGCATCAATGGGTCCCTCACAGGGAAAAGTTTGTCAAATATTGGACAAACCAGGTACTTCATTTTGGGAACACTACAACATGTAGAGTTGAGAGCGCTCATAGAGCTACCAAGGACTGGATTGATTCATCGACCGCTGCTTTGGATACACTGTTCGCTAGACTGAACAAGTCAATTGAAACTCAGAAGAACGACATCAGGAACTCTCTAGAGGACTCCAGACGACGACATGGTACGATGTACAGCCATTTTATATTTAAGATTCTCCATGGTCGTGTGTCGCACTACTGCTTGGGGTTGATTCTCACTGAGCTGAACAGGGTGAGGGACTTGGCTGACGAAGTGTATACTCGGTGTGGGTGTACTATTTCAGTAACTCATGGATTACCTTGCGCATGCACCATTCATCGCGTTATTACAGAAGAAAGGGCGTCGTTACATGTTGATCAGGTCCATTCATTCTGGAGGACGCTTGTTATTGGTGAGCATGCAGACAATCAAACGGCCGACGTGAACAGGAAGAGTTGGAGCAGTTCCGTTCGATGTACGACCGAGTGTCCTCCAGCCATCCTTCTATTATTCGTGACGCTACTCATGTGCTTCATGACATGTTCCACCCGTCTAACTTAGATTATGAGGAACCCGAAGGAGTTGACCGTCCTCGAGGTCGACAACGGCGGAACAGGAGTGCGTTTGAGTATATCCGTGGTCTTGGTCGTGGTCGTTCTCGTGGTCGGACATCGTCATCTAGTCGTAGTCAATCTTCATCGTCTGTGAATATGCCCCTGAGAACTGGTACGTTTTGGTTGTTTTTATTGCACATAGTTTTAAAGTGTTACTCCTGTCTTCTTAACTGTCTATAATTAATTATTTGGTGAATAGGAAGAAACGATGTTGATCAGTTTCCGTACAAGGAAAGGATACCTGCGATCATCATGTCATACTTGGAAGGGTGGAATGATGTAATCGGAGATGGTAACAGCGGATTCCGGGTCGTGGCTGATGTTTTTCAAATGGGCGAAGACAACTACGGTTTGGTGCGTGAGTTGATGTACAGCGAAATTGCCTCTAACCGAAATGTTTATCGTCATGTGTACCAGGATGACTTGGATGGCGCTCTCCGGCGTATCCGGTGGGGAGGTGGACCTTGCGGCGAAAATCATTATTTTGACGCGCCCCTAGATCTGTTTGCCGTTGCAAACATTTACAAATGCGCAGTCATGCATTTCGGCCTGGGAGTGCATAGTCAAGCTTATTATCCTTGTACCACGGTTCTCCCTTGGCGGTCGCGTGAGACTGTCACCACACCGGTCAGAGAGCTAGCTATTGCGTTTCTTGGGTCGTCATACAGACATTTCATCCGACTAGACATGTCAACCGATTTTCCGGTGCCACCGATTATACCTCGGTGGTACAACATTCGCACAGCGAGCGTAGAGGGTTGGGATGCGCTATATAATGACCGGATCCACGAATGGAACACCCTAGCTGCATTTTAGTTTTTCTTGTTTACATTCTTTATTTGTAATCTTATTTGTACGTTGCTCTTTTAATGAGAACATTAATATTTTATATTGTATTGCTTACTGCATTCTATATGTTGCATGGGTAAGTTGCGCGGATCCACGAACGGTTATATCAAAATTTAAAAACAGCACTGATAATATGTTTAAGTTGGAAGCTAAAAGAACAATCTAAAATGTTACAATTTTACAACATAATGTCCAACATAATGCTCTATAAATAAAATACAATAACCATCAGTAATCCCTCCTCGACGACGACTCCCACTGCGCAAGGGTCTGTTCCAGACTATTAACAACAGCTCTCCCTGTTGCACTCATGCTGTCCTTCTCAAGAGAGAGTTTCTGAACGTCTTGCATTATCTTTCCCATCCACTGCATACAACAAAAAACAGAAGATGAAATACAATAACAACAAATAAAACTTAATTAAACTACAACGATAAATATAATAAAAGACATACCGCTTCCGTGGCAGTAGGCGGTGGCACATAATCATCATCGCTGTGGTCGAGATCAGCGATCAACCTCGGGTGCGAATACCGGTTGAACCATTCCATGTAGTAATGGTCACACATGGGAGTAACCCCAGAGGGCGGACAACTTGGACAAATCCAAGCTGGCGAAGACAACGCTGGGGCATGTACGCCTCGACGATGTCACGATACTGAATGAGTCCCGTGTACAGGGTCCTGGGTACCCTAACACTAGGGTTCGGGCCGAAAGGCATCCAGTTCACCTGTACAATTACAACATATAAAATTTAATAACATGAATATAATATGTGCAAATAATAAAATGTAGACTCTATAAATAAACGTTACCTCTAAGGGGGACAGCCTGTCCAGCAATAACCGTATCGATCGGAGGCGGTCAACGGACTTCTTCTCCGAGCGCGGACTCCACGCACAAGCACGCGGCATCCCCTCATCAATAGGAACTGGGTCACGATGTGGTCGCAATGCAGGAAAGTACTCGTATATCCAAGTCTGCAATAGAGTCAGACACCCAGTGATACCTGCCGCGTCAGCCCGACTCGCAAATCCTAGTTGGCGATACAAATACGCCAACGTAGCCGATCCCCAGGAAAACTGGCCTACACTGTCGGGGTCACACGCCTCTACGATGTCGCGTGTCCTGAGCTTGTTTCCGCCGCTCTTATCCGGAAACAAGGTACATCCGAGGAGTAGAAAAACATAAGCACTCAGCTGTGCGTCGGGCGTCCTACGTGCACTCGGGTACAAACACCGCTGCAACACGGATGCGATCTTCACACCTCCGTGTTCCCAAACACCTAGCGCCTCGGTGTACAGTGCAGCCCTGTCCACCGCCAACAACTCCGCCAGCGAATCTGCCTGATCCGCATCAGCCACAGCACAAAGTCGTTTACCCTCAACACGAATCCCCAGAATGGCCTCGACGTCATGTAACATGATCGTCATCTCACCGAACGGAAGGTGAAAAGAGTTTGTATCCGGCTGCCATCGATCAATGAAAGCCGTGATCAGCGTACTGTCAATCTTATCGTGCATGGTGGCAGGAACGTGCTTCACCCCAGTGCCCTCCAGTCGCTCGAACATCTCGCTCTCCGCCGGCCAGGCCTCAGCCCATGTACGCAAAAAGCTACAAGTCTTTTCCCGGGTATGACATTTCAACAACCCCGTAACTGAAGGCCTCTCCTGGTCCTCCCAAATACGGGCAGCTATGTGTCCTAGAAAGCTAGGAATCACACTCCCGTCAACAGGCCCACCGGGCACCTCACTCCTAACAACCCAAGAATCATTACCCGCCCTCGACCGTTTCCTGCTTGCCCCAGATACAGTGGACGCAGATGATGTGCCAGATCTACTAACAAACCTACCACCCCTACCCTTACGCACCTCCACCATATGCGTCTCGTACATGTCATCAACCCTCTGACTGAATGGACCGTAATCATCATACGGTCCACTGCCATCGTCCACATCCTCATCCTCATCTGCGCCCTCCTCCTGCTCCTCCTCCTGGTCACCCTCCTCAGCATCATCATCGTCATCGTCATCCTCATCCCGACGGTGGATCCGTTCTCTACGAACTGAGGCCGAAATACCACGGGATCTGACATGTCTATGCCCCGACCTCTCCACTGAATAACTTCTACTAAGAAGCTCTATATTCTTCCCCCCACCATGACGACCCTACACAAAATTTTAAAATATATAAACATACAAAAATTTATACGATAAATAATCATCATCGCAAATCAAATAAACTAAAAACATACAAATAATTGTAAACAAAATATAAACGTAGAAAAAATACAACGAAATTGAAAAAATTTATAAAAATAAACAACAAAATATAAAAACAATTCAAAATTATATTACCAAAAAAAAAAAAAAAAAATTAAAAACAAGTTTTTAAAAAAATAAAAAAATAAAAAAATAAAAATAAAAATGGGGGGGGCGCCTTGGCTGGACGCCCAGCCGGCGGTGGTGGCGCCAGATGCAGACGCCGCCACCAGTTGGCTGGCGCCTGGGCTGGACGCCACAGCCACGGCTGCGGCGCCTAGAATAAAAGCCACAACCGTGGCGGTGGCGTCCAGCCCAGGCGCCAGCCAACTGGTGGCGGCGTCTGCATCTGGCGCCACCACCGCTGGCTGGGCGTCCAGCCAGGGCGCCCCACCGCGTTCACGGCGGTTTTCCCCTTTTTTTTTTAAACAAAATATACCTTTCCTCCTTGGGACATCCTTCCCTCCGCCGCCGCCGCCGCCACTTCCTTGCCTTGCCGCCTCGACATTGCCGTTATTTTGAATTTTTTTGTTTTTTTAGAGAGGTTGAAAGAAGATGAGCAATGAGAGTGTGAGTGATGAGAGTGTGAGTGTTTTTTTTTAAGGTCAAGGGCAATTTTGGCAAACCAACAATCTCACCCTTTTTTACATCACACTCCCTAACAACACCCACCAATCCGCCATTGCCACTCTCTCTCATTTTCTCTTTCCTCAAATTTCTTCAGAAATCTGCAACAATGGAGGAAGGTGGTAGTGCTGGGTACGTAGACACAAGCAAGGCAGATAAAGCAGTGTGGTTGATGAAATGCCCTTCTGTTGTTTCGCGCGCTCTTCAATCTTCCTCTGTTCCCAACGATTTACCTGTTGCTAAAGTTATCGTTTCCATTGATCCTCTTTGCTCAGACCCTGAAGATCCCTCTATTCGTCAGGTTTCGTCTCTCTCTGCTCCTGCATTGCCGCCATTTCTTAGGGTTCCTTCTGTTTTTTTTTTAATTTTGTAATTTCTTGCATTTTGGGAATTGTTTGATTTAATTTGAAATTTGATTCTAGGGTTTTAATGTGTACTAATTTCTTGGCGAAGGGTAATGGGTGGGTTTAGTTTTCTTTATATTTTTCTGGGTTCTTTTTTGTTTTATGAATTATTTCAATTATAATGTTGGTTTAATAATTTTGATGAATTTTCAAGGGTGGCCTTTTTCTGGGGTTTGAGGAAGAAAGATTTGTTGTCAGGAAAATGATGATGGTTATGTACATTTAATTCTAGCAATTTTTGAAATTTATTTTGAATTGAGATTGTAATTAGATGAAGTTGCATTAGTATTGTAGTTAGTGTTAAGAAATGAACTATTATGATATAATGTTGCATTGGTAGTGTAAGACGGTGTATGTTATGTATCAGAAGGATAATATATTCGTAACCCTTGTTGTAATTCTTGTACAATTGGATATATGTTTTACATAAATTACATTTATTGTACTTAGGACTTAGGAGAATATAGAGGGAATGATCATTGTCAAGAACGAGTAGGTGCGTACATTTGGACGTCTCCAAACCTGTACGACATTTGATGTTGCTTGGTTGATTGTGTACTCTGCATTTTGTGTCCTTTATTGTGGAGAGGAGATGGATTATATTGCTTTGTTTGATGGAGGGCATTTTCGTCGTCCTTGTGTCTTTTCTTTTGTTGGGACCTTATATTATAAAAGTATGTGCTTGGAGTTTGTGATTTGGGAATAATTGGGATTGTATATGGTCCCAAAAAATCATCCAAGTTAGTCACTCACATGGTTTGATATGGGTTGGTGTCGTTGGAGGATTTGATGATATTACAGCACCTAAATGTGTGCTGATAATACCATTAACTGTTAAGTCTTCCGGTTTGTGGACTTGCAAACAAATGGAATGAGACGGAAAACATTAGGATACTTAGTTTCCGGGATGAACGTAGGAACATGTATTTTGTTCCAGATCATTTGTGCCATGGAACCCCAAGCGTACCGTGTTTATACTTTTGATTATTTTCTCCCCTTTTTTTGTGCAGTTTCTTGCAGAGTGATTTTATGGGCGTCTACTGTGTAATGTATCATATAATATGCTTCTTTGCTTGAGCTGATTGGATAAATAACTTTTAGAAAGTATTGATGACATTAAATTACATTACATTATTTATTGATGATTGTTGATTTCATACATTTATAATGTTTTAATAATGGCAAAGGAGTAGTCTTCATTCTCTTAAGGAATCTACAATTTATCATTAGTCTAATCTTTATGTAAAACAGTAGACCTCTATGAAATTGTTGACATTATGTTTTAATCAGCTTATGGATGAGTTTCTACACTTTTTTCTTTATTTTAAAAAGTGTAGACACTGTGGGACCTGTTTTAGGAATCAAAATTTATCATTAGTCTAGTTGATGATACCTGTTCTTTTTTTTTTTTTTTTCTTTCTTTGTTTCTTTGTTTCTTTTTTCTTTATTTCTTTTTTATTTTTATGTCAAGTATTTGGGCTAAGGAGTTCAGTTTTCATTATTCTAGTTGATACCAGCACCTGGTATTGTTAGACTATGTTATTAGTCCAAAGATATATTTAAGAATTTTACTGACACTCGGAACAGGTCTTTTTAGATTTTGTCCTCCGTTGCACATTGAGTTACTTTGGATTCTTGTTTCTTCCATGGATGCATGGTTATGGCTCCTTTGTTTGGTTGTCTGTATATCCTGTTGTACAATTGAATTCGAAGTATTCCTACTCACTTTATATGTCTCCAGTCTCCATCCCAACTCATATGTCACATACGATTGAGGGTTTGACAAATCGAATATAAATTTTTCAACTTTCTTTCACTATCAACTTTTCAGGGTTCTTGATTTGAGTATGGTATTGATGGAAACTAAAACTTAAACTTAATTAAGTAGGAATGTGGTCTATTGTTTAGAGACGGAGGAAGATTTAAAGAGTGAATGACAAAATGAGAACGTTAATTGAATAATATTCATTTGTATATTCACTTAAGCAGGTCAGGAGAATTCACGGGATTTCATATTTGTTTGTCTCCTTTGCTGTCATTATTCTAAAATTTGATACATGTTTACATTATGATCAGTTCACCATGGAATTGTCTGGCTCTGATTTGGGAAATGTGCCTAAGCGTTTCTCTATGGACATGTCTAAGGAAATTGTTCCAATGTCTGTCTTTTCAGAGAACGAAGGTGAGTACATAGGCTAATCTGTTTATTTTGACCTAATTTCTAGAGCATATTGGTGCTACTATAAGCCAACTTTTTCCTGATTTGAAAAATACATATTTTGGCATTAAATTATGTGCAGTCTACTCTCTGCACAATGTCTTTTGTTTGTTTGGTTACAAATTTGTCATGTTCTGAAATCTGAACAGCATAAATTCTCTGTTATGAGGAAAGTAATTGGGAAAATTCAGAATATATTTGCTAATTGTAGCCAATCGTCAGAAACTTGTGTCTATGTAGTATGGAGTATGTATGCCTCTGTTAATTTATGTGGGAGAATGTTCTTTTATTTAAGGTTTTTTTAATGAAAATACTCTGCGGTTAGAGAAATAGAATCTAATCGATTTCATGGAATACTTTAAGATTTATGATATAATACAATTTTCTATTTTGTAATCCTGCTAAATGGCCGGTTGACCATCTAAAAATTATCTGAAGATATCTAAGCTAGAAATTTAGACTTAATAATCTCCTTTGAAATGAAATTAAAACATGCCATGGTTCCTTCCCACAGATATTCGTAGTTTATAGCCTGATTTGTTTAATGTCATGGCAGAAATTTTAGCTTGAAATCATTACAAAAAAAAATTTGAATTAATTTACTCTGTTGTTTTTGTATTCATGTCCAATGTCTTGTGATCTAGACTTTGTATTTAGGATGGTCAGAACAGCCATTATAATGTACCTATTATGACTGCTCTCCACTACTTACAGGAAATATAAGTGTTGAAGGGAAAATTTATAACAAATTTGACATGAAGCCTCACTATGATGCAATTGAGAGCTATGGTAAACTATGTCGTGAACGAACAGACAGATCCATGACGAAGACTAGACAGATTCAGGTCTTTGTAACATCCTCTTTATTGATTGATCTGATTTTTTTTTTTTCCTATGCTCCTTATGAATCAATTCTTCCATCGGCTGATGTGCTGTTTACAAACCAGGTGATTGGCAATGACAGGCCTATAATACCTATGCCAGGGATCACTCATACTCAGGTTGAACAAGTTTTTTCTTGTACTTTACCTTGTCAATATTTCTTTTGTGCGTGTAATCCTATGCTATTCCCTTTGCCTTTTCTCTTTTGCTTTTTTAGCTTGTCATTTCATCTTAAAAGATTGTTTCTGTTACAGGAGAAGAAGAAAGTGGTTGTTAAAGGATCTGAAACTAAGAGAATTAGGAGGGATCGAGGAGAGATGGAAGACATAATGTTCAAACTATTTGAACAGCAATCCAACTGGACACTTAAAGAGCTGGTCCAGAAGACGGATCAACCTGAGGTTTGTTTCTTGCTTAAATACCTAGATGTGGACGTACACTTTCTTTCCTTCTTACTGTCAGAAATGGTTTTATATTAAAGTTATTTATTTTGTGTTATGTTAGGTTCTCTACATTGATAAAACATTGATTTTTAGTCTAATGCTTTTTATAGATTTTGTCCCGTTATTTTAATGTCTTTTCCCTATTTAATTAATTTTGGGACTCAACGTATTATACTTTTCATGAAATTTGGCCAATTTCTCCCTTGAAATGTGTTACTCTGGATGGGAAAAGTGCTGTGACCCCAGGCCATCAAGTTTTTTATTCATACAAGTTTACAAGGTCAAGGTCTGTGCTTATCAAAAGGGTTGTATACGTTGAAATACATGGGGTTTGGAACTCCTTGGAGCTGTTATAAGGGCATCTAACATAGGCCTATATGTCTTATTTAAAAGAAAATTAAGCTGAGTACATCTTATGGCGGATCTTCAGATATTAGAACTGCAACTGTTTCAGTTGTATGTTTGATTTGCACTTCAGGGTTCTACCGTGTTAAATTTCTCCTAAGTATTCCTATCTTAAAAAAATACTACGTAATAAATTTTTTGACCCGGAAGACAGAATTTGTGAGAATCAACCAGATGTTTATGGTCAAATTACTTGGATTTTTATGCCTCTCGATAGTTAGGTGACACCGTGACATACAAGAATCTTTTCTGACAAGGACATATCAGCTCATGTGTTTACTCTTGTTTCTGTGCAGCAATTCATGAAAGATTTACTGAAAGACCTTTGTGTGTACAACAACAAGGGATCTAATCAAGGGAGCTATGAATTGAAACCAGAATACAAGAGATCTGCTGAAGATCCGAGTGGTTTATAGGATGTTTGATATCTTCATTCATCACTAAAGCCAAGTTTCATCTTAGTTTTTTGCACATATATGACTCAAACTGAAGAAAGATTTGTTCCTGATCGAAGCTGATATCTGCATTGTTTTTGCGCACTAAATCTTCCAATGTTTTTATTTGCACATATTTTCCGCACTCTCAGGATAGTAAAGAAGATTAAGACATTAGTATGTAACCTTTGGAAAGTATGTGAACAGGTCTGATTGAGGCCATATTCATTTCTAAGCTAAAATCTTCTGATACTATGGTATTCAGATATTTTTTGTATATTTGTCAGCAAGTTTCATTTTTGCTTCTTAACTATACTGTTGCAGGACTGCAAATGCTTTTGGGTTCAATTTGATTAAATTTAGTATGTTAATTTGACATGATAGTTCAGAAATTCTGGTGCAAGAATATAAGTCTATAAGATTTATGTATTTCAAATTGGAAGCAATTTAATCTAAAATTAGGTTTTTTTTTTTTTTAATGTATCTTTTTTTGCTTGATTTATTAGTTTTGCTTATTTAAATTCTCCAAAACTGATAAAATGAGCAAAAATACCCTTAAATACATCTAACTATAGGTATACCCGGGAATAAGATAGAGGTATTGGCAACCTTGGTGTTTTATTTTTTGAACGGAAAGTAATAATATCATTAAATAATAGTCATACGACATCTACAATAATAAGAATAGGTAAACCACATATTTAGAAAAAGTACCATAACCTTCACAAATTTACAATCAAATTCATAACCTTGGCGTTTTATTGACATGTAGAATATAATTTATATAAATTGAATAATATTAGTAACCAACTAACCAATTATGAAATATATCAATATAATAAGTATAATTTGACAAAGTCTATTAAACAATGGGAAATGAAAGATGCCATAGCATGTGATGACAAGTTGTGTTTGGTAAGTGGTAGGAGTTTTATTTGACTATTTATTTAATTCATTCTACTTTTATCGTTACAGATATTCGTCAAAGTTTAGCAATCATCTATATGCTCTGCTCCATCCTTCTGTCAAAATAAATACTAGTATATATATTCTGCATGCTGCTGAGAACATTAGCCATTTTTATAACCTTGGTGTTTTAATATTATTCAACTTCATTAATGCACATTTGAAATTACTAATTTTGTTTAACAAAGTTTGTTCATTTCTTAATTAAACGAAATTTTGGTCATTTCTAGATAGAACTTTTACCAAACTTTATTTTCAGCTCACTTTTTTTTTTTTTTTTTTTTTTCCATTTATTCCTTTCCTTTTCCTCTCATTACATCTAGTAAAAATGTTACTACGTATTACAAAAAGTATAATTAAAACGTAATCCTTAGCAAAATAAGATGGTGTGTGGTGACTAGTGACATGCAAAAGTCTCATATTTTAAGTTACATGTTGGCAAATGAGTCTATAATTTTGGACAATAAGTCTCTAATTTTGGCTTTCAGAGATGTTTTAGATTGTATGTTACATTAAACACATATTCACTATACAAAACGTCTCATCCAATACTTTTACAAGCATATACTTTATCTAATCTTTTAATATTATAACATGAGGGGATTAAACTTCTCAAAGCACAATTTAAACATTAAATATGTTTAATTATAAATTATACAAAAATAGAAACTCGATATCATCAAATATGCATCGAGGCAAATTTAACAAGACTCATGTGATCATATTTTTTTTTACGTATAAATTACACTATGTGATTAAAGAAAAGTGTATGAATTGACTCAAAAGTGATTGCAATATTACTAACATAGTTTCAAATGTAATTAAACAATATTTACAAGATTAATTAAACATATTGTAACTTGTTGTAAGTTCTCGATGAAATGTCAAAAGGAATATTGGAGTGCACTATTCCAAATAAAGGAAAAATACTTCAAAAAAAATATTCAATATTGTCATATCAAGGTTTGGTTTTTTCTTTTTTTTTTCTTTTTTTTTTTTTTGACAAGCATATCAAGGTTGATTTCAAGAACATCAAGCAAAAGTCATGCCCCCGAATCAGGCCAAAGTCATGCATGATTCAAATAAAGTAAACTAAATTAATTATATACTCAATCAACAATATTGTCATATCAAATCATAAAGAATCACATACTTCATATATATAGTACGGAGTTTTATCAAGCAACAATCAATTTTTGCGCATGTAATGGAGTATCAACTTGGATACTTGCTCAATAAAAAAAATTTAAAAAAATTTCTTAGAAGCAAGAAAAATAGTAGCTTAAAATTTACTACGTGTTACTCCCTCTATCCCTTATTTTTTGCTCCATTTGACTTTTTACGGTCTCTAAGACGCGTGTTTAAACGTATTTATCTCAATTTCCATATGCATGAAAATTATAAATATTTGATATTAATAAAATATACAATGAAACGATTCTAATAAGATCCCACATTAATATATTATCACTTATAGATTAACGAGAATTCATAGTCAAAGTTTTATAAATATGACCCATATATCTGCAATGGGGCAAAAAATAAGGGACGGAGGGAGTAGATAACAAACACAACATATAACAGGTCCAAGTTGGAGAAAATAAGATCAAAAGTTGTACTACGTAAATATTTTCACAAGTTGATTGATTTTTACCAGGATCCTTAATTCCTTATAATGTTATACTAGTGTAAGACTCCTGCCATGAACAGATACAATTGAATTATTATTATTATTATTATTATTATTATATAAGACCTCTTTGTAATGGATATTGTTAATTTTTTTTACGGAAAATTAGAAGTTACATTAGTAAATGTTTAACCATTCTTATAAATATATACATTAATACATATATTTTATTTATAAGGACAAAATAATTTAGACAATAACGTTTTATAAATGAATAATAATTTGCATGGACCTAAATCTGACCATTTCTTAAATCTTTTACCATTGCTTAAGAATTTTAATTGTTACTTGCCGTATAATGCATTATCTTAAAATATTTTTTTTATTATTATTGAGGAGAAATAGGGGCAGGTCCGTAAAGAGGGTATAATAGCACTTAACATAGAAAAAATTAAACAATAGCATCTAATCAATATAGATAAGGAAATGAGTGGTAATTCCCTCCAATAAAAAAAAAAAAAGTAATTAACATATATATTCGAGATGATAATTAAGCCAATGACCCTACATTATTCATCATTCATTTATTCTACTATCACTTTCTCTATCATTCTATTGATTTTTTTTTTTTGAGGGTATACATGTGATCTTATTGGAAGTATAAAAATCATATTTATAATTAATGAAATGAAAGTAATACCGGTAGAAGTATTGGCACCCATAGCATTGTTCCTTTTGCTGCTTGTACAATTCTTCCATTATGTATCACGTGTTTTAAATTCCAAATTTAAGTGAACGAAAAGAACTTTCAAATTTACCAAAGTATATTAATAAAATAAAAAATAAAAAAAAATTACCTCATGTCACATTTTGAAACACTTCTTTATATTTGAGTAGTATTATATGTCTTACCTTCCTTATCACATATTAAAATTTTCAGCCATGTTTTTTTTGTAACCCTTGATATTGCAACATATAGTTGACCATGAGTAAAAACTGGCGCTTTTGTCAAAAAAAAGTAAAAACTGGCCTTGGAAGATATACACCCACATGTGAAAGAGATTGTCACATAAAGTTTAAATAAATAAATAAATATTGTATAAAATAATATTTATAATAATAAAATTTTGTCATACTATAATTTTAAACAATATGTTTCCGCATCATAACTGTAAAAGAAAATAGTAGCATTGAGCACTTGCCTCTTGTGTATAACGTATCTCATCAACTGTTTTTCTTTCAGATTTGTTTAAAAAGTCACTCTCATTTTTTTTGTGAGATATAACTACTTATGTCGGTCACCAATTTTGAAGAAGTCCTTCCACCCTTATCAAATATGCAAAATTAATGTATCAATCAATATATATTTTGTTGTATAACTAATCAATATTTATTTTGTTGTATAACTTATAATAATACTTTTCGATATAATATATACTCTTTCAAGAATAATAATATGCATATTAAAAAAAAAAAAATCATATACCTAGCTCATCAATATTAGAATTTATATAGAGTGTTGTCGCAAATAGGGAAGTTGATAGCATGGTAATACCTGTTAGTAAATAAAAATTAATAAACATGAATATAATAGATAGTACTAATATTGGTGTCAAAACAAAAACCCGCAACGTTAATATTTTGTATACCTTGTCAAGTCTTAATTTTTACAAACCGTAATAAGATAATAACTTGACGGTCTGGATGCTTAGATAAATAATTTTGTAATTGATCAGCATATCGATTCCATAAAGTGCATCTTAAAACATTATTTCTGAATTCAATAAACAGAAATATCATTCTTGTCAAAAAAAAAAAAAAAAAAAAAAAAAAAAAAAAAAAAAACAGAAATATCATTAATTCAATATTTCCATTCTTTATTAATTATTTAATATCTTAATGGTTAAATGTACTTACTGCAGGTCTTCTAATTGAATAGTGCAGTGATCACCTTCGTTCTTTTGTCATTCTTTGAATAATCATCACTACTTAAAATTCCATAAATATAGCCAATGACATCTATTATACAAAGAACATATTTTTGAAAATTTGTTAGAACATCTTCCAAAAAAAAAAAAAAAAAAAAAAAAAAACCCAATGATCACATTATACATTAAAATTCTTTTTAAGGAAATTATATCATACCTACTAAACAGTTGCTATCCAGATTATTTGAAAGAATTGCATCAAAGCTCACCAATTCGAAACCATAAGCATTTGTGTTCGCTCCAGCAAAGGCAATTACGCTGGTAGAACGTTGAAAATTTATCTTGTATGAATGATTAGTAGGCTTGTATTCCCCACTACTTTTTCCAACAGAAAAATTTGATATATTATATATAAAAAAAAAAAAAAAAAAGAAAAGAAAAGATTGACAAAAATACAATTGGTCACTGTATGTTAATTTTTTTTTTTAATTAAAACAACAATACCATCTCAATAGAATAGATATCAGCAGGATTGGAGAATCATTGTACCCATAAACGGATGATTGTAACTCGCAAGGTTACATTTATAGTAGTAGGACTTATGTCCTTGATGAATACTAAATTTCCAGCCATAAATGAATGAAAATTATGGTTAAACAGTATAATAAAGATTTAAATATGGTTTTTATATAGTGTAAATATCTTATGTAAATATGAAAAATTAAATTTTTTTATCCATTGTTAATCATGCATATAAAATTAATATTTAAAGTTAAATGGATATATATAAAAATAAAATACAAATAAAACTATATTTAGATAGTATTGTGGAGTATAAAAAATATATTAGAATATTTTAGATTTTATATTGCTTTTTCACATTATTTTTGTTTTGTGAACGATATGGTTGATATATATATTTACTATGTATATATTTTCTTATATTAGTTTATGGGTATATATTTTCTTATGTTAGTTTATGGGTATATATTTGATTTGATTTGATTTGATTGGTATATTAGTTTATGAGTATAATTGGATTAAATATGTTGTAAAAATGAAAATAAGTATTATTGTAGGTTATAATATATATGGATATCATTAAAATGTGGCAAAAAAATAAAATAAAAAGAAAAGAAAATAAAGGCGGGAAAATTTTTAACCAGAAAATGACAAGTGTCATTTCTGATTTCGCCTTGTAATTGATAGTAGTTATAGGGACACATTCCTCTTATTTATCTTATTTATTCACAACATTCATTATTTCTTGCTATCTGTATAATATGTCAGCAACATATATACCATCATGAAAGCAATAAATCATCATCTCCTACTCTCCCTTAGCTTGCCTCTTTATTTAATAATCAACCCATACATATATCGAATATTATGTAATTAGATAATTAATATGTCGTTAAATTATATGAGACTTATTATTATTATTATTATTATTATTATTATTATTATTATTATGTTAATTTGAAAATAATAGGAGACCCTTTTCGCAAGGCAAATATATCAAATGTAAGAATAAGAAATAAACTACAATATGTACAAGGTATAATGTCCATACTATTACTAATTATTAAATGACTCGCATTAGCTATTTAAGGTGTTAAGTGACCTGATTTGCCTCATAGTTACAGTCCAAGTGTTTTGACAACGAATTGTGCGACACGCTCTTGCCTTTTGGTGACAAAGATGCTAGCCTTGTGCGGAATCGGGGCTTGTAAGCACAAAGCAACACAAGTGGGTGTCAATATCTCAAGGGGGCGCTTACTTCTATTGGCGATATAGTGCGAGTGACTGGTGCTTGTGAAGGCCAATCAAGTCAAAGCTTTCACAAGTGAGACTGAATCACGAGTTCTTAACTTCTTGTAGCGTCCAGTAAGTAAGGGGGTGCTATTATGCAAGTAAGACACAATCTCTATAAAGATTGCATAAAAATAAAGCAATTATGGGTAGACAACTAGGGATTCGTTAAACATCGCCCGCAAATCTCCACATAAAGCCCACAAATTAGACATGGTTTGACAATTTTGCCCATTTCTAAAATCGTACCCAAAGTGAACAAATCTCGATCTAACAAATGTGGAGTCGTACTGGGTTGCCCAGGGAGGCCGGAGAGGCGAGGGTCGCCGGAGATACGTCGTCTTTGACAGAAAACGAGGTGGCGCCTAGTTTGGACGCCGGAACCATGGCAAGGACGTCCAGGCAAGGCGCCACAACCAGTGCACTGGCGTCCAGGCCAGACGCCACAACCAGTGCACTGGCGTCTAGCCTAGGCGCCTCAACCAGTGCACTGGCGTCCAGGCCAGGCGCCACCACCAGTGCACTGGCGTCTGGTTTGGACGCCGCCCTTACTTTTTAATTTTTTTTTTTTTGCCTTTTTTTTTTTTAAAATTATGTTTATTAAATTTATGTTTTGATTTAGGATGTGGAAATTTATGTTTTTTATTTGATTTTATAAAAAATATATATACTAGACTTATAAAAAATAACACATAAAATTAATAAATATTAAAAAAAAATCAAACACATTAAAAAAAACTTAGAAATTTTTTCTGATTTTCCAAAAAAAAAAAAAATTAAAAAAAAAAAAATTTAAGGCAGCTGGGGCGCCTGGCCAGGACGGCCCGTGGCTGGTGGTGGCGCCAGGTCCGGCAGCCACGTCCACCGGCCTGGCGTCTGGGCAGGACGCCCAGCCACAGTGACTGGCGCCTGTCCCAAACGCCACTCACCGTGGCTGGGCGTCCTGCCCAAACGCCACGCCGGTGGACGTGGCTGCCGGACCTGGCGCCACCACCACCTTGCCGCCACGAGCCACCACTACCTTGCCGCCACGAGCCAACCACCTTGCCGCCACGAGCCTCGACATCCCCGTACTTTGATTTTTATTGAGGTTGTGTTTTTTTTTTTAAGGTCAAGGGCAATATTGTAACTTCAATATAAGTTTGTGGGTTTTATGTGGAGATTTGCGGGCGATGTTTAGCAATCCACGACAATTAGACATGTATCGAATACTTTTATTGACAAAATTGTTAAGAAGTCGAATGTCTACAATAATATGATCAATCTGCCACAAGATTATCCATAAACCTTTAACGATATACGAAGTAATAAATAAAATTAACGCACATATTGCATGCATACAGATTATTACAGAGAAATAGAGGATATAGAAAATACAACTAAACAAGCACACGTTTTTTTTAGTTAATAACAGAAGACTCAGCAATAAAATTGACTTTAAGTTGTCATTTTATCAAAATCGTAGTTGGCGTGTGGGAAGCACGGCACTTCTCTTCTTCTTCCTACTTTCTCTCTCCTCAATTTCTTCATTCCCACCTAACCCAGAATTTATACTTACTCCTCTTATCTTCCCAATCCCATCCATTGATTCTTCTCCTTTATTCTTATTCTTTTGTCTTCCCTAATTTCATTAACCCTAGAAGGAATTTTTATTTTCATTCCCATTGATTCGATTTCAGGTTATCCCCTAATTTCTGCTTTTTGTCATAGATCAGTGGGTTTGTTGTTCTTTCAATTTCTGTTGATTTTTCTGGGTTTTTGTTCAATTTTACATGCAATAAGTAATTGGGTAGTCAATTTATTTTTATTTATTTATTTGGGTATTGGGTTTGTATTTGATTGTTATATTATCCCAAAAAAAAAAGTCAAAAGAAATCAGAATTTTGATTTGCATGCATGTTTTGTGATCTGGTCTTCTGGGTTTGGTTTGAATTTTTATTGATTGATGTGACATATAAATTGTGTCATTTTTTTGTTTTCGTGTTTGAGGATTTTCTGACCCTCAATTGATTTGATTTCGGAATTTATTATATTATGGTATTTAAAGGTAATATGGGTTATATGATGATTATGTTGAATTTTATTTGAGAGTTTATTTTGAAACTTTTTTTTTTTTAATCAATAGTGATTGATCATTTTATTTGGAAAATTTTCAATCTTTTTATGCAAGGGAGAATTAGAATTTGGAGTTTTACCATTTGATATTGGAAAATTTGTTGATTTTGGAGCATGTTGCTTAGCATATCAAAAATTTATTTTGGAGCATGTTACATTCTGTAATAGCAAATTTACATTGCATGAAGTTTATATGTTTTTCGATAGCCATTTATATTCTCATAGCTGAGAGAGCTTAGACATCTGATCTTTTAGGTACCTAAAGTTCCATATGCTTCATTTTCAGCTACTTATTGATAGTGTCTTTTGAATTATGCGCTCAGCTTCCTTGTCAATTGACTCTTTCGTCCTGTTAAAAGGAGTTACTGAATTGTTTACTCTTTGATTCTGTTGATAGAATTGCCCAAGTGTTAAATTCCATTTGTAATGCATTTAGCAAATGGTGGATTCGTTTATTACTTGGATGCTTTTGTTTAGTATTGTTTACTAAGCAAATTCTCATTTTAGTTGCATTTTAACCTTTTGTGCTACCTTTGTGTTTGCCTTTGGGTTTACTTGCATTTTTAGAATTGTGGCATGTCAATGCTACCTTTTGTGTTTGTTATCAATTGTGTTGTTTGATTAAAATGTTAATCTTGTATGCCTTTGGCTGTTGAGAATCGTGAGATGGATGGAGCTATTTAATTTCTTTTCTGAGTTGGTGCTAGAAAAGGTCTGGAATTTACACGTTGAATTGAGGATATGTAGTCCTAAGCTTGTTTTCTTTGTGTTTGCAATACTTAATTACATGATACTGCTGTGTGTTAGTGGATATATCTTTTATTTCTTTTAATGCTGAAATTACCTGATTACTTGATTAGTGATGTGCCTAGGAATGAGTTAACTGCTGATTAAAACTTTTGTATTATTGTTACATATTAATGTATAGTGAGATTTGTAATTCCTCAATTTTCGTTTCCTCTTTCACCAGTTGAATTATTGCGTTGAAGATATGGACTTTTGCTTCAGAGAATTAGCTGGGGAGTCACTTCCCTCGGACCAGGATATCCTTCGATGCCCATTTTTGAGGAATATTGATGCACCAACACATTTTTCCTTTTCATCTTCTCTGGCCTTATCTCTTCCTGTAAGTCACATGTTCGTCAACAAGCTACAGAGTTATTTATTACTTCCTCTTTATTTTTTTAATGGATGTGTCATTTTGACTGGACACGCTTGCTAAGGCACACCTTTGACCACATAATATCTTTAATCTTTAGGCCTTGCTTGGATTGGGGGTAATATATTAAGGGGTTAATAAAAGTCAAACTTGAAAAAACATAAGTAATTAGAGGTGTTGCTGTAGGAGGCATGGTGTTTACAAATGAAATAAAGTAATTGTGCCATGAGGAAAAGAGAGAGATGGAGGAATTATTACCCTCATAATGAGGGTAATAGTTACCCACCCTCCCCCTAGTGTAACTATTACCCCCAAAATGAGGGTATTAGTTCCTCTTTCTTCACCTCATACCACACCATCACTACATAATTTTCCTTACAATCACACCATCACTATCTCCTCCTTCCCTATTTTCACTTTCATTTTGCTTAGTTTGACTTTTATTACCCTAGTAATACATCTCCCCCAATCCAAGCATGCCCTTAATTATATAAATGTTGGATACACTTTGTTGGATCCAGTTCTAGTTTGTGTGTAGGATTAAAAATCACACTATAGAGTATAAAAGACATGTTCTTCCTCTATAAGCTTCTGTGACAGTTGAGTTTTTTCTGACATGCTTAACTCTCTGCCTTTGCTTAGGTGCGTGGAGGTGGATCTAAAGGTCCAATTTTTGAAGATGGTCCCAATTTTGACATGGCATTCAGTCTATTCCATGGCCGTAATGGAGTTGTACCGCTTTCTGGGAGGTCACATTTGCGAACTGATAATTTAGAGACTGATTCGTCTCCACCTAAGTTTAATCCTCTAGCTGCAAAGGCTGCCACCATCAGTCTTTCAGGTTTTGGAGCTGGATGGCCCTTTAGCTTTGATGCATTCTCTCAGAAGTGGAAAAATCAAAAGAAAAAGTCCAAAGCATCAAAGGTATTTTCCCATCATTGCTATATTACTTCTACGTCTCTCATTTGGTTTAGGGAATGTTATTGTGATCGGGGATTTGAAGGGTTGATTCTTCTCTATGGAACCTTGCTTGATTTAGGTCCATTTTCTGTCAATCTGTCCTGTTTTTGTGTTTTGGAGGGTGGGGTGGGGTGGGTTGCTTATAATCTAATTGTTTGTTGTGATACCATACATTGTGCGGAGTAGTTATTTGCACATCATGTGGGAACGACCATTCTGTCCCCATTGGCAAAGTTTTTTCCTACATCCTGTCCACGGTTATTTAACCCAACAATTTGATTTGCGCTTACCACAGTATCTGCTGATAGTATATCCTACAATTGATAAGCTTTAAATGTTTGCACCTAGTGAGGGATCTTGATGTATGAATTTCGAATCACTCGTAGTACGCATCACGAATACCAAACTGTTTTATTCATTAAATGATGTTTTGAAATTATAGTCTTGTTCAAATATCACTCTGCTGAACTTACATTTTTATTATAGGGAAATGGAAAACACGAGGCATTGAGTAATGAGTGGCTGCAGTCAGGAAATTGTCCTATAGCCAAGTCGTATAGGGCTGTAAGCGGTGTTGTGCCATTGGTAGCAAAGGTCTTTAAACCTCCTCCTGGTGTGAAATTTGAGTGCCCACCAGCCATTGTTGCGGCTCGAGCAGCTCTTGCTCGAACTGCCTTGGCAAAGAACCTTCGACCTCAACCATTGCCCACAAAAATGCTCGCAATTGGACTCCTGGGTATGGCAGCAAATGTCCCCTTGGGTATATGGAGAGAACACACCAAGAAGTTTTCGCCCGCTTGGTTTGCAGCTGTTCATGCAGCAGTTCCCTTCTTAGGAATGTTGAGGAAATGTGTCCTGATGCCTAAGACAGCTATGGCATTTACTATAGGAGCCTCAATACTGGGTCAGGTTATTGGGTCTAGGGCTGAGCGGTACCGTTTGAAGGCCAAAGCTGCAAAAGAATCTGCCATAACTGAAGTTCCTGTCGGTGGACCAAAAATGACGCCGGTGGTGACAGTCAGCAGTAGCGGGCACTGCGGTGATATGGTGAAGTGGGACCCTCTTTCTATTCATGCCAGTGAGCCTTCGCCATCAGCTGGTGTTTGCGCCTTCTAAGATTAGTCTCTGGCAAATCCAGAAATTGTATCCCTATCTGTGTTCTTGAGATAGTGCCGTATTTGTGCCTTAACTTGTATCATTATTTTTACTTGCCTGTACGATCTCCTGGCAAAGACTCCTAATGGCGCTAATGTACGTCACTTTTTTCTTTTATGTGTGAAACAATTGAGTTTGATTGTCTGGATGAAGTTGAGTACTTGAAAATAAAATGGATTCGTGCTTCCTCTTCTATACTATACCTTTGCTCTGATGTGTTGAATTATGCCTTGAAACGACCGTGATGCCATATTCGTTAATTAATCTGGCAACTTACAAACAATTGAATTTACATTGTTGCATCTTGTATGTATCAAGCTGAAAATAAGACAGGAATGAAAACCATCGTTGATGCGATGCTGAAATGGTCGCTGTCACTATTCATATCAATATCAATTATTGAATCATTTTTTTTTTCGGGTGAAATGTAGCCAATTATGCTATGACTTAATTTAGAAATGTAACACTAATCTAGCTTGTTTGAGTTGTTTCCCTATAGATAGATCACTTTAATCACAAATGATCTTTATATTATCCATGACCATTAAAAGTTAGAGATTTCAGCCTTTCGTGGACAATTGTACATCTTAATTATCCTAGAAGCATTTGATGACAACCAAACTATCTTTGTAAATATAAATTTGTACTATCCTTTTGACATGTGCAATGCACTAATAATTAAATAAAAAAAACTTTTTTCTAAACGGCTTCTCCTTTAAGAAAAATGAAGAATTAGAACTAGTAAGGTGTGGAACTTATATGTGTATCAAGATTTGAATGTGCAACCAATGTAAACTCTCGAATTTACTAGATTTACACTTATTTATACTTTTAATTCAACCGTTACTCAATACGGAGTAATTTAAGACATCGGCTAAACCAATAAAATTAACGATTCACAATTGTCTCGAGTAAGAAATACTTCCAATAACTCGTAATTTCCAACTTAATTTTTACTATGAAACTACTAATTTTTCTTTTGAGAACACATGAAACAAATCTATTTATATAAATAATAGAAGAACGAGGGAAGAGTGATTTCCTTACTAAAAATCATCGGAATTTATATAATCCAAGTTTAGTGATACCAAAACAGAGCAGCAATGATGACGACAATCGGAATACCATGGCCTGAATTCAACGACGGTCTCACTTACAACGACGTCGTTTCCCCTTCTTCTTCAGGTTTTCTCTCTCTTCCACCTTCATCCCTTGATTTGTAACTACACAACTCAACAGTCAACACCCTCTTCAATTTCATACTAACACTTTCTCTCTCCTCTTTTTCTCTCTCTAGGTTTCACTCTCATCAATTTCTACTCCTCCAATTACTCTAGCTCAGCTCCATTGCAGGGGTATTTCTATATAATTTTTTTTTTTTAATTATTTTGTTGAAATTAAAGCATTTATAATTGAAGGATACGTAATGGGTTTGTTTTATTTTATTTGATAATTAAAGGATTTAATTTATTTCATTTGAATTTTCATTGTTTTGTTTGATTTCTGATTGTTTCATGTGTTTCCTGGTTTAATCAGTTGGTTACAGAGAATTCATAATGGACAGATTACGATTGATGGGGTTACTGTGACTGATCCAGACTCTGTTCTTAGGTCAGTATTATTTTGAGGCCTTTGTGTTTTTTTTTTTTTTTTCTTTTTTTTGATGTGTATAGAGAGTTACAAAGGGCGATGATGTAGACCGGACTCAACCCCGTCTTGGGTTCTACTCCAAGACTTTAACCAACTAAAATACAAGTACTAGACATCAACAATTTGATTATAGCCCTCGGTTTGGTCATAAGAATTGTAGTTTAGAATAGATGTTAATATATATATATATATATATATATATATATATATATATATATATATATATATATATATATATATATATATATATATATATATGATTATGCA
Organism: Chenopodium quinoa; assembly: GCF_001683475.1. Classification (NCBI taxonomy): domain Eukaryota; kingdom Viridiplantae; phylum Streptophyta; class Magnoliopsida; order Caryophyllales; family Amaranthaceae; genus Chenopodium; species Chenopodium quinoa. The sequence continues at coordinate 3,885,373 of NW_018745170.1, read as the reverse complement.
TTCTTAAAAATTATAAAAAAAAATTGATGCTTTAAAATTAAGCACTGATATGGATTTAACAATATCCCATTATTGTTAATGTTTTATTATACTTGCATGTAAAAAAAATTTGGTGAAAGTCTATAAACTTTGATCACACACAACGACACAAGCAAATGTAGTATTATTATGAACGGAGGGAGTATATGAATTATCCACTTAAAATCATAAAGGAAATTTGAGGCTTGGTTTGGGAAATGCCATATCAACAATTGTTAAGTTTGTCATCAAATGATGGAACTCATGGAAGTATTATTTTTTTTTCCTTTTGTATAGAGATATTTTTTAATTCAAGTATTTTAATTACCATTTAGTCATTTACTAAGTGTTAAATGTTGTAGAGTTGGTTCGAAGTTGGTTTATCATCGGCTTCCATGGAGTGAACCCAAGACACCTTTCTTGTTCGAAGTGCTCTATGAAGATGGTGACATGGTAAATCATCCTAATGCTAATTGCATTTGGTTTTTTCATGTATTTCTTGTAATTTTTGTAGCTTATTGATATTTGTGCAATAAGTATGGTTCTTTTGTGAAGAATATGCCACCTCCGTTTCAAATTATTTGCCACGATTTGACATAAGTGTGAGTGGAAAATGTTTAATCGTTGCAAATAATTCGAAATGGAGGTAGTACATTTTTTATCACTAAATGGTGCTCTTGGGAAAATGAATATGCCCTTTATTTGTAATAACTTTATCTTTGTCAATTATGGATGTATAAAGTACTCATTAGGAGTATATACATGGACAAATTTAGGTCACTCACAATTTAATTCATTTTGAAATTGAGCATATTTAATTGGAGTTCCTTAAGTCTTTCAAAAAAAAAATGAAGTGCCTTATGCATGGTGCTCTGAGGTGTACGATAAAATTTGTGAAAAATATTATTTGTTAAATTGTTTAATAGGATGATAATACTTTTGAATAGTGCTGAGGTTTTTTCTCAAGGTTAGCTGTATAAAAATCTTTGGAAGTTGGAATTGAGTGCGAATTTGGGGAAGTTAATGTCTTAATGATATGTCAATCTAAAATGGAAGGGCATGCAGAAGGGTTAAATTTACTTGATTAATTCAGATCAAACCTGGACAACCTTTTGTAATTAGATCCTTTGTCAATTGCATGAGAGTTGACGATGATAAAACCTTGGATTCATAATAGCCATTTATTCCTAAAGTTCTGCGCATCCATTGTCTGAGCTTTCCAGTCGACCTTAGTAAATATTTATGCTGGCTTATATTTGGTGCTACATGACAGATTGCTATAAATAAGCCGTCTGGATTGCAAGTTCTACCTGGAGGACTCTTCCAGCAGCGTACTGTTTTGACGCAGCTAAAGTGGCATGCAAACAAGAATGGCAATTCAACTCCAGGTCAACTTCATCCTGTTCCCGTTCACCGTCTAGGCAGGGGCACATCAGGTTAGCCTTCTTGCTGAATGGAGAACTTCAATACTAAGTCTTAGTGAACATGATTTTTAGTGGAATATTCTTTATCCATGATCTTAATGCATGAATTTGTTGAACACTTGTTCTTATCATCTTGCTAATAGGACGTGTTAGAAATATCGGGTAATGTCTTAAGATTCACAGAAAGCATTGAGTGAAGACAGATGCTGGAAGTAATTATTTTAAATTGCATTTGTGGTAAATTTATGTTAATAAAAAAAAGTGAGATAAGTTGATCCTACTTATTCTATTCGGTAAAAGTCAAGTTGCTTAAAGTGATAAATATGTTGTGATCTATATCTTTTTGTAAATAATGTATGGACAGGCTAAAAGTTCTTGAACTTTCCTTCCGGAGCGAGAACCTTTATAAACTTAAAATTTTCATCAAAGAAGAGTGCTAATAATATATTTTGACTAATAATATATTTTTACATTCCTGTACTAAACGATTTTACTGCTATGTTTATCTTATTCAGAATGATTTCTGTATATGTCTCTGCATTGTGCTTACTTTTGTACTTGGTGTACTCGGAGATTCTCTTTTTGGTGAGTTAAAATCACTGTTTGGAATTTGTTGACACTTATTTTTCATGTGGTGATTGGTTCTATGACAGGTGTATTGCTTTGTGCAAAGACGAAGAGTGCTAAGGCTCGCCTTGCTGCATATTTTGCTGACGGGACATCATTGGTGAGAGGAAAAAGGCTAGTAAAAATGACTGCTTTGATACGATTTGTCCATAATTTCTTTAAGCTTGTCAAACTAATTTGTTCCTCCATCCCGGTCAAAATGTCCACTTTGGGATTGTCTATGGCTTCAAAGCCTTCAACAACTCAGTAGTTTTGATGAAGTGACCTAGAAATGGCTATTAACTTAGATCACTCTGTAAGAGTACATGAGATCTTGATAAGGTTTAAGTTACTAAGTTTTATACATCTCTGCAGCTCTGGTTTGGTTCTGTGGACTTGTGGAGGATCAAATTTCATACTTCTGTGTGCTATTGGTAGTTGTTGAACGTACAGCTTTGTGAAAACAATTCCTAGATATGGAGCATGTTCTCATAACAGTTAATTTGTTGTTTATGCTAAATTTACTATGTTATGCCTGACATGCCAGTGCTTGAATAGCTTTCAGAGAAGGCTTATTACTTTTTCTGGCCTGATTAGAAGCTTATTGCAAAGATGTGTCTGGGATCTTCTAAAGACCTTTTTTGTCAAAAAAAAAAAAGAAAAGACCTCACTACATCAATGATCTGTTGGCTTACAGCTCTTGCTTGATTGATGATTGGGGATCAGTTGGTTACAAGAGGAGTTCTTTAGATCAGCTGGTGTATATTACTATATTCTGTAATGTTGAAGATGGATATTATGGCTCTTGTGTGATTGATGACTGAGGATCCATTGGTTTGAGATACATGAAAGCCTGACATATCTTGGGGCTTAAGCATATAGCTAGATGTTCATTTAACAATAAAAGGATATGTATGTCTGAAGTGAAATGTTTAGAGCAGTTTCTGTAGCTCGATGTATGAGCTTGAAGAGAAAGTGACTTTGGGAAGTTTTAGTAGACAAAAGCCCAGTTGCTGTCCGATTCCTTGTGGTACTTCTGGACAATATCAAGTGACTTTGGGAAGTTACTTTTGTTATACTACGTATTATTGTTAATTATAGTATTGTTATAGATTTTATTCTTTTGATAGCTGTTTTTTTAATCTTTTAAATTATGGTTTTAGATCAGAAACTACCATTATTAACTGTTCAAGATTACATTTGATACATTGCAGAGAGATAGTCTCAGAGAATGAAGTGGAACGAAGGATAACCAAAACATATCGGGCACTAGTCAAGGGGATTATAGACACGAATGAGGTATTCCAGAAAAAAAACTTTCTATTTGGATTTTTATACAACTTTTTTACCCTTGGGGTGAACCATAAGCTGGTGACCATCGACCCTTGGAATAATTGAATTGACAGATTCTGATCAACCAGCCAATTGGAATCATACGATATCCTGGGGTTGCTAAGGGTCTATATGTTGCTCTGCCCTTAGGTTATTCTCTATCTAAATTCAATTTTTTCTTTTATATCATTTTAGTACTCTTAAAGGCATTACAGCACAATGGTGTAAGGCCACCATGATAATTTTTTATTTTTGGCATGTATAGCTAATACTTTGCATCATACAATAACTAAATTTGCAACTTTAAAGCTTAACCTTGAAGCACATCTCTAATAAGTTAGAGATCTCTAAGTATGATTCACTACCTTCATATGTTACTATACTTTTTTTTTTTCATGCCAGGGCATGTTTGGAAAAATTAGTGATATCGATTAGCTTGTAGCTTTTGAGTATCTGATAGCTGTTGAAACAGACGGTGGCTATTTACTAGAACCTGTTAAATGAATATTAGCTTGGCAAAGTAGGTGTTGGAATAGAAATATACAATAAAGGTCACTACATTGTTTGACAATTAACTACAGTTTGATTTTATTTTATTTTTTAAATTTTTATTTCAAGAACAAATTAAAAAAATTAGTTTCTTGATGCAATGTAATGCATATAAAAAATATATATTTCCTCCGTTCTTTTTTGCTTGACCCGCTTTGACTTTTACACTATTCACCACCCTTCCTTTGACCGTCTTTTGTAAATAATATGTAAGGAAAAAAATATTCGTGTGGGATCTTTTTGAATTCGTCTCAATAAGTTCTAACATAATACATTAACTTTTAAAATTTTTACTTACGGAGAATTAAAGTTATTGATCGTTAAAATTTTGCATTGGCAAGCCTGAAAAAAGAAACAGGTCAAAGTAAAAAAGAATAAAAAAGAACAAAGGAAGTATATATTTAACACTTTAGAGTATGCAATTGCTAGGAATCATTTTTATAGTGTTATTAATCAAACACTTTCTTGCCTTTTTTTTTTTTATGATATTAATTCATGTCTTTTATTAATTCCTCTGCTTTTTTTAGACGCATCACTTTTAAAATCACGGACTCCTAGACAATTTTGGAGGTGAGAGAGATAGAGAGAAATAAAAAAGAGGATCCATATGATATATGATATGAGAGAGATAGAGAGAACTAAGCGCATAGAGCAATAATGGAACTATGATGATCAATCTGAACCACACAATAAAGATACTACATACACAAATATGGTGCTCATCGTGCTCTCGCTGCACACATGCTTTTCAATACTCTGACATGCTCAGTTAACTGCAAACACAAAGAACATATGCCCAATTTAAAAGAGCATGTTCTAAGTATGATACTCCCTCATTCCATTTCAAGTGATATGGGGCTTTTTATTTCTTCTTCGATTTCTCAAATTATACGAGAATATGATAAAAAGTAATAACTGAAAGTAAAGTTTCCTGTTTTGAAAAATGTGACTTTAAAATTATGGGGCATTTCTTTGAATGAAAAATGGCAATTAGGAAATTAATTCATTTTGGTCTTATAAATAACTTCTGAATAGCTAGCCAAATCGCACTAATGCAATTCATTCACCCTGTCTTTCCTCTTTCTTACTTCAGAGTTGGTTCCCGAGAAAATGCAAGAAGGCCGAATTCACTCGGGATTGTTCCGAAGCCTTTTGCCTTAAAGGTGGCCGGTCTTCCCTCCCTGATCTCGGGCTTTATGCCTTTCAAAAAGACCATCTGCAAATTAATTTTGTTACATTAAAATAGAATGGGATAGGAGTAGTAATTTTTTATTCCAACAATAAATGTTCCAGAATAATCAATCTAACGAACAGCTTTAAGACAATATTCTTATTCTGTAATTAGTACTTTGTGTGCCAGAGGAGAGGAGGTGAAACTGTGAAAGAGAATAATAGTTCCATGTAGAGTTTGCTAGAGGAAATTTATGGATGCATGATCTTGATTTTTTCCCCCTCTCTTTTTAACTAGGTAAACCAGCCCTAAGCAAAGTCAGGGTTCTTGAAAGAGATCTTGAAAAAGACCAGACACTGGTGCAGGTATTATGCTCACCACTAATTTCTACAAGCACCTGTGACTTACCTTTATATCTGAAAAATTGAATTTATCCAACGCTGTTGGTTGTCTAGACGCCTTGTTCTATGGTTCCCTAAAGCATTTCCAATGCTGGAAAATTACTTTTGTTAGAAACTCTATGTACTGTTGCTCCACTAATATAATGGAAAGTGTTTTTGTTTTGCTGGTCCACAAAGCGTGATGAGGGTGGTTGGCTAAAGATATTATGTGCAAGTATGAGGATCATGTTGCTTGTGTCTTCTCTTATAGAGCAGGGCCTTGTGGCTTTCAATATGATTATTATATATGAAGTGTCATACCAGCAACTAGAGAGAGAGAGAGAGAGTATTATTCTCTTTGCTAATAATCTTGTTGACCTCTAGGAGATGGAGACTACATGGCTAACAAGTTGGCAATAGTCAGTATTACAGTTTACATGGTTATAGCCTGTCCTTGAGAAGTAAAGATATAATGAAACTTGTGTTGATATCATTTCATTAAAGCCTTTGTGGGTAATTGTTGATGCTGCAACTATCATATATTTCTCTCTGTGTGTGGCCTCTCTTTCATGATGCTTCCAACTTCTAAGGCAGCTTTTGTTATACTCCTTCACATCCAAATTTAAAGTCATATTCCCAGAACTCCTTACTAAAAGTTGTATTAAACACCTTTTAAGTGAACATTTTTTTTCTGATCACTGCCCATTACATATATAATGTTAACGTTCAATATAAATTCATCAAAGTTGATTTAATTGATAAGATGTTTACTACAATATAAATTGCAGAAGGCCTCCCCAAATTCTATTTCTCCAAGAAAACAAATAAGATTGATGTGCAAAAATGGGAAAACAAGGGGAGTTTTGTTTAATCACCATTAGTTAACTTTGGGTAATGTTAATGGGTGATGCTGGAAAAAAATAAATAAATAAAATTCCCGTAAAGGGTGTTTTTGATTATTGATTTTTAGTTAGTAGTGTGATTAAGAAATGAAGCTTCACTTCAGGGTGTTTTCGTGCAGATTTTCCTATGTTTCACTTTATACTATCACCTTCTATTTTTACAAAAAAAAAAAGTAAAATTGTTTAAGGTGAGTGTAGGAAACCCTTACCTCAAGGAAGACTTTACATTATAGGTTATTTTGTAATTAACAATAGAAGGTGAGGCAATTTATAATACCAATATGATATTAACTAGGTTTAACTGAATTCTTGTCATGTGTGGAAATGCTAACGGCTTTATATCTTGGATTAGAAAAGTATGTTATCAGACTCACATATGCTTACTCATTCAATGTCCTAGTAGCTGTATGCAGATTACAGGCCATGGAAGGTGTTTTTAGTGTCTTTGAATTTGTCAATTTATTTATCTTGAATGAACTTTATTATATGCAGAGGGTATCAACGGCCTACAAACCCTGTACCCGGGGACTGTGGGTATCACTTGCATGCACATGAAGTGATTCTGTCCCACCCTACTACAAATGAGGTAATTATAAGATTATAGCATTTATGCATACTATTCTCATTCTCATCTAAGCTCAGTTAGTATTGTTTTATGATGATGAGTTTCATCTACATGCTCTGGTATGAAAGTGATAACAATATTTTCTTTGACCATAGACTCATTGACAACAGCATTTGTGTAATGGAAATGAGAAATGACAACTTAGAAGCGCAAATATGAGGGAACATATTTTATAAACTAAAGCAATGGATCAATAATTTTGCTTAAGAATCTCATGTTATTTATTATTTCAACAAGATATGCAAGTAAAGATGGCATTAAAGTTTGGTCTATTCAAAGAGTTTTTATAAAAAAGAAAAGGGTCATTTGGTGACTAAAGTATAATAGAGTAATCTTGCTGGTTTAAAACGTTTCCCCTAAGTTTCTGAGTTCCTGGTTGGAAACAGGAAACATAACCTTATTGAGATGATGCATGAATCAACTGGCAGATGTTGAAATCGGACTATCTGGACTAGGAATCTTAAAAGTTAGAAGTGCTATGTTCATTTATAGATAATTGGTGGCACAGAGAAACAACTTATGTAACTCTACTTGCTCAGCCTAATGACTTACAAATACTTTATTTACCTCCGAGTATCTTACTGTATGTTTAGCTTGATGACTTGTGCTAGTGAGTTGATACTTTTTACTTCCAAGTTCCAATCCCCATTGCCATGAGATCAATTGTCATGTTTTCAATTTTTGCAGGTTCTGAAAATCATTGCACCACTACCTTCTATGCTCAAATTAGAGGAAGAATAGTAGTTGAGGAAGTCGCTGACATTTTTGTTTTATCTGTGTAATGTATTGTACCCTGTTAAATTTCCTAGTAAGTGCAATATTTTGTTTAATTTATTTGTTTCTAGTCGATGTACCACTTCAATTTCTCTAATCAAAGTCGATTAAATTGATGGTTCAATTAATAGCTGAAATCCATAATATCCCTCTAAAACTGAGATCCAGAAATAAAAAAAAAAAAATAATAATAAAAAAAATCAATGCTGTCATAACAGCATCAACTTCAAAAATCAGAAACTTAAGGCCTCAGAGAAACCAAGTACAATAGAAATAATAACCAGAACTCTGATCTCTTTCATTGAATTTAGAACTACATATGAACAAAAACATTAGACTAATGATTTGTTGACAAATGGAAGGAGGCCGTAAGATTGACTATTAGATTCCTCACCTCCCAAAATTTTCCAGATTATTTTTTGTATCTTCCATCAAATACAACAAATGCAAACCCTGCAATATTACAAGCAATCTAAGGCAACCTAAATTAAATCTTTCAGTAGAACAAAGGAGATGAATTCAACAATACAAAAACCTAATGTACAACTTTGTGGCAAACAAAGATGATTTGCCACACCAGGGCCTTCCTATTAAAGACCCCTGGCATTCCTACTACCTCCCTACATCTCCTCCTTGGCTTCTCCAAGGTTCCTCCCTAACAATCCCATTTACTGAGTGACCTCCGACACCACCATACTGTTGACTGGCATAATGCAATTTCAGTGCTGCCACAGGATCTGAAATCCCACTGCATGAACCTCCAAGAATATCCCCTCCCTGTACAACATTCAATTTAACCACACCCTTTCCCTGCTGCTTTAATGATTCAAAACCATTCCTTTGCACCTCTGGGAACACAACATCCTGAGGCCTTTTCTTCATATCTAGTCTAAATGGCTGCAGACCATCTTGGTTTCTTAATATCGTATAATCTATAACATTCCCGCCGTTACTGCTGCTGAACTCCCTTGGCGAGAAAACACAAGCACCATTCATATTGCATTCATTACCATTCACAGCTGCTGGCAAGGGCTGTTGCTCTGACTTTGGCGAGGATATTGAGTAGTTAGAAAATGCACCAGGATACTTGGCTAGTAGCAAAGCTGAATCGGGCAAAGTCGGAAAACCAGTCTGTATCTTAGTTCCATCCCAAAAACCATAACTCCTAATTGGAACATTCTCCAGACCTAAAAAACTATTATGGTCGTCAGCAAAGCTTGTAGAATTCCCATTTACATCTTGATTAGAATGGTGCTTGGCCTTCTCATCATGCAAAACGACATTAGAACACGGTTTATCAACAGAAGATGTTTTGCTGAGAATCTTTCCAAATAATTTCACATTACCATTTCTACATGACTTCTCCGTTTTTGAAGAGCAGCAGGAGCCAAGTTCATCTTCACTCTGTTGAAGAAGAGGAAGCTCAGCAACTGAGTTGTGAGATACAGCACGACTACACTTTCTGAGAAAAGAACGTTGATATGATTGATCAATACTCTCATCTCCAATAGTGCGAACATCATGCAATTCTGACTTGACTGACAAGTCTAATGGGAAACCTTTTAAATCTCGACAGAGTTCACTTTGATTCATCATAGAGCTACCAGACAGGAGATGATGCACATTACCCACAGACGATGATTTGAACAACCCATCTCTAGGATTTACAAATTCGACGGGCGCGGAAGATACATGCACTTCTGATATGCTGTCAGAGATTCCAGAAGCAGCTTCCATATCCATAGCAACACTTGAATCGTGACGCGCAACATCAGTAGCACTTCTACAAATTAATGTGTTCACCTTAGTTTTATCATCCTGGATCATCAGATGAAATTCAGATCTTTTGGTATCAACAGCTGTAGCTGAGTCCTTAACCATGACATCGACCATCCCACGACAAGCAAGTGGATCTGAGACATCTGCCAGGTGACCTTGTTGAATCAAATCTTTCAGTACCAAATCAGAATCTTTATGATCCAACTGTCCTGGACCACAATTTTCTTCCAACGCATTCAATTCAACAGTAGCATCAGGTTTCGACACATCTTGATTAACCTGCAGCAGGTCTTCATCTATTCTCGAACCTGATTTGTCACTACAGACAATAGAACCAGTCTCCACAATGCCAGCATCTTCAGTGTCGCTTCCTCCCCCATTAGTATCATTGCTTGCATGATGTCCCCCACTGCCAGAGGGTAAAATGTCCAGACCAAGACACTTCCGTGCCTTACTGAAAAAAACTTTACATTGATCACTTGACTTTGTCCTCACACGTCGAGAAATCATCAAAAAATCCTTTCCATGAGACAAGAATGCCTGCACAAACAAAGTCTTTTCATCATCTGTCCAGTCAACAGGGTCCATCTCTCCACAGCTCTCATCTGAACAAGTATCATCATCATCAACGTTCTGTGTGACCTCCGGAGTCAAAGGTCGTCTAATGGAAGAACCAACCTTTTGGTGCTTTCGATCCTGGTTGCCTTCACCAGGATCAACAGAGCTAGTGATACAGGAACTCATTGCTTCTGATGATAACGAACCACAGATGCCTGCCAAAACATCAGCAGCCGCAGTCTCTCTTTCATCTTCAGCACCAAACAAACTACTAGATTCTTCAATGATTCCATCTGATCCTCTTGATCTCTTGTTGCTAGATTTTCCTAAAAGCAACTTTGAAGTTTCCAAGGCCTGGTCAGCTTGAGCAGCAATAACTGAAGCTGCACCTAAAATATCAAGAGAAGCAGCATTCATCTCCCTACTCCATTTCTTCCCAGAGGTCACCAGATATGTGTTGGCAGATATAGGCTTCCCTATCTTTTTCACCTCTAGTTTCTTGATTTTCTCAAAACATTCTGATTTATGATTTTTGTAATAGAATTCAATGCAGTCAGCTGTAGTCTTATGATCAAGAAAAGAAGAAATCTTCCGAAAATCTTTCCCATGAGTAGCTAGCTTATCCATGAAAATTTCCTTCTCTTCGAAAGTCCAGGGGTTGATCAAAGTTCTTTCCTTCTCAACTGCACAGGGATCTTCAACTAATCCATTGTTCGACAAAAACCTTGACATCTTCTCCTTTTCATCCAAGATCATAGCTGGCATCTTCAAACCACTCCTATAAACCTTGGCCTGGGAATCAGAAAGCAGCTTGCCAGTAAAATTGATGATTTCGGTTGTCGGAACCAGGCTTAAACTTCCAGCTGCAAAAGTAATAAAGTGTTCAAAATTAGGCATACAGACCGAGATAATTAAAAAATATTTAAATAATTGCCCCCAAAAAAATCAATCAATCATCTCTGTTGACAAATCAAGTAATGAAATCAACAAAGAGTCAAGAATGATATACATAAACTTCTGCCAAATAAAGCTCCCATAAAAGACAATGAAAACATTTTTACTTCATTAACAACTGTTCCATTCATAATTCAACCCCAACTTAACTTAGAAAAATTGCCAACAAAAATAATTAATTTTATGCTCTTAACCATTATATATAGGATGATCTAATTGCTACACACCACCCACAGAATTTGTTATCCATGGATAGTAGAAAAACAGCTTCAGCTAACACAAATAAGTGGGCCAAATTTAATATCTATTATCTCCAAGAATAGTCGTGCTACCAGAACATCAACTAGCAAATAAGGATATGACATGTCATCCACCATATATTTTAACAAATGCAAATATGAAACAGAGCACTAAAGAAAAATAGTTTGATCTGGCTACATATAATACACAAACCTAGAAAAAACATAAGATCCTTTATTCATACTACGTAATGCATGCAATTTCTTTTTTCTAATCCAGGATACAAGGCCATTTAATTTCCATGAGCAATCATCTTTCTGAAACCATCAAAGCTTAGGCAATTTTTCTAATCAGGAATGCTTCAAACTAATGCCGCCAACAATCAAGGTAGGAAAATCATAATTTGTAGAGAAAAATGACTACTGAAGTGCAAAAAGAAATTATCCCACAAAAACGTAAATTTAAAACTATTATCTGATATATCACCTACATATTGATCCATTCTGGAGGTAAAGCCCAAGTGGAAGAATATCCTCATAAAGTATGACAAATTAACACATTATAGCACACGGTATTTAAATTGAGCTGTTAATAAATTTAGAAAAGCAAAAAAAGAAGATCAAATCCCTCCCCTTCTCTGGCAAACCCTCAAACCCCTCCTCACTTCTGCTGCCAGCACATAGTTTCTTTTCTCCAGTGAAAATCTCCCTTTCCTCTTCTCTGCCACCACTGCTGCCTCGAGCCCACAATTACCCTTATCTTTCTCCTCTTTGACCCCACAACATTAACACTTGAAAGGTAACTGGCAGGTTGGTAGAAAATTTCCCATGTTAATATGGGTAGAGAATTGAAAAGAGAGAATAATTGGGGTTTGATGAAAAAAGGCATAGAACCAAGAAAATCCATGAGACGCTTAACCCCTTCATCCCTCCCCACCAGTCCACCACATAGCTTCTTTTCTCTAGCGAAAATAACCCATTCCTCTCCAATACCACCACCCTGCTGCCTCAAATCAATATCACAATAAAATGACTTGAAAGGTAGGTTGGTAGAACAATTACCCCTGGTGGGTAGGAGAGAATTGAGAAAACGCATAAAAACTTGAGTTTGTTGGGGCAAGAGAGAGAGAGAGAGAGAGAGAGAGAGCGCACATTATTCACAAGATACCACATGACTATATTTTTCCTTAACTATAAATCATCAAAGCTAGTTCCTTATGACAATTCATGTTAGCCGACCCCAAATTATTTAGGGAATAAGGCTTTGTTGTTGTTGTTGTATCAATTACATATATTACTAAATGCGAAACCAAAAGGACACTTGGCAGCGTTACATTAAATATTTTCCCTCCAAAAGTATTTGACAAAAAAAAAAAAAAAAAAAAAAAATCTTACTCCAGAAAAGGATTGTATCTAAATTATTACATTCGCTTTACATCAAATCTACACTAAACTTTCTAAAACATATATTATTTATTATAACTAATATTTGTGGTTATTTTTTAAAATATACTTCACACATACTCTTTAATAATTGGTGTGTCGAGTCCTTGTTTTTTTAACTATTTTTGTTATTTTGTTATCATTAAATATATTTAACAACCGTGCATCTATTGCACGGGGTTTAACCTAGTAAATCACAAAAGCTAATCAAAGTAGATCAACCGACAAAAAACCCATGAAATGCTTCAAACTCTTCATCATCCAAGGTGTTAGCAGTGACCCAACAAAAGGACAGCTTTGGTAAGTATTAAATTCCTATATGATATCGTAACGTGGTTATGTTGAAATCAGGTGTGCAGGAGGGAAGGGGACAGTTTTTTTTTTTTTTTTTGGAGTTGGGAGTCAGATTTACAAGAGAAATATGAGCCAAGGGGTTTTCAATTGATTTTCTTTTTCCACTTATAATTTCAAAATAATTATTTTTTTTCCAATAATTATATTTCAATTAAAAAGAAGTCAGCTTTTCCACAACTCACTCCGATTTTTAACAAGTACTCCACTTAGACTTTCACAAAGTTTTAGGAGAAAGAGTTAAATGCATTATATTATTTTCAAGTGGAGTATGTTGAAGAATTTAAAAAAAAAATAAAAATCAGAAGCACTAGTGGGTTATTGTGGGGAGGAGAGAGAGAGTGAAAAAATATTTTAAAATGAAATGGGAGGACCATTAGTGGGGAGGAATATATGAAAATATTGTTACAATTTTCCAATAATAGGAATGGAACACTTATTAGAAAAACGGCTGAAAATGGGAAATGAAGCACTTGTTAAAAAAAGGGGGAGTAGTTTTAGTACTTTCTCGGTCCCAATAGTGGTTCCAATTGCTTTTAGGTCAAGCTTTAAAAATTTGATCATATTTTTTACTAGAGAAAAATCAAATATGTATCAAGGAAGGGATTTTCAATTGGTGATAGTGGACATTGGAAACCGTCAAAAAGCAACCGAAACAACTATTTTGGGGGCATAGTGAGAAGGTTTTCCCATACGGGTGTTACCTCTAGAAGATGTCATTTTGTAGGAAATTATCACAAAATAGCCTAACGGGATTATATGAAATAATTTCCCAATCAAGACAACCACACCCCGTAGTGGAAGTGACTGCCGACTAATGTTTTCCAAGTTCTGGCGCTAAGTACTTACTAACAATTCTTTAAAGTCTCCAAGTACATCTTCCAGCAGGTTGATTAATGATTGATACAAACTAGAAAAAAAATAAATACCTACAGAACTTTAATTTCTGTTATACTTTCATTACTTGTATAAAATTGATGGAAGTGGCAACCTATAGTTTCAGGAAAATCGAAAATTTCTTTCCTTAAGCATAAGCATTAAAGAACCCACGATAGTATACAGAAGTACAGAGTACAAAACCAATGTTTGCTGCATCCAATTTGGCAAGACCAAAAGGGTAAGCTCAGTCAGTTAAATCATAAATCAAAATAAAGAGCACGTCTCTCAGAGTCATAAACATCCTACTTCAAGATAAAACTTGCAGCATGATTCAGCATAACATTCACCATATTTCAATCTCAGCCTACAATTTTCCCACTTATATCACAAGTTTAAATCCTATCAAAAATCTTATCCTTTACACAATATTCCAGCATCTCTCCTAAAGCAACAAAAATTGACTTGAAATTCTACACACAGGTATTTTCTTTAATGCCAAGAAGTGGTCAAACTTAACTAAATACTTCCATTAAAAAGCAAAATTTGAAGCCACATTAGATATAGTATTTTAAGTGTAAGATTCTATTTACCTGGTGAAGTAAAACGTGAACGTATGGAGGACCGATTCTTGTGACTCCCTACTTGCAGGATACGTGAACTCGGATCTGGCTTTTTCTGGGGTTTTGCACGATGACTTCTCAAAGAAAGTAAGCGCAAGTCCTCCTTCCAAAGGTGATGAAAAGCCCTGTATTTCAGTGATATCACTCTCTCTTTAAATCTAAGGGACCTTTTCTTTCTCAAAAACTTCTCCTTCATTGTGGAATCAGCAGGTGTGCAAGAAGCCCTATTCGCCACCATCGAATCACAACTAGGTAATAACTTAAGAAGCCCTTCTGCGGCTCTGTTAGCCAATTCCTTATTTGAAGCTATTACTGTATCACATATACTATCCACTTTTTTATCACACACACCAGGGTTCTCAATATCAATTGCAATTATGTTATTTACTTGGACTACACTTCTATCATGGCCTTGGCAAGATGTCCCCACATCCATTGCACTTTTGGTAGACTCAACCAACCAAGATTCCCCAGAAGAATTTTTGCACACATCATGGGAGATGGGCTTTTGAACAGGAGGTTCCACAAATTTAGATGTGGCAGTGCCAGGACTGTCAATATCCTCATCCTTGTTTTCAGCTTGAACGTCACCGGCATCATCACAAGGAAGTCTATCTTCCGAAACAATTTCCTCATTTGAGACCACTTCCAAAGGATGTGGTCTTGGGAAGACAGTTTGGCAATCATTTGGTCCATCTTTATAATCTGCAGGCCCTGAATTTGATGATGCAGGACGATGGAAGATTCTATCAGTTTCCGACTTCAATGACGTCAATTCATTTTCAAGTGAGTCGATCTCAGTTTCAGTCAACTCCAATGTCTTTGAGATATCGCCTTTCCACAGCAGAAGTTTATTGAAAGCCGAGGATCTCATGAAACCAGAATCCATAGAGCATTGATCATCTGCCTGTAGCAATTCATTGAGCAAAGAGCCCAAGTTGGCGACTGACTTCAGTTCCAATTTTTCCAACCTAAAATGTGAACCTTCAAGCTGACTCTCATGAACAGGCATCGATGAGACACTGAAGTTGCTAGCATCGCCACCAGCATCTACTGCTTTCCCATATGTTCTGTCTTCCAGCCCTGTTATAGCTTAATTTGGTGAGGTAAAAACTAAAAGAAATAAATCTAGAAGTACATAAAGAAGGTCAAAAGGCTTAACATATTCAAAACTTAGGGACATTATAAAACAAACAGACAAACACAAAAAAGAAATATTCAACTTGTACTCACTGCCGGTAAACCAAATATCAACTCAGGTGACCTATAAAAAGTAAAAGATATGGTAGTGATGGCTTAATTAGAATAGCAAATAGAGGTTTTCTCAAAAAAAAAAAAAAAAAAAAAAAAAAAAAAAAAAAAAAAAAAAAGAATAGCAAATAGAGGCACAATAATCAGATACAGACTGCCAACTCAAGTTCATAAAAGCGACTTGCAGTAGTGCAGCAATGGTCAGAGAGTCGCAAGTGCAACATCCCGCTCAATGATGAGCCAGCAGTATATAGATTTTGAGAGGCTTAACACCACTTATACAGAGTTTTAAGAGAAAGATCTTCTCAATATATACTTTGGAAATGAAAATATTCAAAAACCTATTCATTGTTATGTGACAGTAAGCTAAAAAGTGAACCTTCGCCACATATAAGGTCCTTTATTTGATACCTTGATTATGTTTTCAGTAAATAATTTAATTACAACCATCTGAAAGGAATACAATGCTAGGGATGTCATGGAAGCAACACAAGAAACAGCAGTAAATTCTAATCTCAAGTTGAAGCGTAATAAGAGAATAATCAGGGAGTCAAAAAACCAAAAAAAAAAAAAGAGAGCATCACCTTACACTAGCAATAAAAATGAACAAGAGTAATACCTGGTGAAGAGCTGCAGGCAAAAGATGATGGCGTGGCAGGCGATGAACAATCAGAGAAACCTGAAATCTTGGGACTCTTGACAACCAAATTTGAGGGGAGCGAATGTGAGGGTTCCACATTACTGGCAGAAATTGCATTACTTTTTACATTGTCTTCTGGGCCATCAACTTTCTTTTTCTCATACTTAGCCAGCCCCTCCCCCCATCCAAGCCGTGGTTTCTTCCGAGAAGATGTTTCTTCAGATGGAGTAACAGAGGGCGCACATGCAACAGCATCACCAGAAGGTGACTGAACAGGGGTAACATTTTTTGGGGGTAAATCACACTTCACATCACTAGACTCTCCTCCAATACTCTTAGAGCTACTTGAATGGCTAAAACCAGAACCCCTAGACGTCAAACTTCCTGAACGAGACCACTTAAGAGGCTTCCAATCAAGAGATCCCAGCAAATTCTCTTTATCAACTCTTTGGCCAGTATTAGACCCATTAGCATCACTCGTTTTATCAACTTGTTCCTTTGCATGAATCTGATCTCGAGGATCAGAGTGTGGATGAGAAGCACGCACAGGAGAATCATTAACTACCCTCTGATCATTAACAATGTGTGGTCTTCCTACTCCATTTGCTGGACCACCATGATGGTGATTACCTTCCCAAGATTGCCCTCTCCAATCTCTCTGGCCAAAGGAGGGGCGGTTCTCCCTGTAAAATCTACCATATCTTCCATCTCCACGCATCCCAGAAGGTCTAAACATATTATTATCATCCATAAATCTATCAGCTGAACGAGGTGTGGGATACCCGTGATCTTCAGGGTACATGTGCCATCCACCCTGCTTACCATGACCTTCAGGATATAAATTTAAGAAAGGAAAAAACAAACCATGTATCAACACAAGAAGCAATCAACCTACTCGCACACATTTAAACTACATAACACCAGTTGAATTAAAACACAACAAAAACCTTAACAACCAGCCAGATCCTCACCCCACCCGCCACGCAAGACATAGATTTAACATCAAAATCAACTTCCACAACACAACACACGCGCTTAATTAGAACAAACTCAACCTCAGGAACGATTAGGGTATCCTAAATGAACCCTAACAATTTCCGCAAACCCAAAGACGAACAAACAGTCTCAAATATTCTTCAATAACCAACAACTCCCTGGCAAACCAAACTCGAGCATCCTAATGAACCCTAATGAAAGATTAAAGTATTAAACCTCAAAAATCAAAAACTCTCACCAACCCCCCAAAAAAATACCCATTTCACCAACAAAACTAGGGAAATCAATAAAAAAAAATGTAAAAACACCCAAGCAATCGTTATATAATCAAAAGCCACCAAAAAATCAAAAGCAAACCCAGAAATAAAATAAGGGTAGGTTGACCTAGGGTTGCCGACACAAAACAATAAATTCATCCTAAACAACTTTTTCCCAACCCTAACAAAGAAAACCCTAGATTCAAAACTCCCAAATTAATCAACCACAACAAAAATTAGGGAAAAAAGAGGAGAGAGAAAAAGACTTACCAGGAGGACGGCGAAAGTCGGAGGAAGGAAAACCCCAACGAGGGGAAAAATCGCTGTTATTGTTATTGCGGGATCCGCCATAAGAGGAGGAAGAAGATGAATCCCTCCATCTCGAAGAAGAAGGTGGACCACCACCACCACCAAAGTCGTGGTTGTGCTTCCTATCCCTAAACAGCTCCTTCCGATCCCACGGCAATGGCTCCGGCGGCATCAATTATCTCTCACCACTACTTTTAATCGCATCGACTAAAAAATCACATGGAATAACAAACGATTTGGGGAAAATCGAAGAAACCCAGAAAAACCCAAGTGTAATTCTGGGGTACGAACAACAAAAGAGGTGGATCTTGTCAAGAAACGAAGGTGGGCGGCAATGGCGGAAAATTCTCTCTCCTGGTGGGGTTAGAGAGAGAAAGAAAGATTGGGGTTTTGAGGGAAAATCTTGTGTAAGTGATTGCTGAGGAAGGGTTGAGGTTGGGTTTGCTGAGGGAAGAGAGAGAAAGTTAGAGAGAGAAACGAAGAGAAGAAGAGATTGGTTTTTGAGGATAGAGAAAAGAGGGAAGAGAAGAGAAGGTGTAGCGTATCTCAAAGCTTTGTGGGTTTAACTCGTTTTAATTTTATGCTTTCACGTCCGCCTTCTTCTCTTTCTTTCTTGTTCTTCCTTTGGTTTTGTGAATTGTGCCTTTGTGTGCCCTACTCTTCTCTCCCTTTTTTTTCTCTCCAATCCATATTGCTATTGCTTTATGGGGATTATTAAGTGTGATTCGACCCGATGTAATCTTAATTGGACTTAGACTGTGATTGTAATTAGGTGTTTTCCTAATGATTTGACGCGATTATATATTTATTTTTAAAAGAGGTGGACTAATAATGAATTTGAATCATTGTTTCGATCAAGTCGTTTGGGACTTGTCCTGGCCATTCAATCAGGGTGAATTAATGAGCCCTAATGCAATTTTGGAGTGTAAGGATAACTCGATAGTGACCTTTACTTATTTGATTTGATTCGACCTACCTGAATGTCTCGTCTCTTTTATATGGACTTTCCCTCAAGTTCTCTCTAATTTAATAGAATCACTAGGCCTAAAGATTGTACATTTGATCCATTCCATGGGTGTAGCCTCCATTATGTCTTTGAGTGGCCATTTTATGCCTTCGTATCTATATATTTCTTACACGTATATTCATATGACACATTTTGACTTTAGCACTATTCGCATAATCCCTTATAACAATTTTTTTTCAGTGATACGTACATAATAATAAACATAATATAGCTAGTGTCTTATTAGATTCGTCACGATATATAATTTCGAAATATCAACTTTTTATGTATTTTGTTCATCGGTCATTAAATAAATTAATGGTGGAATGTATATGTAGTAAAACATGAATAAAGGTGTAAACTAAAAAGAGATGGATGAAACTACATATTAATAAAGTTGTTTCGGGGTATTCTGTGTCCCTTGGGAGAGTTACGTCAATAAATCTGGATTCTGGGCGCCTGTACCTGCAAAACAACGGAGAGTCCGGGTGGTAGGAGCTCCACCTCCGACGATCAAGTTAGAACCGGTCAAAGAAAGTAAAAAGGTGCGGAAAAGGTAAAGTG
This sequence comes from Chenopodium quinoa, assembly GCF_001683475.1. Classification (NCBI taxonomy): domain Eukaryota; kingdom Viridiplantae; phylum Streptophyta; class Magnoliopsida; order Caryophyllales; family Amaranthaceae; genus Chenopodium; species Chenopodium quinoa. Next base: position 3,865,746 of record NW_018745170.1, on the reverse strand, counting down.
AGATCTTCTCGGATTCTGAGATCAGGTGTTTTCTCTTATGTGAGAAAATTCAGTGTTTGCAATAATTGAACGTGTCCCTGAAATGAGGGAAATCTCCCTATTTATAGGGTCATTAGAAAATGTGCCCTCTCTTAGGTCATCTTGACCTAAATTTGGTGGGCTACGCCATTTTACGGCTTTCTCGGGAATTGGGCCCTGAAGGCCGCCTTTTTCCTTTGCTGATTGGGGGTGCCACGTGTCAGCTGGTGAGTGGCCCTTATTGGACCTGTCTTGGGGTGACACGTGTCCTCTTTTGATTAGGCCACGTAGCATGGTTATTTTTACCCAAATCATTTTCCCCTCACAGGGGTGACGTGGCGTGCCACGTCGCGCCTGTGACACGTGTCACTCTAGAAGTGGTGAACAGTTTTTAATTGTTCACCTTCTGAGGAAATTACGGGGATGCCCCTGTTTTTACCTCTCTATAAATTCTGGAAGTGCCATTTTATGCCTTCGTATCTATAGATTCTCCTCCGAATTCCCCCACCACTCCCAGTGATGGGATTTTAGATGAGGCAGACGATAAGGGATCCGTCTCTGCCCTTAGTGCGCAAAACGAATCAGAACAGGAAGACGACGAAGAGGACGTCCAACGATCTGATTCTGAGGCATCAAGCTCCCTACAAGCGGATGCCGATTGCCGGGAGGGTGAGTCATCAAAGGGGCCGTCTATGACCAACCCGACTAAGACACGCATGTCCGCCAGGGATAGAATTACCCTGGAAGCTAGCTTCAAAGCTTTTAAGGACAAGTGCCCAATGGGGAAAGGTTGGGAAATAATTGTGCTGCCTGCAGAGGCGACTGTCGTCTGGGAGGACGATATTAACCATGCCGACAACTATTTTGGCTGCTATAAGGCGGCATTCAAAGCCGGCCTCTACTTCCCCCTCCACAAAGGAATTATCTAGGGCCATTTTGAGGGGTTATGAGTTAGGCGTATGGCAATTCACACCCAACTCATGGGTGAACATTCTTAGCTATATCGCCGCCTGCGAGATGCAAAATCTTACGCCCGGCTTTGAGGCGTTCGCTCATATGCATTACATGAGCCGGGCCTTAGGCAGCTGGGGGGTGTGGTATACTCTGACCACACTCCCGAAATACATGATGACTCTGGACAAGCCGTCCAAGTGGACCAACTGGAAGAGCAAGTTTTATTTAGTCTCTTCTCCGTCTCTGCGACACAACCGCTTCTTATGCCGGTACAACAAGGAGCCGGCTCTCTTAGGGAAGAAGTGTGCCCTTCCACACGTTCTTAAGAAGGCCTAGGCTGAAATAATGGAGCCGGAGTTTTTCAAAACCACAACTGCACCCCTAGACGATGGATCAGAAATAATAGTGCCTAAGAATTGGGTACCTTATCCAGTCTGGCTCAAGGATGAGGCATTCCTCTGCGCCTGTGGTCTTAGTACCATGTTTAAGAGACGTACGTTAACCATTTAGCCGGCGTTATGTTGCCGTTTCTATTATTGTGACTTCTGTTTTGTCTAATCAACCGGTTTCTTTTTGCAGAAAAAGGTCTAGAAATGGTGGATGCTGAAAAGACGCCTGCCAAGTCTGCGGCCTAGATCCGGAAAGATCGGCTTGAGAAGAAAAGGGCCCAACTTGTGACCAAGAAAGCTGGGGTAAATTCCGCCTGCATCCCTTGTGTGAACTTTTATAGACATTAGACGGTTGTTACCCGGATGTAACCAATTTGTTCCAATTTCATGAGGGGAGCAAACACGTTCCATGATCCATCTCCAAAATGCTCAAGCGGAATGCTGATGAGCTTGGCAAAACCCCTTCTAAAGTAAGGAAGGTAAATCCAACTCAGACGGCTTCATCCCTGCCGCCTGTACAAAACATACCAACAACCGGAGGCAAAGGTCCGGAAGGTTCGAAAGCGCTCAGTCTTAGTGCTGAGCTGGCTGGCAACGAGCTAGACGTTCTGAGGACGTCGAAGAGTGGCAAGCCACTCGGTGTTGCAACTGGTTTCGCAGCGGCTGTGGGTGGAGAGACCTCTCAGTCTAAAAACCAAGGTATGGACGACTGTTTTGAACTCCCATGGCCGCTTGAGCATATGCGAGTCAAATCTCAAGCTACCCAATCAAGAGATTCGTCTGGCAGCCGGCATAATATAGGTGCCGCTTATGCTGCTTTCTCACCACATCCTTCTTCTGGTGCAGATCTCTCTCAAAGGTGGCCAGACCTCCAGCAGTACTCCAAACGGATGTTGAGGACCCTCACCCGGTCAGAGAAAGATCAGGTTCCCGGGCTACAGCAGGTCAACTTTGACCGCATCCTTGCCTTGCTAGCCGAGGTAACTTAGCTTTCTTTCAAATGCCTGATTTTAACAGTACATTATCTACCCCTCTTTTAACCGGCTGTGTTCTGTAGGCGATGCTGAGGGTGGATGGGCTCAAAGTCCCGTTTAGAAAGAAGCAAGAGGAGATAAGAGACGCATGTGCCAGGGCGACCCATACCATAAACTCAACTCAATATAGAAACACTTTGAATGATATAAAGTCTAAAGCCTGAGAGATGAAACAAAAGGAACTGATTAAGGAGCTCACGGCTGCTGTTGAGACGACTAATAACAAGGCGTTTGATCTTGAGCTTAAGCTCAAGAATGCCAAGTCAGACCTCAAGGCATTAAAGGGGGCTGACCAAGAGAATACCAAGCTTAGGGAAAACATCAGTCAGCTCCAAGTTGAGATGGTGCAGATGCAGACAGACCACAAAGCTGAGCTTGCAAAGGAGAAGGACCGACTGGTCGCGGAGAATGAGAGAGATTGCGAGGAGTGCATGAAAATGGCATGGTAGCTCATTCGTCCGAACACCGACTGTGAGTTCTTCAACTTGAGATATCAGTATGCCACTGAGGTATATGATGCCCAGACCCTAGGTCAGGCGGTGCTGGCTCCGTTCAAGGAGTGGGCTGGCATCGTCTCTAATGAAGAGGAAGAGGAGCTCGAGGAGAAGCAGGATGAACAGGCCCCGGTTGACTCTAACCAAGTTCAACCAGGTTAAACTGAAGGCGAGCTCCCCTCTGGCCAAGACCAGCCGGTGCCCCCGCAGCAGCAGACTCAGAAGGATTAGATTTATCTTTCGGCTAAGAGCCGTCTATATTTCCGGCCTGTGAGTCGAGTGTTTGGATGTAATTTCAACAATCTTTATTTCCCGGATGTGGATCCGGTTTGACAATCACTCTCTCGGCCTTTTGGTCGGGCTTTATTTTATGAAATTGTCGTTTGAGTCGGTTTTGTTACATTTGCTTCAATTTTTGCGATTTTTTATTTTCTTTGATTTGTTATATATGTATGCTTGAAATTTTCCTAACTTGTTAATTGCGTGCGGCAACTAACAAACCGGCTGACTCTTTTGCCCCAGGGCGGTTTTGTGGTTGGTTTCAAAAACTTGATTGATTGACTTGGGGACTTTTAATACTTTTAGGAGTATGATGAGTTCCCAAGTCAATCAATCACAACCGTGATTGCCCCAAACCAAGTACACAACCTTCCAAGATTCAGGCGGTTTGAGCTTGGAACCCAAGCGGTCTTCGGAGATTGCTCAGTCTATTGGACTAAGGAGATCGTTTTAACCGTCTGGGGTATTTGCAATCCATTCATATACTCAAGCGTCATTTTGTCCCATTGGGAGGACTTCTTAAAGTATATAATTCTTAATGAAATCTAAGTTGGAATTAGGGTAGATTACCGGCTGGTGTCTGCGGACACACGGGTTTAGTACACCGTCTAGGTTTCCTTTAGATTGCTTGTGTGAAATGGCTATGAGTGCACCTCATTGGGCTAATCAATCTTTGTCGTTTGTGATAAGTTTATAGAGCAATGTACCACCCGGATGGGAGATGCTCTCTGCGACGAATTCACTCGGATGGGCGTCGCCGGATGTCATACTCATGTAGGAGCAAACGAAATAAGGCCATTTGCACATGCACATACGGTATTCCCATTAGGAGATGTACATAATTTAAGCAACAAAATTGAATAAAAGGCAACTTTTTCATTGATAGGCTTTTTATGTACATAAAATTTACAAGTCTTAGAAGTAGTGCTTTTTTAAGTTATCTACATTCCAAGTTCTGGCTAGCTACTTGCTGTCTGGAGTTTCCAGGCGGTAGGTGCCGTCTCTCACTTTTTCATAGATCCGATAGGGGCCTTCCCAATTGGGAGTCAACTTTCCTTGCTCATTGGCCCTACCGGTTGCCTCCATTTTTTGTAACACAAAGTCCCCTACTTTCAAGGGCTGCTTGTGTACTTTTTTGTTGTAGGCTCTTGTCATTCTTGGACGGTAAATCTCATGACGCAAGACGACATTGCCCCTACACTCCGGGAGTGAGTCCAATGCTAGCCGCTTGGCCTCCCAGTTTGCCTCTTCATCATACAACATGATTCGAAGATTTGGCTCATAAAGCTCAATGGGTAAGACGGCTTCAGCACCGTATACCATAAGGAATGGGATTTCACCGGTTTCCCCTTTTGCTGTTGTTCTGATGGCCCATAGGACATGAGTTAACTCTTCTGCCCATAGACCACCAGCCCTTTCAATTTTCTTTTTTATGTCGTCTAAGATAAGCTTGTTGAAGGCTTCAACCTGGCCATTTGCTTAGGGACGACCGACTGATGCAAAACAATGAGAGATCCCTTGGTCTCCCAACCAATTCTTGAGGGTAGGCGTCTCAAACTGAGGGCCATTGTCAAAGACCATAGACATAGGTTCCCCAAATCGGGTGATGATATTCTGATCTTCCAGATGAAAGAGATAACATCCTTTATCTTAATGCCTTTGACCGCCTCTGCTTCTACCCATTTGGTGAAGTAGTCAACGGCGACTAGAATATACTGTCGTAAGCCTGGCGTAGGCGTATACGGATCCAAAATGTTCATGCCCCATTTGACGAATGGTACTAGGCTATGAATGGCCGTCGGATCAGTGGTCGGACGGTGTATGAGTCTGCCGAATCTTTGACACTTATCACACTTATTCACCATTTTCATGGCGTCTGGCTCAAGAGTGGGCCAAATTAAAAGTTGCCTTGCCGCCTGGCCCATTCTGCTAGAGACCTGCCGCCTATGTGTAAGGCACAAAAGCCTGAATGTAAGTCCTCTAGAATCTCTTGCCCTTTTTTAGGGTGATACACTTCAATAAAGGCATCAAGAAGCCCTTCTTGAAGAGTACTCCGTCTTTGATCTCAAAGTTGGCCGCCCGTTTTTTCATTGCGACCATTTCTGGATATGTATCCGGCAGAGTGTCGTCTAGCAGATAGGCCCGGATGCCATCCATCCAGGTTGAGCTTCGGTCTAGTACTCCAATGGGATCTTCTTCAATACTTCGCTTTTCCATTACTTCCCAGAAGACTGACCGAGGTGTATCACATGAGGCGGATGAAGCCAATTTGGACAGAGCATCCGCCTGGTTGTTCCCAGATCTGGGCACCAAACTTAAGTGAAATTCATTAAGTGTCCCAACTTCAGCTTTAATCGCTTGCAAATATTTTATCATGGCTGGATGGTTGGCCTCATAGTCACCATGGTACTAGCTAACGACCAATTGTGAATCAGAGCAGGCGTTAATTTTTCTTGCCCCTGCCGCCTTACACATGCGGATACCGACTAGCAGGGCTTCATATTCCGCCTCGTCATTTGAGGCTTGAAACTTGAAACGTAGTGCATATTCATACTTGTCCCCTTTAGGGGACTGACATATAACCCCTGCACTACAGTCGTTCATAGTAGAGCTCCCGTCTACATACACTTTCCAAACCTGGTCAAGATTCTCCAGCTCAGCCGGCCTTGTCAACTCGACAATGAAGTCGGCAAACGCCTGACCCTTCACTGCCTTCCTTGGTTCGACAGAGTTTTCAAGAATTTGCATTTCAATAGCCCATTTGAGCATCCTACCGGATAACTCCAAGGTTGTCATTGGCCGCTTGAGGGGTTGGTCTGTGTAGACCACAACCGGATGTGCCAAGAAGTAAGGCTTCAACTTCTTGACTGCCATGAAAAGAGCCAGGCCAAAATTTTCAACCATTGGGTACCGTTGTTCAGCATTTCGAAGAACATGGCTGATGAAATAGACCGAGAGCTGGATGACGTCTCTCTCAGCAAGGAGAATAGCACTGAGAGCATGATCTGAGACGGCTAAGTACATGTAAAGCGTCTCTTTGGGCAGAGGGCTAACTAGCCTTGGCAAAGAGTGCAAGTGTTGTTTCGACTTTTGGAAGGCCGCCTCAACATCATCCCCCCATTCAAACATAGTCTTCTTTCTGATTGCTTGGAAAAATAGAGGCACTTGTCACCTGACCGACTGAGGGATCTCCCCAATGCCGCCAGATAACCTGTTAACTTCTGAACTTCTTTGACAATGCGGGGTGACTTCATGTCAATGACCGCCTGTATTTTCTCTAGGTTGGCCTCTATTCCCCTTTGATCAATCAAAAATCCGAGAAACTTCCCAAACACAACATGAAAGGCACACTTCTTAGGATTGAGCATGACCTTGTGCCGCCTGAGTATGGTGAAGGTTTCTCGGAGATCAGCAAGATGATCCGTCTGTAGCCTGGATTTGAAAATCATGTCATCAATGTACGCCTCTACATTCCTCCTAATTTGATTAATGAAGATTGTATTAATCATTCGTTGGAAAGTAGCAGGCGCATTTTTCAAGCCAGACGGCATCACAGTATAGCAGAATAACCCCTAATTAGAGACGAATGTCGCCTTCTCTTGCTCTTTTTTCCACAAAGGTATCTGATGAAAGCCTGAATAGGTGTCCATAGAGCTCATCAAAGCATGTCCGGCTGTAGAGTCGGACATGCCTTGTTCAAGTCAGTGTAATCAACACACATGCGCCAAATACCATTTAGCTTCTTTACAAGCACCACATTTGCAACCCAATTAGGGAAGTTACATGGCCGAATGAACCTAGCGTCTAACAACTTTTTTACTTCGGCGGCTGCCGCCTGACTTTTTTCCTCGCCATGTTTTCTTTTCTTTGGCCTTATAGGCTTTTTCTTTGGATCCACGCCGAGTTTGTGGACAGCGAGATACGGGCTGATGCCTGGCATATTTTCCAGTTCAAAGTCAAAGATGTCTTTGAATTCTTTCAGCAAGTTATGCAAGTCTGCACCCAACTTCGTATAAGCAACCGTCCCCACCTTAACAGTACGCTCTGGATGTGTGTCGTCTAGAGCAATATCAATGTGTTCATCAGCCGGCTGGGGACAGAGTTTATCCGACCGTTCCCCGGTCAATGATTGCTATTGCTTTTCCTTCTTCACGGCCACCAACTAGTCGGCCTTTCTCTTTTTGCCGACAGTTGGTGGAACAGGCTCAGCTTCCTTGACATCGTCAAGGTCTATTGGCTCCTCACCTTGGCCGGCTGCGGCCACTATGGGCTTGACGTCTGAGAGGTAGCACTCTCTAGCTGTCTTCTAATCCCCGTTTAAGGAGCCAACAGAACCATCATCCCTTTCATATTTCAGCAGCATGAGGGATGGGATAATGACTGCCTTGGATTCGTTCAGGGTCGCACGACCCAGAATAAGATTATAGGCGGTCAGCTCCTCAACGACCAAGAACTTGACGACCATGTGGTGTCCTTTTCCTTTCTCTCCCAGCCGGATGGGTAGGTCAATCCTACCAACTGGGTGCACAACTCCACCCCAAAATTGATTATAGGGTGCGTAACCTAGTGCATGTTGCTAGGCTTGTACTTCAGCTTAGTCAAGCACTTGAAGCTGATGATGTCAGACGAGCTACCCGTATCAATAAGGATCCGGCCAACCAACTGGTTGGCGACCTTGCATTCAATAACCACTGCGTCATCATGCGGCCGACGGACTTTGCCCCGGTCCTTTTTAGTGATGATGACCTCAGGGAAGGTGCTGGTAGACGCCTGTCCCTCATCGACAGAATTTACATCCATCTTTCTCAGATAGTCCTTGGTGCCTCGGATGGTCAGGCCCCCTCCAGCGAAACCGCCTGCTATGGTGTAGATCGGCTCCTTGTTAGTGTCCGAACTACTAGTGGGCTTGGCAGTATTTTTGGACGGCTACCCGGGATCCTTCCTGACAGTCACCTTGAACTTTAGGATATAGGATTTCAGCACTCCCTTATCAGCCAGACGGTCTAACAGCCGCTTGAGACTATAGCAGTCGTTGGTGTCGTGGTCAATATCCTCATGGAAGTGGCAGTACTTATTTTTGTTCCGATTTTGAACGGAACCTTTTATTGCGGCGGGCTTCTCTATGGTCACCCGGTCTTTTATCTCCATGAGGATGGAGTAGCAGTCTTTGTTAAACTCGTACTTTGGCACGTATGGTTTAAACTCTTTTTTCTTCTTCTGGGATGGCTGAGCAGAATCGTGAACGACCCAAATTTCTTTTCTCTTCTTGCTCTCTTCTGATTACTGAGCCGGCTGAGCTGACTGACTCTTTTTTTGTTTATTTGGCTTCTAGGAGTCTGATTTTTTGTTGGAGGAACAAAGCTCAGTCGCCTTTATATAGGCTTCCGCCTCCATCAGTGCCTCCTGGAGAGTGAAGACTCTCTTTTTGACGAGGTCGAACTTAAAAGTTGACGCGTCCTTCAGACCTTTTAAAAAGTCTGTGTAAGCTACATCGTCGAACAGTCCTTGAATCTGGATTCTCTCCACATTGAACCTCATAACGTATGAGCGCAAGCCCTCTTTATCTCCATGCTGCACCGCGGACAAGTCTAGACTTGTCTTCTTGGCAGGGATATTCATAGAGAAGTTTGAAACAAATAAGAACGCAAGCGTCTTAAAGCTGTTGATGCAGCCGACTAGCAAGTTGTCGAACCATTGTTGGGCAATGCCCTTCAAAGTAGGCGGGAAGCATCGGCACCAGGTGGCATCATCCAACCCCTGCAGATACATGAGGTAGGTGTATGCCAGAAGGTGATCTTCAGGATTAGTGGTACCATCATAGGTGCCCACCAAAACATGTTGAACCTTGGCCGGCTGTGCCGCCTCGGTTATTTCCCTAGAGAGCGTGGAAGGTTGGTCCCCAAGTTTTAGTAGCCGGAACTGCCAGTCCAAAGGCTGGACATTGTATGCCACCTGACCCCCAAAGAGGGCAGGTTGCATATAAGGTTTGGCAGGCGGCAGGTACGGCGGTTGGGCCGTGTACTAAGCCTGACCAATAACATGAGGGCCAGTATGGACGGATAGCCTACCTGACTAGCTCCCCTGTACAGAATGAGAATACCTCATCGAGGTATTCTTGAAGCTGTATGGGTAACTTGACGTTGACGCCGATTCAGACAGCTGTTGATTTCTCTTTTGCTCAATAAAGAGGCGAGCATCAGAATGTCGTTATCAGAATCATGGACCTTTTGGACCTCTAGTTCAGCCGTTGTCTGTTTTTGAATGGCAGTCGGTATAGGTTCATGTGAAACCATCTTAGAGGTACTCTCCCCACAGACGACGCCAAATATTTTGGGGTTTTCTGTGTCCCTCGGGAGAGTTATGTCACTAAGTCTGGATTCTGGGCGCTTATACCTGCAAAACAACGGAGACTCCGGATGGTAAGAGCTCCGCCTAACGATCAAGTTAGAACCGGTCGAAGAATGTAAAAAGGTGCGGAAAAGGTAAAGTGAGATCTTCTCGGATTTCGAGATCAAGTGTTTTTTCTTATGTGAGATAATTCAATGTTTGCAATAATTGAATGTATCCCTGAAATGGGGGAAATCTTCCTATTTAAAGGGTCATTGGAAAATGTGCCCTCTCTTAGGTCATCTTGACCTAGATTTGGTGGGCTGCGCCGTTTTACGGCTTTCTCGGGAATTGGGCCCTAAAGGTTGCCTTTTTCCTTTACTGATTGGGGGTGCCACGTGTCAGCTGGTGAATGGCCCTTATTGGACTTGTCTTGGGGTGACACGTGTCCCCTTCTGATTGGGCCACGTAGCATGGGTATTTTTACCCAAATTTAAAGTAATGACCAGCTAGGGGTCACCTAACTCCTACACTAAGAGAACTATCTACTCATGATTAAGCAAGACGAGTATATAAACAAGGCATAAAAAGACATTAATTTTTTTTTGCAAAGACCTTTAAACTATATAATGAACGTGAAGAAAGTTTCTAAATTATTAAGGTAAAGTTTATGAACTAGATGATGAACATTCAAGAGAAATAAAAGACAAAAATTAAGAATTGGAGTAGAGATAATCTCCTTGAAAAAATTCATAAGATGACAAACAAGGCTCCCAAAAAGCCCAATTCTGTTAAAGATTTGAGATTTAATCATTATTGAAAAATATTTTTGTGCGATATATTTTTATATTGATGATATCTTTAAAATATTATATGTTAAGATATGATTTAGTGAATAATATCACTAGGATATTTAATATTATCTTATGGGCAGCTGTAAAGTGTTATGATTTTTTCCATATCATCGAGATTGGCTAGGTAATCTCTTGTACAAATAATGGATGATATGATATAATTTATATAATTTGTGACACTAAACTAGACTTTACCCTAAAATTATTATGGTATCAAAGTCACGCCAAAGGTTGGGACCTTTAATGGCTCCAATTAGACCTGTTCAACGGGCCAAATTCGGGCTAGATTGGGCCTTAATCAAACAGGTCGGGCTAGGGTTAAGGCTAATCTGAAATGGGATGGGGCAGGTCATTGAGCCCGATCCCAAGTCATTCAATTATGAAGATCAATAATAATTCTCTTGATCAAATAAAAACATCATTTTCATATTACAAAGATTGAGAATTCTCAGATTATTACCTATGGAAAATTGTTTGCAGGTTCCCATGGCTAAGCTTCTTGCTCAAATTCATCGTCTTCACCTTTAGTCAATTCAACTAGAAGAAGTTTTTCGAAACACATTAATTGATGAAACCCAAAAATTATGCTCAAATTCCTTTGCCCCTAGTTCACCCTAAAGACCCTTACTTAAGAAACTTGCTTCGGTTGCTGCTAGATCTTTTGAAACATTTCTTAATCGACCTCTTGATTCGGATTCCTCTCCTTATTTGGATCAAGAATATATGGAAATCAAATAAAACAAAAATCGCAGCGATAATTAAAAATAATTTTAGAATTTGCAATCAAATAACCCTAAAAAGTTTAATTATAAATTCTTGATTTTTTTAGATGTGTGGATGAATAAAATTAATAAATACCTTGAAAATTTGAAGGCAATTTGCAGACGAAAATAAAGATTAATGGAGTAGTGAGATTTTGAGAAGAGAAAGAAAGTATGTTCGATTTTTAAGTGATCAAGGATATATCGAATTTTATTTAGGGTTTATAATTTGGGGAAAATTTGGGGGATTATTTTAGAGTTTACAGTTTGAGTGAAGAGAGAGATAATATTAGGAGAATCAAAATAAGATTAGTTAGAGGATATTAGGATAATAAGGCCCCCATTAGGATAACCCTTTTTAAGCTTGACCCAACCTTTTAGGGACCCATGATTTAAAGACCCTTTAAAAGTCCACCCCATTTACATATTGGACTGGCAAAACCCTTTATAAACGAGTTGGGTCAAGGCTTTTGATGGACCCCCTAAACCCCTAGCTTCAATATATTCTAAGCAATTTTTTTTTAAATGGGTCACATGTGAAGGGGAGTGTTAAAATTAGGGGTGTACAAAAACTGGACCGGACCTGAACCGACCTGAACCGGACCGGACCTGACCCGGACCCGTTGATTCAGGTCCGGTCCCGGTCCTTGAAAATCCAGGTTTCCGGTCCCGGTCCAAACCCGGTCTAAACCCGGGGTTTTCAGATCCGGACCTGAAACCCGGGAAAATTGTATTTTTTTTTTTAAAAAAAAAAAAAATTCAAAAATCAACGTTGACTCTTCACTTTTCTCTTTCATTTCTAAGTTCTAACCCTAAGTGCTAACTCCCTGTCTCCCACTCTCCCTCACTCTCAACTTCTCATAATCTCAAGTCTCACTGAGTCACTGTCTCTCCGCCCACCGCCCAAAATCGATCAATCCAAAAACCCAAAAAATAAAAATAAAATTCAGTAGTACTAGAAGTAGTAATTGTACCAATAATGAGGCTGTGATGATAATTAATCGTTTAATAGCAACCAATTTTCAATTTGGTTTTTGTGGGCATTTCTTGTTTTGGTTAATTTGTCATTTGGCTTGACAGCAATTTGATGGGTGTTTGCATGCTGCTGGGTTGAGATTTTCTCTCTCCTCAAATGCGCATCTTTTTAGGTTTGGTTTGCCGCCATTGTTGATTTTTCCCTTGCTAGATTTGCCACACCAAATTGTTTGTTTGATGCTATGCCGATCTGAGCCTCCTGTCAAAATAATTTCTTTTTTTCGTCTGTATTTAATATTAATCATGATAAAAATTGTTTAGATGATTTGAAGATGGACAAATTTGAGGTTAAGGTTGTTGGGTTTTTTAGTCGTTGAAAGTTAGATATTAAAGTTTGGTTCTTTATGCTTAAATTTGATGAAACAGAACTAGAGTGGACATAGCAGAGATAAATTGGCAATCTTATGAGGTTAGAATCATCTTAAAGTTATAGTAATTCTGGATCACAGCCTTTGAAACAGGTTATTTATTAAGGAAAAAAAACCGAAAAAATCACAGAACAGGTCCATTTAGGTCCAAACCCGGACCGGACCTGTTAAATCAGGTACGGTCCCCGGTCCTCAAAATTACCTAAGTCAGGTCCCCGGTCCAAACAGGTCCGGTCCGGTTTTGGACCGGTGTACACCCCTAGTTAAAATAACCCACATGTGAGTTGGGACCAATTATCTCACATTGATAAAAGAAAAGAGAACTAAATCTTTATCTATTAACTAATACTAAAACAAAACTTTGTTGACATCATCCCTTCTTCAAATTGTACACATGTCACTCTGACGTAAATTTTTTTCCCGCCAATTTGCTATGATGATGTCATTAGGTTTATTTTTTTTTTATTTTTTTTATCTAATAAACTTTTCATATACTTTATCCTTTGTCGTTACTGAGTCCTTTTTTTTATAGGTATATTAATATTTCAATGTTCAAAAGTGTTCTTTATAATTTTTTTTATTTTTTTATATTTTATAAGTAATATGCTTACAATATAAATTACTTACCATGTATACAAAAAAATACAAAGTAGAAAACTTTCTTTCTCAGTATTATAAATAAATTAAACCTTACAATGTGTTTTGTTTAAAACCGTGCATCGCACGAGAACTAAATTAGTTATATATAAACCAAGGGGGTGGTTGTGGTGTCCCCCTGAAAAGACCTTAGTATTCCTCTTGACTTATACTACAATGGTTAAATAAGGGTAAAAATGTTTTTAATTGCATTTAATTAATTCAATTAGAAAGCAATCACATCAATCTTCAATCAAATATGTCTTAATTGATTCAATAAAAGCCAAGATCTAATCCATCATCTTCTACTACATCAAATAGCTTCCTAAGTTAAATAATTTCATTAATTTCCTCAATTAGTGATTTACAAAAATCAATCTCCTAATTCATTCAATCACAAATTCCCTAACTAGGATATAATTATTTCCTCTATTTATCAATCTATTCATCTACAAATCAATAATTTACCTAATCAAATCATAAAACATCTTCCTATAAATCCATTTGTTTCGCTCACTCATTTGATTGGTAAAAAAATACATACAATAACAAACCTTCTTTTTATTTTTTAACTAGATTAGTATCCGTGCGATGCACGATAGTAATAATCTTTTTTCCCATTATTAATTTATAATATAATATAAAAATGAAGCAACTCGTATGGAATAAACAAATGCAATGTGCATAAGAAAGATAAAATGATAAGACAAAAATTATTAAAACTACAATTGAGAAAAAAAAAATTAGTTTTGATTAGTTAATTGAAAATATTTAAAAATAATATACATTATATTACATTAATGATGCATGTTATTCCCAATAAAACTATATGTCGTATGCCTTTTTATTAATGAATTAATTTGATTAAAAAAAAAAACTATACAATATACTTCCAAAAAATAAGCTAAGTAGAATAATTAAAAAAAAAAAAAAAAAACTTAAAGCTGACATCTATATTGTATTGGTAGAAATTTTTTTAATGATAGCGACATGTAGGGGTGTACACCGGTCCAAAACCGGACCGGACCTGTTTGGACCGGGGACCTGAATTGGGTAATTATGAGGACCGGGGACCGGACCTGAATTAACAGGTCCGGTTCCGGGCCAGACCTGAAAAATCAGGTCCGGTCCGGGTTTGGACCTGAATGGACCTGTTTTGTGTCTTTTTCGTTTTTTTTTAATACAAAACCTGTTGGACCTGCATATGGACCTGTATATGGACTTGTTTTGTGATTTTTAGACCTGTTGCATAATTTAATAATTACATACAAACCAAAATTATCAATTACAAAACTACATAAAGTCTATAAAGTCCCGATTCTCAAACACCAAAAATACAAATGAGTCCACCGAAAATACAAATAAGTCCACGAAAACTCAGTTTCAATTTTTCAGAGTTTGGTTTTCTTTTTTTTTTTTTAATTACGATTTTCCCGGGTTTCAGGTCCGGACCTGAAAACCCCGGGTTTGGACCGGGTCCAGACCGGGACCGGGAACCTGGATTTTTAAGAACCGGGATCGGACCTGAATCAACAGGTCCGGGTCAGGTCCGGTCCGGTTCAGGTCGGTTCAGGTCCGGTTTCAGGTCCAGGCCAATTTTTGTACACCCCTAGCGACATGTGTCCAAAATTATCGATGTAAGAATAACTTGTTTTAGTAATAGTTAATAGATTTTTTGAAGAAAAAAAAGTTATAAGTTTGGTAAAATTATTATAGAAATATTTAACAGAAAAATAACTTAATTATTATTATTTCATAAGATTTCAAATCAAAGCCATGAATAGAATTTTTTTTTTTTGTTTTTTTCATCCACTATTGTAGAACTATATAATGGTAGTATAATTTTTATTATTATTATTATTATTATTTTTTTGACAGGGTAGTATAAATGTTAATATTGTATTTTTGGCTCCGTTATTTTATACTCTCCACCATATATCAACCTTCTAAATTATAGTTTATTCTCCCTTAATTAAAAGATCTCAAAATCTTGTTTAACTATTTTAAGTAAATTGAACACGAAATAAAAAGGATTACAATTATTATAAAGATAATATATAAAATTAAATAATATATTATTATAATTGTATTACACATATATTCTAAACATAAAGATTTTTGCTAAAAAAAAGGGAGAGTTTTGGAGGGAAACAACAGCACCAGGAAGTGACACGTGTCATTCCTGGTGTCTGTTTTAGTATTATGTCATTGTTCTGTAATTTTCATGTTTATCGGAAAAACATTTTTATGATCTTCGAGAAACGTACTACATCAACTATCCCCTTAATCAACCACGACAATCATCATCACCTTTGTGTCAACCTTGCTCCCGTTACATAACTCATATTTTTTTGTATCTAAAATTGTTTTTAATCTTTACATGTATTTTATTGTATGCTAGATTTTCCACTCTAATTTTTTTCTTTGTTGACTTTCATAAGATTGTATTTGTATTTTATTTTATAGTGTATTTTTTTGGGTTTTATGGCTATTTTGTTTAATAGGAATATCTTAATTTTAACTCATTAAATTTAACTAGGAAATTTTGACATTTGCTACCACTAAAATGATCATCTTTGACATTTGCTACCTGTTTAAATTTTTATTTTATTTTACTACCATCCAAATCCAAAAAATATAGTTATTGCTACTACTTACTCCCTCCATCCCTTTATTTTTGCCCCATTGTCATTTTTGGGGTCAAACTTTGAAAATTTTGACCATAAATTATCGTTAATCTATAAAAGATAATTTAGTCATGAGTGGTCTGGTTAAATTCGTCTCATTGTATAGTTTATTAATATCACGTTTTTATAATTTTAACGTATATGGAAATAAATATATATATGTTTTAAAATAGGGACAGAGGGAGTAACAAGTTACTATTTCCGTTAATGGGGCCCAACCATCGTCCAGCCACTTTACTGCCACCTTCCAGCCACCCTTCCATCCTAAACCACCCTCACTGCCACCGTCCAGCCAGCCCTCCTTCCTTAGCCACCCTCACTACCACCGTCCAGCCACTCCTCCCTCCTCAGTCGCCATCACTTCCAGCCCCCCTCCCCGTGCCGGCGCCGGCGACCCTACCCTCCTCCTTTTCCCCCACCCACGCTGCTCTGAAATCACCCTAAACGGGTAAAAATGAAAAACTAAATCCGGTTAGGGTGGGTTTAACGAAACCCCCACCCAAACACCACCCATTCCCCCTTCCCCCAACCAAAAACGGCCCCTGGACCCCCTCTCCCCTTCCTCGATCCAAAAAATTACACCCCTACCCTAAACCCATTCGTTAAAATCACTCTAAACAGGTTTTAGGGTTTCATTTTTACCCGTTTAGGGTGGTTTCGGGGGCAGCGTGGGTTGAGGATGGGAGAGGGTGGGATCGCCGGCGTCGGGGGAACGTTTGGGCGCCGGAAGTCGGCACGAGGAGGGGGGAGGGTGGCTGACGGGGAATAGGAGGTGGCTGGGATTTTTGTAAATTTTTTTTTTAATAAATTAAATTATTATTTAATTAAATAATGGGCCCCACTTAACGGAACCCTAACTGATTCTATTAAGTCGTAGCAATAACTATATTTTTGGATTTGGGTAGTAGTAAAATAAAATAAAAATTTAAACAGGTGGCAAATGTCAAGGCTGGTCATTTTAGTGGTATCAAAACTCAAAATTTTCATTTAACTATTTAGGTTGTATTTTTTAAAGCAACTATTTAGGTTGTTATGTAAAACAAATGATATAAATGTATTTATTATTGCTTGACGACGCACGCATCGCTTGCATACAAAAGATAATACTTTGTAAGGCTAAGGCCTACTGCTCCTATTACCATACGGTTTTCGAATAGAACCTTATAGGTATTGTGAATTGGACTCTCTCTTTTGATGATAGGAGTGACACCCAACTCATGTGTAATACCCTAGAAATTCCCTTATTTTGAAATTCTCATTTTATTCTATATTAAAACCAATTAAGAGAATAACTACAGTATTACCGCCATCGTGATAACGCTAAGACATTTGTCAAAGAACACAACGAAAGACTTAATTGAGAAAAACATTTCAAATCCAACATCAAACCAAAACAACTTCAAACGAAATTAACTTCAAACCAATTTTAAAACCAATTACAATGTGGAACCGTTATGGCTCAAAACCAAAACCAAAGTAAATAAAATCAACTAAATAAGTTAGTAGCACAAACTCAATCAATTAATAACGATATGAAAATTATAAGAGAAACTTATAATGAACATGTAGCTCTCAACTCTCGAGCTAATCACATATTTCATGCTTCAATTACCTGCAACTTCTCCTTATACAGCCTCAATCTTCTCACTATAATAAGTCATCACATGGCCAAGACAATACAAAGCCAACAAACACAAACAAATCATCAATTAGCAAAAGCTGAGTACATACACAATTAAATGCATACACACTAACATGCTCAACCTAAACAATAAAATAAATAAACATGATTGTCACACAACACAATCAAACTTACCTTTGACCAACACAATAAGTATTTATTTATTAGTATAATATGAATTACGCATCGAACGAGTTTTCAATTAACCAAATATCCCTATTCCTAAATAATGATCGAGGTGAACTGACATGAAAGCTAATCAATAAGACAAATAAATAACCATGTCACTCATAAAGTGACGGACGTCCCAACACATAATAAATAATAGAAGGAAAATTCAATGTCATGACCTCGACCCCTATAGAAGTTATAATTTAATATACAATCACATAAATCCCCTCATATGTTCGTACTCGAGGCATATACGTTCCAAGAATTTTTGTGTGAATCCTCTTTCAGTTTACATGATTTACATATTAACAACAAGTGATGACTCATTCCACACACACAAACAACAATCCACATAAATTATTCAAGCAATTAAATGAGTTCCAATTAAATTTTTAAATAATTAATGATCACACAATAATTAAATAATGTGAAATCCATTTATTAACCAATGATGCATAGCACCCTAGTGCATACAAACACCTATCCAAAATATCCAACCAACTGTGTTCAACGCACTAATCAATTGCTCCAACCATAAATTTGTGCTAAAAAAACTTCCAATACCTTAAGTGAACCGTACCACACCAAAAATTCTTTAACAATGTACCAAACGAACCAATATCCACCAACGTTTGAGCTCAACATACTCATTTCTATATTCCAAAATAAATTCATGGTTCAACAATAATAATAATGTTCATTCAAAATACTTGAAACAATATTCACAAAGCCTAAACCACAATTCCAAACAACATTTAGCACAAATTTAAGTATAAAATCCAACCTAAACATGATTCTACACCAATCACAACACATAAATTAATCCCTAGCCTGATTCTGCATGCAAGATACAATAATTCTATTCGTGTACGTACCTTGAGTATATTCGCAAATTAAATTACCACTATTTCAAGAAATCACTCAATTCGAAGTCTCCTACAACCATTAATGACCAAACTCGTTATACATAGTACTAATAATTTTTAGCACTAATAAAATACTACTTAAAACCTTTTACTATAATCTGAAAATTTTATTAATTAAATTATTTAAAACCTTTTTTTAATGGGAACTCAAAACCCTATTTAAATTTAAAAATTCAGTAAAATAGTACTTATAATAAAAATTACAGCAATAGCAAACTACGTATAATCTGATTTTGATATAAAAACATTATTTTCAATACCCAATTGTTAATATAACAATCCCTAGGAAAAACACATAAAAATTCCAACCTAGGGTTTACAGTACAATTTTAAGGCTTTTCAATTGCATATAAAATCTGAAATATATGGGGCAAAATAAATAAATAAAAAACTATCAATTTATATCTAAAACTTCATAAATTTAAAAGCTTTAAATCAATTCATAAAAAGACAGGAAAGAATTTTTTTAATTTTTTTACTTACACACACCACACACGCAAGAGAGGGGGAAAAGGACTGTTGGCCGTAGGTGCACTATTGCCGTCGGGTGGTGGTGTGCTGGTGATGACAGAGGCGTGAGGGAAAGGTCGAACAAGCTAGAAGGATAAAGAGGAGAAAGAGAAAATACAACGTAATTTAGGTCTTCTTAAAAATTGCACTTTGAAAAAAAAACAATTAGGCTTTTTGGACTTGTTTAATGAAGTTGGGTATTGTAGACACCTAAAAATGTCTCCCCAAAACCAAACCCAATGATGAACAATCTTTCACAGCATTATTGGTCGGGTTGAGTATTTAATCTCGGGAGTGCTTAAAATCCATGTATTTAATCCAACACAACATACAAAGTAGTCCACAGATCAGTCCAAGTATTTAGTCAAAGCATAGTCTAAGTATAACCCTCATTTTAGCCCAAACCCTTTTAGGCCCTGTTCTTTTGAGCATCTAGGCAGAGCAGAGCAGAACATATTACTACTACTGCTGCTGCTGCTGCTGCTACTACTGCTACTGCTGCTACTGCTGCTGTTGCTACTACTGCTGCTACTACCTGCTGCTGCTACCTGCTGCTGCTGCTGCAGCTACTGCTACTACTACTACTACTACTGCTGCTGCTGCTGCTACTACTACTTCTACTACTACTACTACCAATGGCGGTGATTATTATTGGTAAGTAATGTATCCGGTGATTATTATGAGTCTTCTTTTTTTAATGTGCTATTTTAAAAATGAGTCTTCTTTTTTAATTTATTCTTTACCACTTAGTACTTGACTTTAATAATTTTCTACTCAATACAACCTTTACCAATTATTAAAATTTTCTAAAAAAAATACTATTATTCATAAAGCTATGATTCCCTTTTTTGCATGAACCTACTTTTTTACACTATATAAAGACAAAAACTCCATTATCAATTACACTCTCTCACTCAGCATACAACTACTTCAAACAACAAAAAATTCGCTTTATAAAACCTGCAATAAAACTACAGAAGACATTATTCTGTTGACAGAAGATTACAAGGTAAAAAAATTAACTATTATTCATCTGTTCTTATTGCTCTATTTGATATATGTACATTTAAATAATTCCTTTCTTCATAAAGTGCATACATCTCGTGTAATTCATAGAAGAAAAATAGGATCATATGTAATAGTATAAAAGAAATTTTGAAATATTCATGCTTAATATAATTATTAGTTAACTAACAATTTTTTTTTTTTTTTTTTTTTTTTTTTTTTTTTTATCAGGATGAAAACAGAACGCATGCATCTTGATGAGCTTAATCCTAGCTCCATGAATTTCACAGTCAAAGTTAAAGTTTTCTAAAAAGCTAGACAAAGGATATCTTCCAACTCTAGAACAACAATCTTTCAAACTTTATATGTACTTGATGAAAAGGTATATTATGTCTTTTTGGATTTTGTCATTGTACTATCTATGAACCTTATTGAATGCATGTATTTAATAGAATCTATTTTAGGTTTTTGAAAAAATAACAAAATTTGCAAGGTATATTATGTCTTTTTGGATTTTGTCAATGTACTATCTATGAACCTTATTGAATGCATGTCTTTAATAGAATCTGGTTTAGGTTTTTGAAAAAATAACAAATTTTGCATGCAATCTATGGCTTTACGTGAAATCTAATTTTGATAACAACAACCAGCTAGGGTTTCGTGGAAAAGAAACACATGCAATTACTGGTAGATGAAATTTACCTGTTAAAATAATAAGGACATAGCTAATTTATAAATTCTGTCGAATAAATGTTACACGTACCATTGAACATAACATTAAAACTTTTGTAAGTTTCCATGGTATAGCGAAGTTGTTAGGATGAACTTTTGTAAACTTTTGTGCTGTTCTTACCATACACATGCCATTTTAGCACAAATTAATCACAGGAATATAGTAAAATTGTTAGGATGTTGTTTGGTGTTATAAATGAAATTTACCTGTAAAAAAAAGTCAAAACATGACCATGCATGTCCTCTCCTCTTCTCCAGGATCATATTTGGATACCCTTGTAGACAATCTTCCTTAATATTTTTTTTTCTTTTTCTTGGAGCTCCTGCTCTAACTGCAGTCTGATTCGTGGACTACTAATAAACAATCTTCCTCTCATTAATACACAAAATAACCATTTGTTTTGAGATTGCTTTATACTGATGTGTGATCTGTTTGTTTCTATATCCAACCGTAGCTTGCTTTTCTACCGGCCTGAACATCATTTTTTCCACCTATTCCTTTTCACTTTGAAAGAACATTTTTTTTTTCAAATGATAGTGGATTAGGGGATGCATGTATTCAAATGAGTGGATGATGGAGTACAATATTGATCATATTGATGGCCTGGTGGGAGTCAAATATTACAAAACTATTAATGTGGTATTGATGGAATAGGTTGTAAATGATTTTTGGGATGTTCAATGGTTATATAATCAATATTGTATAAGTTGTAAGTGACTTTTAGAATGAGCTATGCAATGAGTGCAATCTTTCCACATGTGTTTTTAGCATTAAATTAAATTATACATACTCAAATTTATTTCAGAAGAACAAGATGCGTGTCACTCTTTTCGGAGATCAAATTAAAGCATATGACGAAGCCATTGTATACAATGGAGAATATGAAATCTCTAATGCAGCTGTGATGCCACTAGATAAGGTATTATCCTATACTTAAATTATTACTTATATCCTACTACATATGTATATGTGAATCATTAAAATTTGTTAACAACACAAATTTTTAGCCAATTGATACAATTTTCTGTGGATTTGAAGAAGATGGTGGATATAATATAGCCATTATATTACTATCTACATATTTATGCACCTTACTTTTCCCGAATTTAGAATAACTTATCGATCTAAAAATGTATTCAAATTATACAGATGTATTGGGCGTGGTACTATTTGAGAAGAAGAAGCACGGCAGGTCAACTCCAAATATAACAACCAAAGCTATGTCCGAGAAATTATCATCACAGACCAAACGTAAAAATAAAATACCTTAACTAATTCATAACATAACTCTACTATCTATGCAATTACTAAATTAACTGGTTGATTGCTCGCTACAACCATAACCAGACCTTGACCATCTCTGCATGGAATGACCTCTCAGGAATTGCAAGTGATGCTTTAAATCTCTGGGCTGAAAAATTTGCCGTTGTTGGCTTCACAGCTCTTAAACACAATCCTCGAAGAGGTAGAACCACAAAAACTATTTAATTTAAAAGGAAACCTACTTATTGTTCATATGAATTGAAAGGCTAACATGTCATCTACTGTGCAGCGTTTGCCTTATCAACTACAATGTCTACGAGGATTATTTATAACCCAAAAGGAGATAGATCGAATGTCTTACGTGAATGGTAATTAAAGTCATTATACATAGTAATTGATAACAAATAATTACTCTAACTACTTAAACACGCGTTTGTGATGCCATATTAATTTCTTATACATGTATAGGGCTGTAGCACAAAAGCAGTTACTACAAGATAGACAGGAAAAAGTTTTACAGATTCGAGATACTACACAAGAACAATCTATGAAAACAATTGAAGAACTAAAAGACAAGAAGGTATAAGTATTATAAATAATGTCTTTGTTTAAAATTAAAATAATACAACATTAATATTTCTCAATAAATTCATGCAGGCTGCAAATGCACTGATGGAAGAACGTCACTGGATTCAAGCTATCATTCCAAATGCTACTTTGGATGATGTATTTATTTACATAGGTTGTTCTGGTTGTGGAAAAAAATGCAGTGTTCCTGAAGGAAGGCAATTCACATGCATTGTCTGTGACAACAAAAACTGTGTCTCAACTCCAAGGTTTGTTAAAAAACAACTTTAAAACTAATCAAGAATATAATTTAACAATACCTTTATATTTTATCTATGAAAAAACTTAATTCATTAAACTATCAGGTGTCATGCGTTAATGTATTTTATTTTGGTTGAGATGTTATTCTTGTTTTGGATTAATTTAATTATTGTAATTTTGTAGTATTATATTGCAATCTAAAAAATAAAATGAGTAATACTCAGTGGAAACATATAGTTGTATAAGCTTAGGAAGAGACTTACTAAAATGTTGGAGAGAGAGAGAAAAAGAGAGAACACTTAAAAAATCAGAGCAATTAGCTTAGGAATATGCAATTAGCTTAGGAAACAGTTTACTAAAATGATGGATCACTAAAGCTAATTAATTAATTGAGAGAGAGAGAGAGAAAAAGAGAAACCACACTTACGAAAAATCACTTGAGAAAGAGATAAAAAATCATTTAAGATACATCATTTAAGATAAACCATTTAAGAAAAAAACACATAAGAAAAAAGGAGAAATTAGCTTAGAAGAAAGATCAACCAAATCACATATTCACAATACATAAAGACACAAATTAGGGTACATCATTCAAGCTGGTACTTTCGCCATTGGGGTACCACGCGCGAAAGATCAACTGTTTCCTAAGCAATTCTACTGTCAAACAAAAGATTGATGTTGATATGAATCGTATTATCAATTAATATATGTGTCTTTATGTACCGTGATTTATCATAGAGGAAAATCTAATAAGTGATTTTTTTTAAAGTGGTTTATCTACTGATTTTGCATAAATAACCCACACCAACTTATAATCTCCATTACATATAATAGCTGTCAGACTAAGTATCAGCTACTTTTTTACACAAGATATTGTAAATACACAAAATGAAAGGCTCCTTTTTTTCTGAAAAAAAAACTTTAAAGTTCATCAATTTAAAAAAAAAATGGAGCTAGCTTCACCATGTTGTTCTAATTTTCCTTCAATAGTTACCACCAACAAAACCAAATTCTCGCTATTTAGCTCATATCATCGGTTAAGCTTTCCTCCATCATCTTCTTCTTCATTTCTAGGCTCTTTATGTTTCCATTATCTATTCTTTATTCTATTTTATTTTACTTTTCTTTTGTATTTTATGTTATTGAAAAAAATATTAAATTGTTTACTAGTAATTTGTTGTTGAAATTTATATCATATACACTATAAAACATCATATGATTTTGAAAAAAAAAATGGCATTCATTATATGTGACATTTAACATAACATAATGGCAATTTGATAATTATTAATTTTGATGAGTTTTTGAATAGCGTGTTATGTGTGTTGCAAAATTTGGTTGATCTTTCACTTGTAATTTAGAATATGTATGCTAAATTCAACTGTATCAGGTTGCATTGATTGTTTGTTAATGAAATTGTGATATTGTTCTAATATAAACAATACAAGGCAACACAAAACTAATGCTTTCAAACCAAGATGTATAATTATTTATATATCATAACTTCATTGATTCAACAACTTAAACCTACTGTTCTGACTTCCTAATTATATACCCTACATTTTTAAAGCTAAGTAGTTAGGTTTTTTTAATCTAATACAAAAAAAAAAAAAAAAAAAAAACACTTTTCAAAACCCTTTGCTTCATGATACCAATTGTAAAGCTTAGCAAAAGAAAACCCCCAAAAAAACCCTAAATGCACTTTGATAATCAAAATCCATTGTTGTAGCCTTTAAACATGGACTTTTCCTTCCATACATATCATAATCCTCACTTGATCCTTGATTTTCTTCATAGTAGTTCCCAAAATCAGAATCAGACCTACTATCATCATTATCATCACCATCAGAATAGTATCCAAATGATGCATCCGATTTTGGTACAGCTTCTTCTTTGGTCTCGGTATCTGAGTCAGAATTTTGGTCACTTTCAGGCTGTTCATCAGTCTCATCATCTTCCTTTTTCTCACCTTGTTTTTCGGATCCACCCTCTTCCTCTATTACAACTGAATCTTCATCTCTATCTGATTGAACAACAATCACTTTTAGTTCATGCTCATCATCATCAACCTCTTGCTTTATTTTACTACTCGGTTCTCCTTCCATTGTTTGCTCATCTTCGGAGTACCTTGTTGCAGAAAGTCCAAATGATTGTTCATCTGCTTTGTAACATCAACAAAATATAACAAAAAACTTGAAATCTTCTCTTCTTGTGATTTGCCTGCATTCGGCTTCCATGCAGGTGGTGTGAAGACTTCCCCAGAGATGCAGTACTATCAGTACTTGCCATTTTTTTTTGGGTAGAAGAAAGAAGATGAAAGAAGAAAAGAAAGTACAGAGGAAAAAGAGGAGAATAAAAAAGGAGATGAAAGAACAGTATTATAAACAAGACAACTTCAAGCACATAATTCAACCAATCAAAACCAAGTTGAATAATCATGACACATTCTTGAAAAAATAAAACCCTATGTCTTCCAGAAAGTACCAGAAGTAACTTGCCTTTTTGACTTATACTAAACTTGTGTATGGCAAAGAGGCCAAGTTCGTATCTCAATACTAAAATAAAAGGTGTCATATGATCATATACACATTCTATAGACCTTTATGAAGATTGTTATTTAAGATTTAGAATTAAGTTAAAGACCATACTAATTTAAGATTAAGTCAAAGAATATACTAAATCCTAAATATAATCAAAAAAGAAGTTACTCATAAATATAATAAAACACATAATATTGTTATTTAAAATGTCAAAACACATAAAACATATAATAAAAAGGAGTAAACGGTAACAATCTTCATACACATTCTATAAATCATTATGAAGATTGTTATTTAACATTTAAGATCAAGTCAAAGACTATACTAATTTAGGATTAAATCAGAGACCATCCTAAAAGTTAAATATTAAATTTTAAATTACATATTTAATAAAATTAAGTCACTATTTTTAAATACGTACTAACTTAGGTCGTCTTGGGTCAAAGGTTGTTACTAATTTAATAGTTTTTTTTTTATTATTTGATATCAATACTAATAACGACAAATTTCTTACTTTAGTTTTTAATGTTATGTAACTAATGAAAGAAAAACTATACTAAATACTAAATATAATAAAAAAAGGAAGTTACTCCTAAATAAGAAAAACTATACTAAATCCTAAATATAATAAAAAAAGATATAATACTATATTAATATCAAATTCCTTTTAAACCATTATTTGATACCAATACTATTAAAATATTCCATTGCTTTTTACGAATGGTAATAAAAAAATAGTTTAAGGAAGTTACATTAGTTTTGGGTCAAGGGTTGTTACTAATTTAATAGTATTTTTATTATTTGATATCAATACTATTAAAAAAAGGTAATACACTTCACTATTAAATTGGTATCAATACTATTAAAATATTCCAGTATTAAATAAACAGTTTAATACGACAAGTTAACAATTAACAATAGTTTAATAGCATTATTTCATAGCATTAAACTACCGTTTAATAGACCACTGGTTCAGAAGGGTTAACAATACTAAAATTTAGAATATGTAATGTCTATATCTTTTAAATTTCTTTATTCTTTTTATTGAGTTGGCACATAAAACTAAGGTTATAATCACAAATTAATATTAGCTCAACCAAAGTAAAAAGAAAACCAAAATTTGATAGAGATTATTAATTATGAAATCATTGAGATAAACGAAAAACATGGGCCTCCTCTTTTATGTATACCTACAGCTTGAAATTAAAAGGTAAACTTATCATGTGTCTGTTTTTGGTGCCTGTTACAGTGGAAATTATGGCAAAAATTAGTATGATTTAGACTTTAAAATTTGGATTATTAATAATAAAATTGAATTGTTACAACACATATATTAAACCATGGATTTATTTGAGGTAATTTTCGTAGGATAAGTCATCTTGGGCCGTTTAAAGAATTTATAGTACTATTATGTGAAGAAAAAAAGGTGGTAAGAACAACGAACAAATCTTGTTGTGTATAGTTACTACTTGCTATATAGTTAATGACCCTGTTAATCCGAGATGATAGAATTGCAGTCCACACACGAATTTAATTGAAACGAAGACCTATGAACTGTTGTTATGTTGAGATTCTCAGTAAGGAGCAATATGCATAGACCATGAATCGTTTTTCTACTAGAACCAAAATAGATTGAGAGCACCTAACAGGAGCAAGATAAAGCTATTGTTGTTATGTTGAGATTCTCAGTAAGCAGCGATTTGCATGGACCATGAATCGTTTTTCTACTAGGACCAAAATAGATTGAGAGCACCTAACAAGAGCAAGATAAAGAGATGAAAGTTAAATTCTACTCACTTTACCCTTATAGTCACTTGAAGGGTCTTGTATTATTTTGTATTGAGAGCACCTACATTAAGTTCTTTTTGCATTTGAAAGGGACCAGAGACCAATAGTTTTCTGATACAAACTCTTTCAATCATTGTCTAGGATTAGGGAAAAGGAAATGGGAGATGGAGGGTTGTTGATTATTCTATTTGATCACTAACACCTCTTTACAGGTTACACACTTTGTACAACTTTATGTGCTATAAGGTCATTGAATAGTACTATTAAGAAAATTACATTATATAATAATAACCCTACCATTGACTTTATCATTTTTTTTTGTACAGGGTTGCTTTCAAATTTGAAGCAGCTGATGTAACAGGTTCAATAACATTGACATCGTTCAACAATGACACAGAGAAATTGTTCAGCATGAGTGCAGCTGAAATCAAAACTATGAAAGATCTTGTATGGCTCTTTTACATAATACTTCTATTAAATTTACACATAACTTAAAAGCAATTGCAAACATTCTACTTATAATGAATATTGCTAATAAAATACATAGCCTTTCAATTAGAACAGTTTCCAATACACTGATAATATATATGCCAATTACAAATGTATTGTAGGGTGATGTGGTTGCCTTTCAAGCAATTGAACAAAAACTCAGGAAAAATACAACTTTTTTCAAACTCAGTCCATCTTATTCCCTAGGTTCAAGCAGTGTTTTAGAATGGTCACTCAAAACAATTGAGACCGCTGAAGATGCATCCAAAAAGGATTTAACAAAATCAACTGTTGCAAGAAGTGATGAAATTGAATTTTCAGATTTATATATGAATGTGGAATTAACACCAACCAAGCCCTATGTGAGTGCTTTAGTTAATATAGAAGATAATGTTACAGCTACATACGAAGATTCACCTGATTCAAAAACAAAGGACAAAGGGAAAGAGAAAATTTCAGAAACAACTTTCTGTAAATTCCCATTGCCATCAAAAGGTAACAATTCTAACACATATTTATTATAAATAAGCTCTCTAAATTATGCATAGTAAATTCATGCAAATTAATACACCTATACCCCTATTTCCATGTATGATGAAGGCCATCGGATTGCTGATAGAAACTTGAAAAGCAAGGTCCTGAAACATTCAGTTGCTGAAACACCTGCTACTATGAATTCTCCTAAGATTTCACCTGCTGAGTGGACACAACTCTATCGCACATGCATGAGTGGAAACAAACAGTCTCCAGTGACTCCAGTACAAAATGAAGACACAAAAACTATCTCGGTTCATGTAAAAAGTGTTGCTCGAAAAAAACTCCATCTCACAACATCACAATCTGATGAAAATGAAGATCATGACTCTGCCAACAAGGACTCAACTAATTTAACAACATCTTTTCCTGATAAATCTGCTACACCAGACAGTGATACAAACACGTCTACACCCAAGAATGATCATGTCACAGATCACTGAAAGATATTAGCAGCAAAAAAAAAAAAAAAAAAAACAGCAATGTATATAGGTAAATGAACTAGCTACTATAAAAAACTTCAAAGATGTGGTATTGTCACCCCTTTTTTATTAAAATTTTTTGGCTTGCATGATAATTACATCAGTGACATCTATTAAACATGAGGATAATTATAGCACTTGATATTTTGATGTATTGAAGGAACGTAATTCATACTACGTATTCCTTTAAAAAATCCTCTGTTTCTTTTGTATTGCTCCAGCATTGCATTAAAATAAGTTTAGATGAAGGTATAATATCCAATGTAAATAAGGTTGCAATGCTGTTGAGTTAAATCTTTTGAAGAATTTTCTAAGAACATGTACAATAGTTAATGTTCTTAGAAAACACTACAAAGGGTAGTATGTTGTTTATTAAAAAATTACACTGATGTAATGTTCATTCATAAATCGTTATATATAAAATATAAAAATTATGGTAAATTAGAAGTGTTTATGATTATATTTATGCCATAGTGCAAAATATAAGAAAGTAGATTGCGATATTCACCTATAGTCAACTGTTTACAAATGAGTGTTTTTTAGTATATACTTTTCAATCAATAGACAGGATACAACTTTAGAGCCTTCTGCTGCTATTTTTTTTTGCTTCAGCTTCATTAGTGGTTTACAGTGGTCTATTGTTAGTTATTTAGCTCTGTTATGAGAGTTTTAAGACTATGACTACCACTAACCCTCAGAACATGAATTCCACATAAAACTTATCACTAACAACTGCATTACCTAAAAAGCTTGTTTTATGTGATTAGTATATACTTGTGTAAATCGGCCGGACAATTAACTTTGGAAAAGATTTACTAAAATGCTTAACAAATAGAAGAACACTTAAGCAAATAATAGCAATTATTTAAAAACATAAATGACCACCTTATGTTATACGTCCTTAGCCCTTTCGCCATTAGCTATAAAAAACTTTTGCATTTACACCCACTAACCAACAAATAATTTTAAAACTCTTATTTCAATGATTATTATTATATTTTATCATTAATTTTATAGAGAATATGATATGAAAATTAGAACTATTTATACTTCTTATTGTAACAACATCTTTTAATCTGATTCTAAGAACATTACTTCTTTTTAACGTGACAATTCAAATTACTTCTTTCTAATAACATAATTTAAATTACATCTTCCTCATATAATAACTTAGAATGCAACATTTCTCTCTTTGATTGCCTTTAATACTTTAAATTCTTAAGACATGCACACACTAAGCAAACATAATTACCGTGTAACAGAACCACCAGATACATTACTTACCAATAATAATCACCACCATTGGTTCTACTACTACTACTACTACTACTACTACTACTACTACTACTACTACTACTACTACTATTTTTAATATTACTATTATTATTATTATTATTATTATCATCATCATCATTATTATTATTATAATAATAATAATTATTATTATTATTTGATTTTTTTACTCTTTTTATAACATTAGAAAATGTGTTAAACAATATAAGATATTAATTATTATCATTAAATATTAGTTATTATTACCAATTAATATTATTTATAAATTATTATTATTTATATATATTAGTTATTATTATTAAATATTAAAAATTATTATTATGTTTATTAAATATTAATTATTATTATTAATAATTATTATTTTTAAGCAGAGTAGAGCAGAGCAGAGCATATTTCAGCAGAGCAGAGTAGATTTCAGCAAAGCAGATTTCAGCATAATAGCTCAAAAGAACAGGGCTTTAATCCATTTCATTCTATTTATTAATTAAGCCCGATTAATAAATATTAAAAACCCTAAACCTAATTAAGACCAGAACAATGAAACGACGCCTAAATTATTCCGTACTTAATGTGAAACAAAAAGATAAAAATGAATTTAGACGGAATTCTAGAAAAGGAATTGTTGCGTGTCACGGCAGAAATGCCGCGCCACGACAGGTTTTACCGCGCCACGACAATCTGTACCGTGTCACGAAAATTTTCACCGTGACACGATAATTTCTAGGTTAATTTTCTTCGCAGCTCTTCATTTCTAGGATTTCCGGACCTCACCCCTCTCATTTCCTCTATAAATACGAGTCTTATTTCTCAGTTTCGGGGCACCAAATTATTCTCTCTCTCTCTTATGCTCTAGCCTAAATACTTGCCTTCCCTATTCTTTCACAATACATTCCCTAAGCACTTCCCGGAGTCCGTACTTTACCCGAAATTCTAAACTTAAACTAAGGCGTGAAAGGTAGAAATGTTTGAGGGTTTGGCCCCAAATCAACTTTACTTTTATTTGATTTAATTTTCATTATAGTTTATTATTTTTCTTGAAGTAACCAACGCGTTTATTGTTTTATAGTTACAAGCAAACGCAATCAAAGTAAGGAATCATATTTCTTTTGTTCCTGTTATATTTCTAACGGTTTTTGTTATGTTTGTCATATACTAATCGTTGTTGTTATGGTTAAATTGCTTCCAATGTTAATGATGATTTTATTATTGATGATCACTATATTGCATGTTTAAAGAGAATATGTAATTGAATATAACGCCTAATAAGATAATTTAGAGGACTGGTTTAGGTTCCTTTTTATCTTGTTATTTAATCAAGTGGTCACTAATATTTAGAATTATGTGTAACATTAATATTCAACCAATTTAGCCTAATTTAGTTTAGTGCAAATTGAATCTTTGTTTGTATGCCTTTGAGATCGCAGGAAATACCTTTCACTATAAAATCGAGTAGAGGCCAATACGGGCGAATGTGACTCCATGACTCACTTCGTACCATCATCCCCAATCCTCCTTTCATGATTCCGAACGATATGGAGTTAGTAATCTCATGGATTATGAATGGGGTGTAACCTTCACGGGTCAATCGTTGTTGCCTTCGTTGTCCCTTAATCGTGGTTGCCTTATAATGATTTGTTAATGGTTTACAAGTTCCTTTAAAACTTGTTGGCGGCTCCCTGCTTTGCTTTGTCCCTAATCGTGTCCCTAATCGTATGTCTATTCTCACTTCCTATGAGTGCCAAGCATATTCACACATGCTTCCTATGAGTTCCAAGCATATTCACACATGCTTAAGTAGGCGCACTTCGAATGACGCCTACAATTTGTTGACTCCACTGGGGAGGATTCTTGGTTATTTATCGATTTGAGTAATCAGTATTTAATTTAGATGAGTGGATGAGACTTGAAAGATTCTTGAAACGTATTCCTGTGATTATTTGGTATTGTTGCACATGCATTGATGTTTTAACATCGTATTTAGGTTTGCCTCGTAGGAAAAATCGAATAACCTGATTGCGATCGAAAAAACAGAGGCACTGCTAAAATTTTCAGAGTACCGCACAGCGGCAGAATTGTCGTGGCATGACACTGAATACCGTGGCACGACACTCCTAAAATTCTTCCAGCAGTTCTGCTTTTTTCTCACAATTAGCTTCCTTCGTTTTTTCTGAAAACCGTATGTGTTTTACATATGTTTTAGCCCCGGGGGTTTAAGCTCTATCAACCCGAAAACGTTCATGACAATAAGGATTCATCCGAGTTATTAAATTCACCCAAACCATGGAGTCGAGTTCGATTTCATCACGAACTTGCGGAGCCGCCTGTTGGCATACACCCTCAAGGGAGGCTGCCTTGCTAATGCATCCAAACTCTTAACCATGGTACCCTTTTGACACCCAAGTAAACTTGACCATAGTGGAACATATAATTTGACCTTAGGTTGTGAACTTCATTGCATCATTTTGACTACGTGCCCTATGTGTGCATAATTGATTGTTTTAATCCTAACCTTAACGATCGTTCTTTGTCTATGATGTTGGTTTACTTGTTTGATTTACAACTAACGAATGCCAATGGACCGTACTCACTTCGTAATTAGCGCAAACTCTAAAATTGACAAAAACTGGAAAAAAACACACAAACAAACCTGGAACTTTTCATCGTGACACGGCAGAAATGTCGTGCCACGACAATTAGTGCCGTGTCACGGTAGTCTGTACCGTACCATGGTACAAATTGTCGTGCCACGACAGTTGTTACCGTGCCACGGTAATCAGGTTTAGTCCAATCAGTCCTGTTTTGGTCTTCTATGCTATTTTGGTCTACGCGTCAGTCGTTTTGACATTGTTTACATGTCTAGCCATGCGATCATACCACAAGTCTTATAACATCACTTAATCACTCACGATTCAAGTATAAGTCCACACACTTTATTTTTTTCGACTCGAGTGCTGCACCATGTTGTTTATGATCGCATACTAGGTTCATTCATGCGTCCCCTTTTCCGTCATAAAATAATGAGTGGAGTCTTCTTATCTATTTTAAAAATCTCCTCTCCCCCTTTCTATCCTTTTTGGAATGTTGGGTCAAAACATTAAGTGAATTTGTTTTATTTCACAGTACTTGGTCAAGGAGAAGGGGTAGATTGGTGGGGTTCGAGTCACTACCACAACAACCTCTTAGACCTAAGAGGCGTTCAAAGAAAACTTCACCATCTCCACATCAACTATCACCTTCAATCTACTTTAAGTCCATTCCAATGACCACTAAAGAAGATGTTGAGAACATTCAAAAGTCCATCGAGGCACTTTCTGCCATGATGCAAACCCTTACCACCAAGGTCAATACCATAGAACAAACCAAAGTCACTGTTGCTATTGTTGACAAGATCAAAGAACAAGTAAGCAAAATTTTTGAAGATTTCACCTATGTGGAACAACCCTCCACTGCTTGGTTGTGAAGGACAAGCTCCCTGAGAAGTTCTCTACCACTGACATACCAAAGTTCAAACCTACTGACAATCCAATGTTTCACTTGAAAGCCTTCTCTGCAACCATGGCTCTCAAGGGATTGGACGTAGCACTCTTCCCTACAGTGTTCCCTCTCTCTTTACATCATGCTTTCCAACAATGGTTTTATTCAATTCTTTAGATACCAAGATGTAGGGAATTTTTCAAACCTAACCTTGAGCCCCACTGTGATCATGCATTTAGGCATGGTGGCGTCCAAAAGGAAGGAAGCTAGAGATAAAAGAGTCGCCAACACGTTTTAGACTTTTAAGAACTTGTAAACCATTCACAGGTGTGAAGGTTACACCCCATTCATGATCACGGATTTCGCTAACTCCATAGTGGTCCGAAACCATGACTAGATAATCGGGGGATGATGGTATGAATCTAACCTAAAAGAGATTGAACCTACCCTAAATAGGCCTCTACTTAATTCTTATGATATTCATGTGCGCTTTCCGATCAACATACACACAACAAGTTAATCCTAAGCATATTTAATCTATGTTGGTTGACTATTAATGCACAATCAAATCTATTATTGGTGATCACTTGACTTAAAATCATATTAGCCTAAATCAAATTATTAATTATCTTATTAAGCGTGATTTCAAGTACAAATTCCCTTTAAACCTGCAAAAGGGGGCGCGATCAAGCAATAACAATACTTCATGAATAATCAAGCAACATAATTAATTAACACAACAAATCATCATCATAATCAAAATCATCAAAACAATATTAGAACATGATTAATATCATTAATTAGCAAGATCCTAGGCATGATACTAAACGGATTAATAAAAACCCTAGCATGTCACTAATAAAAATCAAAGCTTTAGCCTAAACATGATACTAGAAAGCAACATGATATCCTAAACATGATATTAGGAGTCAAAATCAACATCCTAACATGATTTCTATATCAAAAGAATAATTAAGTAATCGAATTACTTACTTTGATGCCTCGTATCTCGTTCTATCAAAACAATACACACGTTAGTAACTTCAAGAAAGATTAAATCAAATAAATAAATCAAATAATAATTTAAATATAGATTTGGGACCAAACCCTTAGAACTATCAACCTTTCACGTCGAGGTCGAAGACAACGTCGAGATTGGCTAGGAGTAGGGGTGGCAAACGGATCAGGTCGGGTTGGGTTCGTGTTCGGGTCACCTAGTTTCGGGTTAGGTGACCCCCAACCCGAACCTGATCCATTTAAGTTTTCGGGTTGAAAATCCGAACCCTAACCTGATATTTTCAGGTTCGAGTTAACCCGAAAATTACCTGATTCGACTTGTTTTTTTTTTTTTTTGGTTTTTTGTTCGAATTTTTTTTAACATATTATACACAACATTCCTTGAATTCTTTTGGATTATCAAACAAAAAACCCAGAAAAAAATATTCAAACAAAAAACCCAGAAAAACAATACAAACAAATCGCAAAAAAAAAAAAAAAAAAAAAAAAACCAGAAAAAAATATGTAAAAAATTAAAATAACTAGATCGATGAAGAATAGGCGATTATCACTTTATCAGTAACAAAATTTATATAATTACATTATAATTTCATCAAAAAATAATAATAATCAGAAATTTGAGAAAAATAAAACTAGATCTACAATCTAACCTAAATTTAAACTACATCTAAAGTACAAAAAACCTCAACAATAGACGGTGACAGTGACGGTGGTCGGTCGGGCTTGCTGTGACAGTGACGGTGGCTAGCTTACTCACGTGGCATTGTTGACTTGCTCGCGTGAAGATAGAGAAAGAGGAGCTTTTCGATGAATTAAGAAAGGATTATTCGAATATAAAGAACAAAATTCACAAAAATCAGAGAAGAGAAGTTCAAATTCGGATTTTCTGGATGAATTGAAGCTTTCTAGAGGAAGATAGAGAAGGAGAAGAGAATGGATGAAGAGAGTCAGAAAGATATAGAAGGAGAAGAGAACAAATGAAGAGAGATAAGGAGATGAGAGTGGATGAAGAGAGATATAGAAGGAGGAGAACGAGTGAAGAGAGATAAGGAGAAGACATATAAGGAGAAGAAATAAAGAGAAAATGTGACGGCTTGTGAGAATGAAAATGAGTTAGATTTTTTGCTTAAATATTTGGGCTTGGGCTGGTAGTAGGTTTTTTTTTATTATTTTATTTTATTTATTTATTTATTTTTATTTTTTATTTAAGACCCGAAAATATTTTCGGGTTAAGTGGGTCATTTTCGGGTTGAAATTTTCAACCTTAACCTAACCCATTTAATTTCGGGTCGGGTTCGTGTCAACCCATTTAAGTTTTCGGGTCAAAAATCTCAACCCAAACCCGTTATTTTCAGGTCGGGTTCGGGTCAGGTTTTCGGGTCGGGTCAGTTTTTGCCACCCCTACCTAGGAGTATTCAAAGCTCGTGAAGGAGGTATGGTGTGTAGTTAGGGAAAAGTATCAAGGATGTGTGTTTGGAAGGTGTTGGGACGTGTTTAGGCTAATGCTAGGCACATAAAGAAAGAAGATAAAGAGAAAAGCTTTTAGCTTAGAGAGAGGATTAGATCGATGATGATTGTTGGGTGGTTCAAGACGGGGTGAAACGAGCTCTATTTATAGGGAAAAAAAGGGTCGAAGGGTCACAAAAAGAGTCAGAATTCAAATCAAAGTAAAACAAATTCCATCACAAGGCGACAACCTTGCCGAGGCGTGACAGGCTTATCGCGACGCGACAGTCCTATTGCGGCGCGATGATCCTGCAATTTTGCGGTTTTTGTTTTTATCATAACTTTTGATCCAGAAATCAGAATAAGATAAATAATATATATTTGGAAATATCTAGAAGTCTACTTTCCAACACAATTAAAATCAGATTGATATCTTTTGTAGAATAAAAGATATGATCAAAATAGTGGAAAAGTGTCAGTTTTGGATAGAGTTTGATATTTTAATCATATCTTTTCCGTTATAGCTCGGAATTGGGATTATGATATATCATTGGAAAGATAATTTCAATGGCTATCCAATCGTTTAAGATTTGGATAAAAATTATGAGGCACAGAATTCAGTGTTGATCGGGATTAGGACTTATAAAAAAAGAGATGTTTTATTCAATATCAAATTCTTTAATCCTTATCTTTTGAGGAAAGGATAAATTAGAACTTTCTAGAGGATTCTAGAAGTTCCTAATGAATCTTAATTGTTTTAGGATTGGAATTAAGGTATTTGGACCCTCACATGATCATTGGGTCGTAGGTAAGGTGGACCTAGGTCCGGTTTGGGCTTAGTTTAGTATTTTGGCCATAACTTCTTTGTTTTAAGTCGGATTTGGGCTTATAATATACCGTTGTAAAGATCTTTTCAAGCCCCATCCAACTAAATAATAATTGGACCAGGATTATGGATCAAAATAAATTGGTTTGGACGTTTTTATGAAGAGGACACGAAATGAATGATTTTCAAAAGACACGAAATGAATGATTTTGACTTAAAACATTTAAGGAAAGGATAGAAATGGTCAAGGCTAAAGGGAATTCACCTGATTCTTCAACTCTTCACCTAACTCAATAATCAAAGACGTGAAAGGTACTCATCACTGGGTTTAGTTTTCGTGGAGACACAATCAGGTGTCTACACAAGCACACTGCAACTTGGCAAGATGTCATTGAAAGTTTCATGAATCGTTACAAGTATAACATTCAAACCAGGAAATCTGAACGTGAGCTCTCCATTCTTAAGCAGAAATAAAATGAAGGATTCACTGCCTATTTGAGTCAGTGGAGGGAAACAGTTGTACTCTTAGTGGATCCTCCTAAAGAAAGGGAGATGGTTCGCCTCTTTATTCAGAATCTGAACCACAAACACAGATAACATCTCAAATTCCTGCCATTGAACACTTTTGAAGTTGTATACGATATTGGCATCAATATTGAGGACGAGCTAATAAAGACTGCTGGTAGTAATAATAACAATAACACTTGGAAAATCAAGAAGAACGACCTTCCTTCTTCTTTGTCTTCTAAGCCCGAAAATACTACCAACAATGTAAGCCAGTACGATCTCAATGAAGTACTAGCTCTTGATACTCCCCTTCCAAAGAAAAGGAGAACTTACACTCCTTTAGGAATGACGTATGACGTTGCCTTTGGTCGCCTCTATAGTCAAGGCTTGATTACACCTATTGGGCCATTTCCACAGCTAAAACCTGAAGAAAGGAGTGCCAAGTGGAGTCCTAATGCCCACTGCAAGTTCCACCAAGGAAGGGGTCACTCTACTGATCAAACAGTGCTGGAATTTGAAAGATGCCATTCAAGATTTGGTTGATGCAAACAAACTTCCTGTTCCTCCAGGCGGCAAGAAGTAACTAGTAGTACGTAATGAAGACAAGAAGCAAGATCAACCCTTAGTACAAGATTTCATGATGTTTTTTTTTTCCTTCTATTTTTATCATTCACTTCCCTTTCCCCCATGTATGTCTAGCATAGGTTTTCCATTTCACAGTTCTATATGTTTTATTCACCCCTTTCTTCCATCAATAAAATGAGCATATTTCCTTTACATCTCGATCATGTCATTTTCGCATTTAAAAAAAAAATCAATTGCCGAACCAAACACAAGGTAGACCAATGATTTGAGGCACCTTTGCAACCCAATATTCTCCTTTTACTATCCAAACACATATCCCACTTTTTCATTAACCACTTAAAGCCTCGTCTAACATTTGGCTTCATTTTTTCTACCCACATTCACCTAACCTTGGGATGCGAAGGTGTGTAATTTGTGTAATTTCAAAAGCAAGTTCAAAAAAAAAAAGACAAAACAAAGCAATAATAAAACGATGTCTAAGGGGAAGTGTACCAATGTCTTTGATATGAACACGTCTCGAATTGCGTCTCTCACCGAGTGCTTGGTACCGTGCCTGAGAAACATGAATGCTAAGTGAGTGATGGACCGCATGATCCGGGATTGCCCACATTGATTAATAAAAGACAAGCAAAAATAAAGCTAAAAAAATGTGAAAAATAAAAACTTGCAAAGTCCAAATTTCAAATACCCAATTATACATCTTGGGGGCTTCTCTCGAGTCTTGAGCCTTTTACCCTTTTCTTCTTTAAACCATTAGCTTAACCACATTAGAACCCTCGAAAGGCCTCTTTGAGGTGTACATACACTTGTGTAAATTTTGGCTAGAGCTACGTTCGGCCTGATTCCTAACGGATACGTAGGCAACCTCACATTGAGGTGCGACCATATTCACGTTCATGCATGATCGAGTCAGAAATTTCCAGTGCTCATAACTATCCGTCTAGAGCTAGACTTGGGGGCTTGAACCCACTTCACTTAGCCTACCCAGCCTAAAGAGTCACTATCTTTGACTCTTCCCACATCTCTCTCCATCGCCATAGCCCTTGCAGCCTCACCTTAGTATCACATTCACACACTTAATTCACATATACATTGCCATTCTCCCCCTTAGGAACCCTTTATCATGAAATCTTGTTCCCATATCGCGCATGCTTCACGATAACTACATTTAGCAAACATCATCATCGTTCAAAAGCATCAATGAATACTTGCTTAGCTTTCTAACCTAAGCAACATTCATTATTTCATGCATTACATATTGTGCTTAGCTCCCTGACCTAAGCAATACTCAGCAATCACCACCATATACGTGCTTAGCTTCCAGACCTAAGAAACGTCCAAGATAGTACACTATATATGATACTTAGCTCCCTGACCTAAGCAACATATATCGACAATAAACTACTATTATACCGTGCTTAGCTTCCTGACCTAAGTGCATTCACTGATCGTGTCACATGGTGTAATTGTCCTTAGCCTCCTGGCCTAAGAACATTCATCATGCATAAATTATTTTCAAGACAAGCGATTCAATTCGATAAGAAGAAAATCCATGCGATTCACCTCGCTTCGCTCTATCATACTCGACGAGGACGCTCAAGAATTCTTCCCATTAAAATTTTTTCTTTTGGGGAAGTTAAAAAACTTTTCTAAATTTTTTTCTTTTGGGGAAGTTAAAAAACTTTTCTAAAATTTTTTCTTTGGGGGAAAGCTCAAAAACTTTTTCAAATTTTTTCTTTTGGGGGAAGTTCGAAAACTTCTTCCAATACTTCATGTTTCACATCTTTCTTTTTCGAGAGAAATTTGGTACCCTCCACAAATAAAACAAAAATGACGATTTTTTTTTCTTTTTATTTTCAGTTGTTTGTGTCTGCGCACACACTCAAACTACACACACACAGTCATACACATGTCATGTCGTTTCAAGTCAAGCTTGGTCAAGTCAGTTTGTCAAGTCAATCACAATCTATACGGGTCCTTTGGCAAATTCTATTTTGCAGGTCTTAGGTACAACCTCTGTTCCGGGATAATCGAACAAATCATAATTTATATCCTCTGTTTAGGGACAATCAAACCATTAACATCTAAAGCCCACGTTCTGCGACAATCAAACCATTATCATTTACAACCCACGTTCGGGGACAATCAAACCATTATCATCTACAGCCCATGTTCGGGGACAATCAAACACTCGGTGACCATCCCGAGGCGTGGACGATTCACGTTGCAAGTTTCTCGAGGCGTAAAGACTTGTAATCTTTAATCATCAGGCATGTTTTCCCGAGGCGCGGAAAATGGTCGATCGTTGCATACTTCTCGAGGCGTAGAGGTCTGCAATTGTGTCCCGAGGCGCGGACACTTAGTGTTATTCCCGGAGTATGGAATTTCACTTGTGAGTTACTCGAGGCATAGGAGCTCACGATAGGATTCCAAAGGCGTGGATACTATCTCATATCAGTCTTCCCTAGGCACGAAAGAACATCATTAAGTAGGCCGCTCGAGGCGAAGGAGTTCCTACGACATGTTGCCAGAGGCATGGAAGCTTGTCACCTATTATCTAA
Organism: Chenopodium quinoa; assembly: GCF_001683475.1. Classification (NCBI taxonomy): domain Eukaryota; kingdom Viridiplantae; phylum Streptophyta; class Magnoliopsida; order Caryophyllales; family Amaranthaceae; genus Chenopodium; species Chenopodium quinoa. The sequence continues at coordinate 3,825,251 of NW_018745170.1, read as the reverse complement.
TGGATCGCTCGAGGCGCAGTGATTCACGATAGAATTCCTGAGGTGCGAAAGACTATCATTCGGTGGATTTCTCAACGCGTAGAAAGCTACCAAACGTATTTGTTGCCAACACCATGGTGTCAGATACGTATTCTATCCCTTTACTTTTTTTTTTATCTTGAGAACTAACGCTTTTCTGCAAGTATCGGCGTATTTAGAGTGATTTAGGATCGCAGAACGTCTTAAATCATTCTCCGTCCTAATCGATTACTTTGATTATCGCTTTCGAAACTAATGTTTCTACAAACTCAGTCAAAGTGGGGGCTTCTGTAGACACTAAAAAATGTCTCCCCAAAACCAAACCCAATGATGAACAACCTTCACCGCCATTATTGGTCGGGTCGAGTATTTAATCTAGGGAGTGCTTAAAGTCCATATTTAATCCAACACAGCATACAAATCACTCCATAGATCAGTCCAAGTATTTAATCAAAGCACAGTCCAACCCTCATTTTAGCTTAAACCCTTTTAATCCATTTCATTCTATTTATTAATTAAGCCCGGAACACTGAAACGACGCCTAAATTATTCTGTATTTAATGTGAAACAAAAAGATAAAAATGAATTTAGACGGAATTCCAGAAAAGGAATCTGCCATGTCACGGAAGAAATGCCGCGTCACAGTAGGTTTTGCCGTGCCACGGCAATCTACGCCGTGTCACGGCAATTTCTAGGTTAATTTTCTTTGCGACGCTTCATTTCTAGGGTTTCTGGACCTCACCTCTCTCATTTCCTCTATAAATACGAGGCTGATTTTTCAGTTTTGGGACACCAAATAATTCTCTCTCTCTCTTATGCTCTATCCTAAATACTTGCCTTCCCTCTTATTTCACAATACATTCCCTAAGCACTCCCCGGAGTCCGTACTTTACCCGAAGTTCTAAACTTAAACCAAGGCGTGAAATGTAAAAGTGTTTGAGGGTTTAACCCCAAATCAACTTTACTTTCATTTGATTTAATTTCCATTATTGTTTATTATTTTCCTTGAAGTTACTAACGCGTTTATTGTTTTATAGTTGCTAGCAAACGCAATTAAAGTAAGGAATCATGTTCCTTTTGTTCCTATTATATTTTTAATGGTTTTTGTTATGTTTGTCATATACTAATCGCTGTTGTTATGGTTAAATTGCTTCCAATGTTAATGATGATTTTATTATTGTTGATCACCATATTGCATGTTTAAAGAGAATATGTAATTGAATATAACGCCAAATAAGATAATTTGGACGACTGGTTTAGGTTCCTTTTTATCTTGTTATTTAATCAAGTAGTCACTAATATTTAGAATTATGTGTAGCATTAATATTCAACCAATTTAGCCTAATTTAGTTTGGAGCAAATTGAATCTTTGTTTGTATGCGTTTGAGATCGCAGGAAATACTTTTCACTATAAGAATCAAGTAGAGGCCAATACGGGAGAATGTGACTCCATAACTCACTTTGTACCATCATCCCCAATCCTCCTTTCATGGTTCCGAACCATATGGAATTAGTAATCTCATGTATTATGAATGGGGTGTAACCTTCACGGGTCAATCGTTGTTGCCTTCGATGTCCCCTTAATCGTGGTTGCCTTATAATGATCCGTGAACGATTTACAAGTTCCTTAAAAATTTGTTGGCGGCTCCCTACTTTGCTTTGTCCCTAATCGTATGTCAATTCCCACTTTCTATGAGTGCCAAGCATATTCACACATGCTTAAGTAGGCGCGTTTCGAATGACGCCTATAGGTATTTATAGGTATCCCAAAAACCCTTCAAAAAATTTACATAAATGTCATTAATGAAGTAAAAGACCTCCTTGTCCTTGTTTTAAACTAACTAGAAACCTCTTTTAAATTCAAACTTCCAAATCCTTGACGTACTTGATTAAATATAGTCCCTTTTTTATTTTTTGGAAATATATATTTATTTGCCCTTAAAATATATTTCATAATTAACAATTTTAATTATAATTACATTGAAATACTTTAAAAATACTTGATTATACTCCAAAAATTCGGGTTATTACTTTAGGCCACCAGCAGGATTCTTAAATCTTTTGCTAACTTGATTTACCTCCGCTGTGCAATAGATTTTAACTCTCTTTGTTTTGGTTTTCGTTGATGGAATAATCATGTGGCACAATTCTTGTCGTTTGTGAATGGTGATATGTGGGAGTTTGATTTAATTCCTCCTATGGTTTTTTGACTCTCCATGTGTTGTGAGGCAAGACATATTGGTTCTCCTTATTTTACAAGACATGGTTTAATGGTCAATTGATAAATCATATTTATATACGATTTATAGGCACGTATTTGCTTCTTTTATAGTTTCTTTTTATGTCTTTTTGTCTCTTTTTAGGTCACTTTTGCATAAGTTATCCATTTTATGCTCTATTACGCTTCTTTTGTATTTTTTTTAATGTTTTAGGTGATTTCATGATCATTTAGATGCTTTCGAAGTGTTTAGAGTTGATACAGATGATATTAGGATGAAGAGTCGATGAATTGAAGTCGTTGAATGAATGATATGTGTTTGTGGAAGCTTAGGTCGAGATTTATATCCATACAGAATGAAAATAGCTTCCAGTAGAGTCGCTATGCACCTTTTGGAGATGAATTTGAGTTAGAAACGGAGAAAAACGATGGTTTACAAAGTATCAAAAATGACCTTTATTCACTCTTTTGATCATAACTTGAGTTCTACAGATTGGATTGAAGCGACGCAAGTTGCGTTGGAAACTAGACTTGAAGAGCTTTCCAACGATAGGTCACACGCCCCATATTCTTGATAAGTCTATTTTATATATATATTTATTCCCCGTCCCAATGGTCATAATTGTGTTTATTTTGAGCTCTACGGAGCTACTTTTATCACTAATATGCGTTTTCTAGTGTTTTCGTAGTTGTGGTATTATTCTACAGGAAATTGCAGATTTAGAGAATTTTCCTCGGACTTATTTGAGCCACTACGAGCGTTGGAGTAGGAGCGCACTACTATGACCACATTCCGAAGCCCAAGGCCGCGTTAGAGAAATCAAATTGGTGATTAAGGGCTCGGTGAAGAAAAGAAGAGCTCGAGGCAATGGATCGTGTTTCAAGACTTAAGAGGAAATTCGTTCGGGCCAAGAAAATAGCCCAAAAGAATAGCCCAAGTGAAGGTTCCATTCGCCCAAAGGCTCACCCGACCGGGTAAGCCCTCGCCTTGAGGCGTGCCCGGCCGGGCGAGGCATAAAGGAGAAAAAGAAGCTTCGCCCTGACACGCGCCCGACCGGGCGAGAATGAAGCAAAAAGGCGGGCCCGACCGGGCGAAGCTCCGCCCGACAGGGCGCGTGTTTCTAAAAGAGTTTTATGATTTTTATTTGTTTTATCTTTTTAGCCTAAGTATAAATACGATTTATTTTAGGAAGTTTTGGACGTTTTTTTACTCTTTACTTAATTTTTCGGATTTAGTTTAAGCTTTTGGTTAATATTCTTACTTTCTCTCTCTACACTCTTGAGATTTATGCAATTCATCATTTCCGTTTATTTTGGTAACAATTTCTTCTCTTTTATTTTCAGTAATTTTATTACTTAGATTAATTATGTCTTGCTTAATTGCTTTGATTAGTTTAGATTTAATTATGTGTGAGTAGTTTGGATTAATGCTATGCAATTAGATTAGGCCTGGTTTAATTGGATGAGTTATGCAATATTGATTCGAGATTCGAGAGATGAGAATTGATGTTTAGGCTTAGTTTCAATAGGCAGGTTAAATGGTTAAGTCAAGATTCGAGAGATGCGATTTAATACCGGTAGATTAATTCTGTGATTGTAATGCGTAGCGAAAGCCCTTTATGATCTGATTAATTGATACATTGATAATTGATTGTTGTGTTTTACCCTGGAATATTATTTATTGGTGAACCTATACCCTAGGCCTTTTATTATTGATTTCCTCCCTTAGTTTAATTATTTTTAATTAGTTTAATTCTCATTAAAGAACAACTTGGTTACTTGATAATTTAGATTATATTAATTGATTAGGAATAGAAAGACTTGTTTCCCTGTGGATTCGACCCTACTTGCCTATCTATTTTAGTTAGTGGTTTTAGGAATTACTTTTGATTAGGTGATACGACTTTAGCTTGTCAATGCTTCCTAGAACTCAAGATATTGCCCCTGAAAGACGACCCTGCGAACTAGCGACGACTAGCACCCACAGCTCGATACACCCAGCCACGAGTAGCTACTGGTCTGACCGCTCGATACCCAGCGTGGACAACAGCTCATGATGGGCCTCATCCTCCCTCCTTTGCAAGCTTCGTCGGCTACGATTCCACATGTCGTCTTAGTCGACCAATCATAATATGACTTATGTAATTGCTATTTTTCTGATTTATTTTATTTATTTATCTTTAGACTAGTTTTAGGATAATATAAATACTCAAGGGATTATTATTTTCCCTTATGTCGTTTATACCTTTGATTATTTTACGTTCTTTTTAGTTTTCTCTCTAGCCCTAGTTTCTCATGGACAACTCCTTGGATTCTTCCATGGTTTTGTTTTTGAGTTTGTTACTTTAATTTATAGAGGTAATTTTATTTCTTTACTTTAATTATGCTTTCTTTATTAGATTTAATATTTGTTATCTAGCTATTTCATGTTTGAGTAGTTTAAATTCTAGGGTTTGGGAATCCATGTTTATGTGATGAATTTTGATTGATGTTATTAATATTTTGATTATTGATTCCTCTAATTGATAGTGTTCTATTGTTAATGTTGTAACCTGATTAATTGTTTGATTAATTCATGTTAATAAGAGTTTGAATCGAAAGATCTTACTTTTGGAGGCTTACCTACAATAAGCAATTCTGATTATGTTAGCGACCGAACTACATATGTTGAATTGAGAGCGTTAAGACCCGATCGTAGGCTTAGCAATTGCTCTAGATATTGATTGATTGAATTGTTAATGGTATTTTGATAAGTTTAGAACTATAAACATGGTGAACCATAACCCTAGGACTTTTTATTATTTATTTTATTCCTATTTTATTTTAGACTACTTTTCTATCTCAACTCGTGACATAGTTAGTTTCTCCATACCTTGAAAGCTAGATTGAATAGCCATCTCTCTATGGATTCGACCATACTTACCCTACTACATTGTTAGTTGGATTTGTTAGGAAATTATTTTGACAGGTGTACGAAAACCTATCATCAATCTCTTTATGCCATGAGACAAGTTAAAGTTAAACACATTTGAACTTATTTTTCTCTAAAGAACCATAACATTATTTTTTTCTTCAAAAAATTAATACTTGATGCGAGTGTGGCTAACATGACGAGTTCGTAAAAAATGGCATTCCGATTGCTGGTATGTTGTAGGTTTGAAAATAATAACATTCATGTGTTAATCGATGATTGATGGATTTGAAAAGAATAAATGGCGTACTCATCATTATATTAAAACATATTGAAGGCTATATCATTGGATTTGTGTATATTGACTTTAAGGGAAAAAAAAATTCAATTGTAACCTTCATGTTACTTTCATTATGATTGCAGGAGGGTGTTAGAGATTTGATATATAATCAATATCGAAAAAAATATATATGTAGTACAGTATATATTTTTCAATTTAATACCTCTAGAATGTTTTATGTTAAGATGTGATGTAGTTGATTATTTCATCAAAATATTTTTAATTCCTCTATTTTTAAATCGCAACGCTGTTGTGTTTATAGTGATATTGATAGAGCTATCCTTTTTTGTGTTTTTGCTAATTTTTCCTTGAACGCGGATATATAAATGTATTATGAGTGAGAAAGAGTATGACATAACGTAATAATATGGGGAGGAGATGACATCACGATTCATGTGGTACACTGAGAGAATAATATTTGGTGGTTTGCCCACCTCTCTTTAACCTATATTTTTCTTAAACAATATAAATAAATTCGACAATATATATACAATATGATAACAATTGTTGGTGATACATTATTAATTACTCTCTCCCAATTTTGTGAAATGAACGGGAAGTATAAAACGTGTAATTTTTTAGGATTAGAGCGGTATTTAATATATATATATATATATATATATATATATATATATATATATATATATATATATATATATATATATATATATAAGTATAAAATAGCGCTCCATATATTGTTGATTTTTGAAGGGGCTTCCATTGGTTTTAACTGGTGGAAAGCCCCAATCCTTATTTCTTTAAAAGTTTAATTTTTTTTTTTTTAATTTTTTTTGCGTTTATAATAATGCTTCCTCCTTTAAGGAGGAATTTTTCTCCCTCGAAAGAAAGGGTTTTCGATCTCCTTCGAAAGACAAGGGTTTTTCGACCTCCTTCGCAAGACAAGGTTTATCTCCACTTTTCGGGGGAGAAATTTCTTAGGTTTGAATCCATGATATTAGATCTAATAGATTGTCGTGGAATTATTTTGTTGGTGAAAAATTATGCGAGAAATTTTTCGAATACCTTCAAGTGTATCAGAAGGAAAACATCCTAACGACTACAAAAGATCGTTAGATTGTCTCTCCAACAAGGCTGTATTTTCCAGCAATATAAGCGGGAGATATTCTACATTGCAAGATCTGCTCGACGATCGTAGTTTTTATGAAGGAAATTTTTATTTGATTCAATATCTTATGTATTTGTTAAAGAAGGAAATTTTTATTTGATTCAATATCTTATGTATTTGTTAAAGTCGAATTTCCTTTGTAGATGTCATATGACATTTTATTAATGAATTATTTTTACTATTAAAAAAAGTATAAAATAGCGCCCCCTCTCCCCCCCCCCCCCAATTAAGAATGGCTAGGTTTCTAGATTTTCTCACACTTAAGCTGACCCTATAAGCCCAATGTACACATATATATATTACCTTTATTTTAATGTTTGTCTCATTTGCTTTTTGCATAGTTTCAATGTAATATTGTGACTAATATATATATATATATCAAGTTGCATAATACAAAAAAATTATATACATTTAATATATGAACACTAAAAATAGAGACAAATCAAACAAGATCCCACAAAACAATGTTTTATAGAATTAAAAAAAAAATTAAGTTTAAGATTCTACTACTCATCTGCATTAGAATCTCCCAAAATTTCAAAATGGGACAAACAAAAAAACGGAGGGAGTAGTCAACGCTAGTATCTAAATAAACAGTGAAAAAGTCAAACGTGTTAATTAACGGAACGATTATAATAAGACCATCTTTAATGGTGAGACTCACTATTGGAGTTTTTTTAGGAGACAGAAATTATTCTTTTGTAAAGAATACCAATAAGTTCGTATCCGTTTGAGCCTAGTCCATGTCCTAAGTCCAATGTAGCTCAAATGACAAAAATACCCCTCCATAATCCAGCTCATCTTCCTTAATACAAATACGAATTAGCCACTAATCTATGCAGAAAGTACAACTTTGCCATGAAAGTACATCTATAAATTGCAAGCCAATGATTAGTGATGGATAACTTTTTTCTAATCTCTCATTTACTCTCTCTCGAAAGTACTTTATTGACTTGAGTGTCGGAGGGGTGTTCCAGATTCAACCCCCGGGGCAGCTTACCCATTTTCTCTTGCAGGCGTACCTCGCGGGTACCCTAGCAAGGCGGACCTTTAAGTACCTGTAGATAATTGACATCTTGCTTACCCGAAATACCCTTACTATGTGTGATAGAACTTCTGTTTCCAAAAACGATATCTAAATTTAGATATCCACAAAGAAAATTGCTAACTTTGAGTCTCAATTGACAAATATGTGGTCCCTTTTTAATTTAAAAATAATTTTTATTTATTTATTTGATTTCTAGTCACAACAATCTCTAATAATAATTTTAAAAAAAATAAAATTGGATATGGTGGGTCATAAATAGAAAATGACATTAGTATAGTTAAGATAGTTTCACCATTGCGAAATTATATATTTCATGAGTTACCCAATTGAAAAGTGGATTGGGTATCATCATTGAGTGTAAAAAATAACTCATTTTGTATTTCAATTTTCATAATTCTAATTTAAACCAAATTGTATTTCAAGTCTCACCATTCAATGGTCTAATGGGCCGGATGGATCAAATAAGAATCTGCTCAGCTTTTTTTTTTTTTTTTTTTTTTTTTTTTTTTTTTTTTTTTTTTAAGGGCCCTAAAAGCATTTGCAAGTATTTGTTACATAGAAAGTTAGTTGCAAGTATTTTAACCAAATTAAACTTAAAGAACTTCTACTAATTGGATGGGCTCCATATTGGGCGGCAAATGTAAATGTATAGAATAGAGGGCATTTGCTGGGCTTTGTTATGTCCATGTTATGTCATTTAATATGTGCTATAAAAATGTTTTCCCATCTAGCTCTTCTCTACCCATTAAAAAGGGGAAGTTGGTCAACAAAGCTTAGGAATAGTGAGATGAATCTATAGTCAAATGTGCCTAGTTGTATTATAAAAAGCAATCTCTTAGTTCGAAAATAATACTCCGTAATCACAACAATCTCTTAGTTCAAAAATAACAATCACATAAATTATTTTGAAAATTCAATAAATTTAACAATTTTCACACATGTTTTAATTAAAATAGTTAAAGCTTGTGATTGATGTTACCATTAAAATTTAAAAGTATTTTACTAGGATCGAACTAGGGGGAAAGGAGCGGTCCAACAATTTTAAAAAAGTTTTTTTTGTAAGATTGTGTCATATATTTAACTACAAAGCGTAATAAGCTCAAATAAGTGATACAAATTAAGATGATTGTAGTTACAGTTTTGTTCAACTCGATCAAGATCAATAATACTACCTAAATTCTTTTTAAAACCACTTGAGCTCAAATAAGTTAAGTTTAAAGGAAATTTATTTTACTCCCTCAATATCTAATAATAATTCCGGTATCACATACAACTTTTCTATCTAAATTTAACTTTAGGATTGTACATGAGATGATATACTTGGATCATTGCAATTTTCGAATTTAGCTCGTTCCTAAAGTTTTTCTCACTTTTGGTTCAATTTATTTTCCTCAAAACCTCAAAAGTACTTTGTTCCTAAAATATGTTTAACTTCCAATAATCTTTTTCCACATTTTTAAGTGATTTTTTTTAGCATCAATATCTTTATATTATAATTTTTCTAATTAGTAAAAGATGTTAAAATTTTGAATTTATAGTTAAAGATAAATTAACAAGCACCCATATGGATATGGTTTTTTTTTTTTTCATTAAATCTGTTAAAAATTAAACAAAAATGTCTTTTATGATCGAAGTAATTGACCAATTGATCAATAAACAAGCTATGCTATTCAATCTTTTTCCTAAACTTTTATTTATAAACATTGATTAATCTCAAAACATTTTATAAACATTATTGATTAATCTCAAAACATTATATAGACTTTGATATTTACTCACTTGCATTAGGCTTACATAAAATGAACAGCTATTGTCCAGTATAGTACGTAGATAATTTAGAAATATTTAGCGTAAAATTGCATGCATGTAATGCGCCGAATTTCATGCCTATTTAATTTGTCAACTTCGTGGGGGTCTAATTCTATAAATGCGATTCTTTTGACTAATTTCAATCGGATTAATATATTTTTTTTTTTTAGTTTATTATCACTTTTACATAGGATTCAATATACTACAACTACTTTTACAATATTTTATAAGGTGAATGAAATTGTGAGTATTTTTAATAACATAAAATAAAAGTGAGTAGCAACAATGGAGTATTAGTTATTGTCATGAAGAAATGGAGAATTTAGTTACTCATAGGGTCATGAAGTTGGAAAAAAGAAGATTTGGACCACTACGTAAAAAAAAATAGTTGTTTGGCCTTGTTTTTGTATGATATTTTTTTGATTCAAAAGAGGTACTAAACCGAAAGGAAAAAGAAAATGCTAAAATAAAAACAAGAAATAAACTACCTACGGAGGGACTAAGCGTGGTAAAGTCACGCCCCTAGAATCCTCCTCTAAAATACGACCAAGATCAAGCAAAACATTATAAATATATTCTAAGGGAGAGTCATGAACGACTCCGCGGTTGGCTAACCAATCCGTCGCTCGGTTTCTCTAAACACATGTGCTACTCTGGTTGACCAACTTGGATCATTGAGTAACTTCTGGCAATAGATGATGTCATGGAACCTCTTGGAATCTCTTTCTTGCATAGATCCTGGACACACGCAATATTGTCAAGCTGTACTTCAAGTTTATCAATTTGCAAATTGCAAGCTAACTCCACCCTCTTGTTAAAGCCATTACTTCAGCTCTGAAAGCAGTGTTGTAGCCAAAGTTCGAATGGAAGGCTGCAATGTATTTACCATTGTAATCTCGAATAATGGCACCACCCCCTACTGGCCCTTGGCAACCCTTCACAGCTCCGTCACAGTTCAAAGTGTACCAGCCATAATCTGGAGCTTGCCATGCCACAAAAATCTGCCTTTTCCTTATTGCATTCCCTTGCTCTTCGCCTAGAACCCCTCTAAGAGCTCTTCTAGCTTCCTCATAACGCACCTGTAAGAATGCTACAAAGTTGATGGGGATTCATCTCTTCTTTTGAAAGTGAAACAATTTCTCCATCTCCAAATCCACCAAATAGCGACCCCAAAATAAGTAACCCATCTTTCTTCATCATCTTGATCCGGATTTTTCATATTTTGAACAATCCATTCTTTAAGGTTGCCTTGATAAAATTGCTGACTTATCAAGGGGGTGAGGGTCTTCCTCCATACTACTCTTGCCGCAGGGCAATCACGTAGAATATGTAAAGTGCTATCTTCTTGTGCTCCACATATGTAACACTTTGGGTCGTCTGTAAGCTTCCTTTTGAATCTATTCAAATTTCCAAGAACTCTATCATGACAAGCCAACCATAAGAAGGCTTGAATGCGTTGTTGGACTGGAGCTTTCCAAACTACATCCCAACATTCATCATCAATTACATCAGTCTCATGGCGCATAATGCAAGTGACTGAGCGAATGGTGAATTTCCCCTTATTTCCATCTTTCTAGTACACCAAGTCACCCACACCTTATGGTTCTAATTTTCTTGAGAGTAACAGCATCAAGGAAAGGGCTAAAAATGTTCCATCTCCATCCAACATCTTCTTCCCACATCTCTCAAACTGTGACTCCTGCTAATTCATCTGGAATTGGCTGCGTAACAAGGTCACTTAGAGGTTGATCTGTGCACCATCCATGATCCCAAAATAGGGTCTTAATGCCATCCCCTATTGTTGTTCGCGTGCCTTTCTCTATGAATTTTGCGTTTTCAGTTATACCACTCCAAACATTCGATATCCCAGGCTTTGGTTCGAACATGTCGACATCACATTGACCCTTACAATACTTAGCTCGAAGCACCCTAGCCTAAAGGGCATTTGGTTCTGAAAGTACACGCCACCCTAGTTTTGTGAGAAACGCGGCATTCGCTTGTTTTAGCTGAGTGAATCCTAATCCCACCTTGATCCTTGGGACGTTGCAACATCTCCCATGAAAGTAAATGCACCTTTCTTGGTTCATCATTGCCACCCCAAATAAATTGACGGGTTTTTTGTCAAGTGTCTCGCAAGTGGACTTTGGGATTTTGGCTATTTGAGTTGAATACATAGCCATAGTCGATAATGTAGAAGTTGCAAGTTTTATTCTTCCAGCAAGAGACAAGTATTTTGACTTCTACCCTGACAACCTTCGATCTATTTTCTCACAAAGATGTTGGAAAGTTTCTTTTGTGAACCGGCTTGAATGTTAAATACGGTTATATAATCACTTTTGATAATGCTGGATATTTAGACATGTGATATCATACTTAAATTATTTTTATTAAACTATTAAAACTTATTTTTACTAATTCTTTATTATTTTAAATATATTATAAATGGATCTTATTTTAAAGAACTTTTTAAAACGAATTTTATGATGGAAATAGAACCGAGTTATTAGATTTTTATTAAAAGTTAAATTTTGTATATATGAAATATTAGAAGTATATCAACAATAAAACTCTATACAACAATTTTATCTTAAAAAATCTATCCAAAATTCGTTTACTTAGCATCATATGTGTCACAATAATATCTAGTTTTCGCCTATATGGCGCGACACTTGGCGAAAAACTGAAATGCCAATTATCGCTATCTCATGACCTGGCTGCGAGGCCGGCTTTATTTATTAGTGACTAGTACGTGCCTCGGGCGTTGCTCTTGATACCCATTTTAAAGAGTGTACTTATTTGTGGGCATATATATTTTGTATTGTTATTATAATTATAAGTATAATAATAATAATAACAATAATAATAATTATTATTAGTATTTATATTTTCTTAAAATGTTAGATATAAAAAGAGAGTAGAAATACTATATATTATTCTTTTTTCACATTTGTTATCATTTTCTATTTTTGTAAGTTACACTATATTCACTTGGTCTATTACGACCAATGGTTGTGAATTATACACAATATATATATATATATATATATATATATATATATATATATATATATATATTGTTTATCAAAGTTTTATGTCAACATATGTGTTAAATTTCAAAGGGACGCTAAAATAATAGAGAGGGTATAATTTTGTGAAAGAAGAGTGCGTCGGTAAAAAAGTAAAATAAATAAAAAGTTGAAAGTAATTTTTTTTAACACGTAAAATCAACAGTATATATTTTTATTATTGGCCTAATTGGACCATTTGTAATAATATATGGCTGGTAAATGGGCTATGGGGGCTTTGTAAAACCCGTAAAATTCTAAGGCCTTGCTAACATTGATTTGAATTCACTTCAAGATTCTCTTGTATTATACAGTTTTTGTTGTGTCCTAATTTTAGTAGTTTTTGATTTCTTTGATTTCATTAACAAAATCACAAACATACACAAATATTACAACTAAATTTGAAGAATACCTTATTAAAAAGCTTTAATGGTAAATCAATAGTAGACTAAAAAAATTCAATGATACATGGCCATATTTATAATTAAAATTCGTTGTTATTCATATAGGAGTAAAATTGTTTATGGGATATTCATATTAATTATAATATGTGGTGTGTTGCTATAAATAAAATTCCATTGTCAATAAAAAAGATAAATATTTTTCAAAAAAAACTATAAATTATTTTATGTATACTTTTCTATCCTAAAAAAATTTATCCAATCTAATCACAATAATATCTATTTGTCGCCTACGTGGCTCGACACTTGGCGAAAAACTGGAATACCAAGTGTCGCTATCTCATGGCTTGGCTGCGAGACCAGCTTTATTTATTAGTGATATGATATGATATATTAGATTTTACACTACATTTGGTAGAATGATACACACATTTAAGAATTTAACCATTGTTATTAAAATTATATATTTTAAAAAGTTATGTCATAGTCCCATTTACGTAAAACTTTAATCGATGTAAAACTTTAATCGCAAATATCTTTAATCTCACACTAGCAAAAATTATAAAATTTAGATATTAATAATGTGCTCATCGAAACGAATAAAACTAGATATCATATGACTATTTTTGTCCTTATATATAAAGAAAAATATAGAAGATTCCATCTAATTTTTAATAGTTAAAAGATTTTAAATGGGACTAACAAATAGAAACAAAAGGAGTAATATTTTTAAAGCAAACACTTAAATGATCCAATAAAGCATAAAATCTATCTTTTGTGTATGATTTCATGAAAGAATATGAATGGATCAACTAATTACACGCAAACCTTTGAAATTTTATACTATGTTTGGATAACAGTAATGAAAGGAAAGTGTAAGGAACGAAAGAGAGTAAAGAAATTGATTGAAATGGAGGTGAGGGGAACTAAGACAGAGCAACTTTTCATTATCCTTCACAGTTAGGGATGACAGTGAATTCTAGACCCTACCCTAAAATATGGGTATGAATCTTAATTTTCTAAACCCTATGGATCCGAGTAGGGTATGTGCCTAGGTGACATTGGGTCGGGTAAGGGTCCGAGTACATATAATAATATTTTCAAACCTAGACTCTGCCCACGGTCCTTTAAGACCCAAACCCTACCCAATCCCGTACATACACTAGCAGTCTAGCACAGTATATTAACTTAGAAAAACTTTCAAAATCAAATAAAAAAACTTGCGGGGCGTTTGATTTGCAGAGTGGTATGGGTTTGGGGGATAAAAAATGGGGTTAAGGTGGTATCGGGTTGGAACTTAATACTTAATACCATGTGTTTGGTTCAATTTTGGAATGAAATCTCTCACTATTCCCTCCTTTTATTTGATACCTAAGGGAATTAAATGGGTCAAATCCACCTCCTCCCCAAGATTTCTAAACCCCATATCTCGTGGGTTTGAGGTATGAGTTTAAAATTCATACTTTTGACAACCAAACATATGGTATGAGTTTTAGTCATTCTAAACCCATATCTCATACCTATATTCCACGAATCAAACATCCCCTTAAGGATCTTGATTATTTTGTAAGATATCGATGATGAAATCAAGAATGATATGAAAGATGACTATAACATTTTATCTAAATAAGGAAATTAAAGATGTGCGCGTCTCTCTTTCCCTTCAAACTATCCTATCTAAACATAGTGGTATACTGGTGTTAGAGAATAGATAAAAGAAGTTTATATATCTCATGCACAAATAGGGATATTTTTAAACTTAGTGCATGAGTTTGCATGAAAAATCTTTTGGTCAAGAATTAACATTACTACTTTTATTAAAAAAATAAATCAATTAAGGGGCCGTTTGGTTCGCTATAATGGGGAAAGGGAATGGGAATGATTCCCTTTGTAAGTGTTTGTTTTGCATGTTTTGTCATTCCCATTCTCCATTTTTATTTTTGGGTTTACCCAAAATTGTTCTAAAGTCATTTCCCACCCCCCTACCTTTTGCATTCCCTTTCCCTAGCCACCCCTCCACCACCACACACACACTAGCCACCACCCTTTTACCTTACCCCCATCACCCAGTCGCACCTCCTCCGCCTCGCCGCCCCTTCCCCGACCATCGCCGCCCACCGATAAGCCTCCCCTCCCCTAAAAGCCTTCCCCACCGCACAAATAACCCCACCATTCCTTCCTCTCGTCGCCCTTCTTCGCCGCCCAAAAACCCTTCCCCTCCCCCCGAAAACCTTCCCCTCCTCCTCGAAAAACCGCCAACCTAGGGTTTCGAGGGTGGCCGACGGTTTTTACAGGGTGGAGGAGGAATTTCTGAGGGTAGGGGAAGGTTTGGGGAGGGGAAGGGTTTTGGGTAGCAAAGAACGGCGGCGATGGGTGGGGGAGGTGCGACTAGGGGCGGCGAGTGTGACTAGGTGGTGGCTGGGTGGTGGGTTGGCTGGGTGATGGCTGGAAATTTGAAGGAATGAGTTGTTTGTGTGGCTGTGTGGTAGTGGTGGACTGGTGGCTCATTCCTTTTCTTTTTTTTTTTAAAACAAACAACATACTACTTGGAAAGGTTTATGTTAATATATGTTAATATATAATTTGCTAAATAATATTGATATAAATTTATAAATCAAATCTTTATGATTTATAATTATCAGGAAGATTAATTCCTATCTAATGATATCTTAGGTTATTTATGTTAATATATGATTTGCTAAATAATATTGATATAAATTATAAAAAATCAAATCTTTATGTTTATAATAATAATCTTGTAGGAAGATTATTTCCTATCTAATGGTATCTTAGGTTATTTATGTTAATATTTGATTTGCTAAATAATATTAATATAAATTAATATATCGAATCTTTATGATTTATAATAATAATTTTTTAGGAAGATTATTTCCTATCTAATGGTATCTTAGTTTATTTATGTTAATATATGATTTGCTAAATAATATAATTGATATAAATTAATGAATCAAATCTTTATGATTTATGATAATCTTTTAAGAAAGATTATTTCCTATCTAATGGTATCTTAGGTTTTGTATAAAATTGGAAAAATAAGAAAGTTATGTTATCAAATATTCAAATCCTTACCCAAGCTTGTCATCACTTTAGTAATAACTAGCCTATATGCACATTATTTTATTCCGTATGTGAATGAGATAACTTTATCGAATAACATCCTAGAGAACCAAACTAAATTTTTTTTACTATATCCTGATATCGACATAAACCACATACAATAAAAAATGTTATTCTTACATGAAATAAGACATTGGATCACGGACGTTTTAGGAAACTAAGCTTCGTTACGAAAGTAATTACAAAAATGGTTGCGTGGCAAAAGTATTTACAAAAATAAGCTTCTGGGGTAAACCTCTGCCTCGGGCAGCGTTTAACTTTCTATTTTTTTTTAAAAAAAATTCTGCTACAAAAACGCTGCCCCAGGCAGCGTTTTTATAGTTTGACTTTTTTTTTTTCCTCGTTTATTTTTTTTAAAAATTAATTAAAAAAAGGCAACAGCATAAAACGCTGCCCCAGGCAGCGTCTTATGCTTGAACATAAGACGCTGCCTGGGGCAGCGTTTTATCTGTATATGTTTACAGGTAAAACGCTGCCCCAGGCAGCGTTTTACCTGGTTGGCAGCACCAAACCAGTTTCTTGCCCCAACCCTCAACATCCTTCCAACACCACCCCCAACCTCCTTCCACCACCTCCAACCCCTTTCCACTACCGCCCTCCACCACCACCGCCTTCCACCACCACCTTCCACCACCTCCAACCCCTTTCCACCACCGCCCTCCACCACCTCCAACCATCACCTCCACCACCTTCCACCTTCCACCACCACCGCCTTCCACCACCACCGCCTTCCACCACCTCCAACCACCACCTCCAACCATCACCTTCCACCACCGCCTTCCACCGCCTTCCACCACCTTCCTCCACCGCCGTCCACCACCTTCCACCACCACAACCACCTTCCAACAACCGTCCACCACCACCTCCAACAACCTTCCACCACCACCACCTCCAACAACCTTCCACCTGACACCACTACCTTCCACCACCACCGTTGACAAGTCAATATATACATAAATCAAAACATATTGGGAAACAAAGAACATAACACACAAATGTTGACCGAAAAACATTTATTATATTAGAAATGTAAATGTTATATACCTAATCTATACAAAAATTTTACTACATGAAATAACTAAGCTAACACTATCCCGATTCATCTATCCGGGGCAATTGATCTAGGTCAGGTTGCTAGGCCCTCTGTCTGACACGCCGCCGCCTGTAATGAGTAATGGTGGTGAATGGGTCTAGAGGCGGCGGGGGAGTCAGCTGGCTGGTATCTGGCACCTCCTGGGAGCCGGACGGCGCAGTGTTGTGGAAGGTGTAGTCCTCTGAGAATGTCGGCGTCGTAAAATCACCTCCACAACTACTCTGTCCGAGCTCGAACTGCGAATGCATCGAGTGGCCATCATACGTGTCCCGTTAGGGGACGAGGTAGTCGTGTCCATATCGACGCAAGCTGGCCATGCCCATATCCCGAACCCGCTGGACCTCGTTCCCGGTGGGCCTGTCAGCCAGGCTAAGGGACATCGCGTCAACCATCGATGCCATGTCTGCCGCCTGCAATAATCATTGATCAGTTATGCATAGAAACCTAAAAAGAGATGAAAATTAATCGGTTGGAAGTGAAACTCACATATCCATAAATCACGTCATATGCTGGATGGTAATGGGTGGAGGGAGGTGTGTAGCTGGGGTTGATGAAACGCCGGGTAATCCGCTGGTACCAGACCATGTACGGATCGTGAGGCTGGAGGACGCCCTGCATCGGTACACCGCCCACAACGAACTCCAGTCGGCGATGCCAGAGCTCTACGTACGCACGATGCTCCACCGACCAATCCGTCTCTGCCTTTCCTCGTCGGTCAACCCCGTGCAAACGAGTGCTGGTGTCACATGGCTGAGGGACCAGCTGACGTATCCCATATTGCCGCAAGACCCGGTCAGGGAGGTGACTCTCCACAACCTCAAAACAGATCACCGAGTGGCCGGTTAGTCTCATCCATTTCGTTGCGTATGCGTTTTGACCTCGGTCGCCCTCTCCCACGAACCATGCTGCTATCGGCAATGATCTTCGGGCCGACGTACTGCTCCCAAGTTGTCTCACAGGGGATAGGCCAGAATTGGGCTGCATACGTGTCGGTGTAGGCCTTTGATTGAAGCGAAGGGTCTACCCATGGACGCTCTGACAATGAGTACGTCGCACAAACGGCTAGAACGTGAGAACATGGGAGATGGAATATCTTCGGTTTGTTGCACGTACACGTCAGAAGTTGAAAGTTAACCGTATGCTTATGACCTCCCTTGCAACCAAATCGCTCCCCCCTTTCAGTTGTGACCTGGTAAATATGCAATCGGCGATTATATGCTTCGACCCTGTGATATCTTGCAGTTGCAGTGTTCTTCTCAAGAATGGCAGTGACCTTGGGGGGGTATGGAAGTCCTAGTTCATACCTCGTCTCAGAAGACTCCCTTCTAAGCGTGAAGTACTTGTTAACCCTGTAGAAAGTTAACTCGACAAGAGACATGATCGGTAGAAACCGGGCTCCTTTAAGCACATTGTTAAAAGTTTCAGAGAAGTTAGTAGTACATATCCCAAATCGGCGACCTGCATCGTGAAAGAGAGACCAGGCACTGAAAGGGACTTGAACAATGTACTCCATGGCCTTGGGACACTCCTGACCGATGAAACACAAATCAGTGTGGAGTTTTCTTTCTTGCCTTTGGTAAGCCGCACCCTTGAACGCATCTCTCATCTCGTTGCTTCGCACGTGTGTCCTCAAGTTAGACGCTATGTGGCGAACACAAAACCTATGACAGGCTCGCGACTCAGTGAATCCAACGTTAGGATCACTCATTGCTGCAATTATGCCTGGATGTCGATCAGATATAATGCACAACCCATCTCTTTGCGTGACATGAACCCGAATGCAACCTAGACACCAAGACCAGCTAGAAGTGTTTTCCCCTTCCACCACCGCGAATGCTAGTGGAAATACCTGAAAGCTTGCGTCCACACTTGCAGCCACCAACAGTGTTCCCTTGTACTTCCCGTAGAGGTGCGTCCCATCGATGCAGATCACAGGCATGCAATGTTTAAAACCGTCAATACAAGGACCGAATGCCCAGAACACTCGTTCAAACACCTCCAAGTTACTGTAGTATACACCGTCCACCAAGGCTTTGTATTTCCACACGACACATGTACCCGGGTTTGATCGTTGGAGTGCCTGCATGAATTGTGGAAGTCTCTCGTAAGAACTCTCCCAATCCCCAAATATCTCTGCTACAGCTTTCTCCTTGGCGTACCATGCTCTATGGTACGGAACATTGAAGTGAAATTGCTTGTATATCAGTTCCTGGATGAATTCAACTTTAACCGTTAGATCTTTCCTCACAAAGGACTTCACGTACTCTGATATTACAGACGAATCCAAGTGTGCATGACAATCGGATAGTACCTCAGTGACACAATTCTCCCGATGAGGTCCTTTATACGTGATCAAGGTAAAGCCCCGAGAGTCCGCACTTGACTTGGTACCTCGTAGCATCCAACCGCATTTCTTCTTGCACCGCAAATACAGGACACTCTCATTCGATGTCACCGTAGTGTACAGTTGATTCTTTTGTATGGAATACAACTTCACCATTTCTAGGAGCATTTTCTTACTTTCAAAGAACATGCCCTTCTCAAATTCTCCACCGGGAGCAAAAGATGGACGACTACCTGCATCAGTCCAATACGGATCAACTTCATAGTCCTCATTTATCTCATTGAACTAAGGTACGGGAGTTCTGACCAAGGGCTCACCAACTTCCATGTCTCCGAGTTCAACATCCATGTTCCGAAGTACGTCTGCCTCCTCTCCGCTCTCGGCCTCATCATTTGTGTACACATCATACACAGACAATTCGTTATTCACAACTGTGTCAAGATGAACCGCAACTAGTTCAGTCGGCGAAGCTCGAACATCATTTTGCACAGGCGTATTCCTATACAGGTGCATCGGTGAAGAAGTGACGATGTTTGATGTCGAAGACCCAGGTTGCCCGGCCATTGCTGTATACGTCGCCCCATGTACAGGTGAAGCTATGTGAGAGCTGAACGGCATGTGAAATTGATCGTCGTTCAACATTCGACTAAAAGATCCCATCCCATATTCAGCCGGGGGAGTGTCGTGTGAGGGCACTTGCGGCTGTGTGTTGTTACCGAAAATAAATGTAGAATGTGGTTTTGCCCTGGTACTTTGTTGGGTACAAATAGGCACCATCTCCACATAAATCTCGGTGGGAACACCCTTCAACGCTCCTTAAAGCTTTCAAATGCTTATTCGAGGACACAGGTAACACTTGAACCCCATTCCCGGTCTCAAACCTCATTTTAATGTTTAGTTCAACACTCCCCGGGTTTGAACTAACGCTACTATGAACCTCGTTCATGAAATCACTGAAGGTCATGTTCGGTTCAAGTGTCAGTGGTTCCATATTTCCACCATTATACTCGACACGAGGTCCGTCAAACAAAAATTCACCTCCCCACCGGCACAACAAAACTACATTCTGTGCGGCCATATTCTACACAACAACCAAAACACATTACACTAAAACACACTAATCCATCTCTAAATCACATCCAACTAACCACTTTGGAACAACTAAGCATCACTAGGTCACCATTAACAAGCAATAATTCTAGAAATTCAAATACTTAACATCTTCAATATTTCAACACCAACAATTCTACATTATCCAAATTAATATTTAACAATCACAATTCATCAACTCAACCCTAAACCCCTAAATTCAACAAAAACCCCCAAAATTCAACATAAACCCTAGAAATTCAACAATTCAAGAAATTCAACAATAAACAATAATTCAACAACACTAACCAACAATTCATGAATTCAACAACACTAACCAACAATTCAACAACAATATCCAACAATTCAATAATTCAACAACACTAACCAACAATTCAAGAATTCAACAAACATAACGAACAATTTGTAAATACTCAACTAATATTTAACCATACCTTGAATTGGATGTAATACGAAATTGGGTTGAAGAGGATTGAAGAGGAAATTTGGGAAGGGAAGGAAGAGGATTGCGAAGGAGGCGAAGGAATGAAGAGCAAACGTGATTGAAAACGAAGCTCGAGTTTCTGGTTTTACAACCAGACAGAAACGCTGCCTGGGGCAGCGTTTCATTAACAAGATAAGACGCTGCCTGGGGCAGCGTTTTATGCTGTTGCCTTTTTTTTTTAATTAATTTTAAAAAAAAATAAACGAGGAAAAAAAAAATCAAACTATAAAAACGCTGCCTGGGGCAGCGTTTTTGTAGCAGAATTTTTTTTTTAAAAAAAATAGAGGGTAAAACGCTGCCCGAGGCAGCGGTTTACCCCAGAAGCTTATTTTTGTAAATACTTTTGCCACGCAACCAAATTTGTAATTATTTTCTTCGGAAAGCTTAGTTTCCTAAAACGTCCCGTCACCACAAATTGGCAAATTAGTACCTCTTATGTTATTACATCAACCACTCCATGTGCATGTTCTACCTGTTCGGTCTAATACACCCCAAAACAAACCAAAATTTTTGTAGCAGCTAAGAAAGTTGCATTGTACATTATTGCTCCAAGCCCCCCACACATTTATTATTATATTTATAAAATTTGGGGATATACATCGTTTTCACACCAATCACAACTCATCATAATAATCATGTGAAGCTAACATATCATTTATTAAATGCAATTTATTTAATACTATAAAAGTACATTTAACATAAATACCAAAGAATTAATCCTAATTCAGTAACCACTTCTCTTTATGCCCCCTTATGTTCAAGGCTTATTTTAATCTCTATATTATATGATGTCACTACCTTTTTGGTAAATCAATAATAATATGTGATACATCTTAGGATTTTCTAACGTTAACGTGTGCTTATGGGCGCATACAAACACAGTAATTTCTTAAAGATACATTATCAATAATTTAGTCTAACATATAAAATAAAAATCTTTCTATACCTAATTATACAATTTGAATTATCAATCTGTATCTTGAATTCTTCTATTCAAAACTACGCGATTGATATAAACCCGAATCAAAATTTACCTGATTAGGACTAATGTGTCTACTAAATAACATTAATCATGATTAGTTGATACAATTTTGACTTTAACATTATTCACGTCCTATGTTTTGACTATTTTAGTGATTTATACTTATGAAATGTCAACTTTGACTATTTTAGTCATGTAAAATCTTATTGCATATTTTTAAAATAGTAACTTTTTACAATGTTATTATTAATAAAGAAATAAGAGGATGACGTGGTCTATTAACAAGCACGAGAATGTGTCAATTGAATTAATTAGAGAAATTAATAAATATCTTAATTTGAATAATCAAACTATCCGTTATATCACGTAAATCACGAATGTAAGCTGGCTGAACAACCAATCAGACTCTATAACTCTATGTACATTATTTGACTTATCTTACATGAATCACGAATGTAAGCTAGCCGAACAACTCAATTGTAACCTGACAATATATGTGTCTTGAAACTCTTGATCAATCCCATCTATATGTGTCTTGATTAATCCATTCAAGCATTAGTTTTTTTTGGAAAGATTTATAAAATTTGGGTTTGCATTTATATTACCAAGATTATTTTTTTTTTATTTTTTATCTGACTGATTGGTTGGTTGATGGGAGTTAGTAATTTCATTCACATTTTCTCTCTCCTCCATCCTCCTCTCCACTCTCAGTCACAGACTCACAGCCACCAGTTGACAAAATTCATTGCAATCCCACAAAATAAAAAATATAGGGATTAATCCAATACTGTGCTGTAGTCTTTTTTGCTCTTTCCCTACTGTTGATCAATTAACGTGCTTACTAGTACTATATAATATAAAGTATAATAATATACACTTCATTTTCTATTTTTCCAAACCAACTACAGTTCATTCTATGAGCAAATCTCATCATCTATAGCACCTTTCTCAAAAGTTCTGGATACCCAGAACTTATTTTTCTGGGTCATCATTCAATTTATTTTTTCAAATTTGATTAAAATCATGAAAAATACCAAATTTGGTTGTTTTTTCTTGGTTTTTCTGGGTATTTTTTCTGCTACATTTGCAAATCAAGAGAAAGATAGAATAACATGGTTACCAGGCCAACCAGAAAATGTGAATTTTGCTCAATATTCTGGTTATGTAACAGTAGATAAATCAGCTGGTAAAGCATTGTTTTATTGGTTAACTGAATCACCTTCAAATCCAGAGTCAAAACCATTGTTATTATGGCTTAATGGCGGTCCTGGTTGTTCATCAGTTGCTTATGGTGCTGCAGAAGAGATTGGTCCATTTCATATTAAAAATGATGGAAAAAGTCTTTACTTGAATAAATATTCATGGAATAAGGGTAAATATTTAGCTTTTTTTTTTTTTTTGGTTAATGTAATGTTATTTTATGACATTGTTTTAGTGTATGATATGATTTGGGTTTTCTGAATGTGTTGAGCAGAGGCAAATTTGCTATTTCTTGAGTCTCCTGTTGGTGTTGGGTTCTCATACTCAAATAGATCATCTGATTTGTATGCTCTTGGTGATAGCAGGACAGGTAATTATTGGGTCACTATTCTGTTACTTGATTGCTAAGGGGCTTGTTCGTTATTGTTTTTTGTTGCGTGTTTCGAGTTTTTTATTGATAAAAATAATAAAAACAAAATTTTGAAAAGTGTGTAAAAGTTTAATGATATATTGATATGACTAGTATAACTGAATTTTAGTTCATACTGTACAACGTTTGTTATCTCATTAATGAAAAGTGAAAACTGGATTTAAAAGGTTTTTTTAAATCCTTAAACTTTTCTAATATTAGAGTCTAAAATTAGACTTTAGAGTAGTAGGTGCTTCTCTATGAGATTATTACAATTGTACATGTATTATGTGAATAATGTACTTTTATACCTTAATATAGTAAATTTATAGATTGGTATAGCTCATGATCCTTTTTTTTGTTTAAATTGTGCAGCTAAAGATGCCTATAAATTTCTTGTTAAATGGTTCAATAGGTTTCCCCAGTACAAGCACAGAGAATTCTACATTGCTGGGGAAAGTTATGCAGGTACTAATCTTCATTATGATCCTTAATTATGCTAATTAATCATTATGATATGATTATTAATCACTTTGATGAATAAAGTTTCTGATCACTTTCTTGAATTTTGTTTCAGGGCATTATGTTCCTCAATTGTCTCAACTTATTTACAGAAGAAACAAAGGAATTGCACAACCAGAAATAAACTTCAAGGGATTTATGGTACGTGCACTTTTGTTATATTTTGCTTTGTTTTCTGGTAAATGATACTCCCTCCGTTTTTTTAAGTTCTTTCAGTTTTGACGGTGACAAAATAAGAACTTTTAGAGACGAAGGAAGAATGTCTCGATGCAGAAATGTGGAGCATATTTTTTTATTTATCTGTTTATGTTCTTAAATATTATTGTCTGTTTCAGGTGGGAAATGCAGTTACAGATGATTATTATGATTACATTGGTACATTTGAGTACTGGTGGACACATGGTTTAATTTCAGATTCCACCTACAAGAGCCTTAAAACAGCTTGTTTGGCTGGATCATCTCAGCATCCTAGTATTGTATGCAACAGAGCTCTGGAAATGGCTGATTCTGAGTTCGGAAACATCGATCCATACAGTATCTATACCCGTCCTTGCAACTCGACTGCCTCGATGAAGCGCAGTCTAAGGGGCCGTTATGTAAGTGACTAAGCTGCATTATTTCTTGATAGAATGTTACTGACTTGTAAGTTTGTTTGCCAAGGGGATATCAGTGCATTATCTCTATGAAATCTTCGAATTTTCGAGTGATTTGAACTGCTCCTTGATTGATGTTTGTTACTGTCACATTGTTTTCTCAGTAATATCAGTATTAAGGGAAAGCAAAACTGTAGAAGCCTATAGAAGTTATGGTTCGAAGGTCCCATTAGCTTCCTAAGTAGTAAGTAGCATATTTTCCAGCTGGTTAATTGAAGACGGTCAATATTTGTTGGCTGCATGATGTTTTTGAAGGGTCTTTACTCTTTAGGTCCTTTTTGTTGAGTCTTTTCTATACCAAACTTGTATGACTTTATCATTTGATTGATTGGGTCCCTGAAATCTCCTTTTTATCCCCTAAATGTGTCACCCACTTCGCCTTAGACAAACATACATGTGATCTTGTAGATTGAGGTAACAAATGGGTGACTAAGTCATTCATTTCAGCTTCGGGTGCATTTCAGGTTGGGTCGTAGCTCATATGTGGTCTTATTAATTTTAGGGTCAATTTCAGTTCAGGTCAAATTTGGGTCGATTAGATCTGGTAAAGTTCGGGTAGGCCCATGTAATTCAGATTAAGTAATCGGATAATTGAATACAAACTAGTTATATCAGGTGTAGATTTATAATCATGTATGATTTGAGAGCACTTAGTCATAGTCAATGGGGTATCTGCTTTAGTCCAAATTGACTGAATTTCTATCTTTAATATTGCATATCTGCATATATATATATATATGAATCTAGTATTACTGCAGAATTATCTATAACAATGTCAATTCAGCATGTTTGTAGTTTACAACTACCTGTTACAATCCCCTTGAGAAAAAACAAAAAAAAAGTCATGTTACAGGGT
The DNA here is from genome assembly GCF_001683475.1 of Chenopodium quinoa. NCBI lineage: Eukaryota > Viridiplantae > Streptophyta > Magnoliopsida > Caryophyllales > Amaranthaceae > Chenopodium > Chenopodium quinoa. The sequence goes on along the minus strand of NW_018745170.1, from coordinate 3,799,524 downwards.
TGCTTGTACTTAATGTTATTTTCTTTCTTTCTTCAGCCTTGGATGACGAGAGCATACGATCCATGCACCGAGAGGTACTCGAACCAGTACTTCAATCTTCCTGAAGTTCAACTCGCTATGCATGCTAATGTGACCAAATTGTCTTATCCATGGAGCACTTGCAGGTAAGAACTCATTTTTTTCGCGTTAATATTTTTGACAGTAGTTTAGCTTGTATGCAGCATTTCTAATCAAAACTTTATCTTTTTCAGTGACATAGTTGGAACTTACTGGTCTGACTCTCCACAATCGATGCTTCCAATTTATCGAGAACTCATAGCAGGAGGCTTGAAAATATGGGTATTCAGGTATTTTTTTGCTGCAATCCTGTTCTGTTTCTCTGTAATCAAGCTTCAAGCCTAACACATTTTTTCAATTATTATGTGCTCATTTCCTTGCTTGCCTTCCGTGTTCTAATTTGTGCAGCGGCGACACTGATGCTGTAGTGCCTATTACAGCAACTCGATATTCTATTGATGCACTGAGACTCCCTACTGTGAACAATTGGTCCCCTTGGTATGACAATGGAAGGGTGAGTACCATGAACGAGAAAGTATATTCAACTAACACACGAAGTATTAGACAAACTAGTACTCGGTAGTTCATATAAACTTATGTTATACACTTCCTTACTAAACAATGGGATAAGCATTGCAATCTTTTCCTATGTTAGTCAAAAACTCGAGTCTTTTGACAGCCACCATGGACAGTTATATAGACGGAATTTGATTTCATGTCTGTCTGACATCGTGAATTAATACTGACTTGTTAATCTTGTGTTATTGATAGGTTGGTGGATGGAGCCAAGAATACAAGGGTCTAACATATGTGACAATAACAGGAGCAGGACATGAAGTACCTCTTCATAGACCTCGACAAGCTTTTATACTTTTCAATCATTTCTTAAAGGACAGATCTATGCCAAGCCGAAGCTAATAAAATTCATGATTATCAAATTTTTATAGTAAAAGATTATTATAGGATTTGCTTAATGATTATTTATTGGAGCAATGGAAAACAGAAAGAATTAAAATAGCAGAAAATTTATCAGTGACATATAAATTCCCCTGGAATCCCCCCTTTCTTACCCCTATTCTTGCCTGATATCAGGATAAGTTTTAGATCATAGGTTTTTTTTATCCCATTTTTATTTGGAAATCAATTTTTATTAATTTTTTCTTTGAAGCAAATGTATCATATATATTATTTTTTCTTGTATTACTGACTGATATTTGTATGAAAATCTCATTTACAGCAAAATGGCAGAACTTGCTTGCTTATACTTTTTGTTTTGATTTCCTTTTGGATGGTAATGTTGTAATCATATTGGCGTTACGCAACTTTTAATATAACACCCCAACTTCTTATTGGGATAAAAAAAATTGTACCCATAAATCTGCATAAGTTTTATTAGCGCATTATGTATTTAGTCTCACACACTAGGAGAATTTTTTAAGAGGTCACTTATCTCAAAACTACACTCAATTGGTGTACACTAGTTTAGTTAGTTACTTCTATTTTGAGTAGAGCTGATCATGGCTTTGCCCAGCTCGTTAGTGGGACAAGGATCATACATGAACATCATTTTCGAAATGTAACATGAACGCGACACAAACATTGTAAAGCAACTCACTTATTTTAAACCAATCATCAAAAACTAATTAAAAGGTATATGATACGTGAGAAGAGTAGTGCATGAGCCCTACTTTAAAAGTAAACACAAAACAACCTAGCCCATTCTATACATCACCCGCTGAAGCATGAGATCCTCTAACTCGACAATATGATATGAATCGAAATAATTAAGCTAAGTATTCTTGAGGAATATTGACCTACGTAGTATATACTTAACTACGTAAGTGTCAACACGAGTCTTACCATACAACTAAGTTATTGTCGTTAACTCGTTATTAGGTAATTCAAAATTAATACTACGGTTTTTTATCATATAGTTTGTTTATTCAGCATATACCCCTAAAAATTTTCAAATTCACCATATACCCTTGAGTTGTTACAAAAATTCACCATATATCCCTAATGACAACAAGATGAATGAAATATGATTAATTATACATCGAAACCACCTTAGATCTCTCCCCCCCATCCCCGAAACCATTCCTCTCCTTTCTCCAACCACCAAAACCACTCCAAATCTCCATAACCATATCTGTATGATTGATTTTGAGGATGAGAAAAGGAAATAAGGGGTGGTTTTGGGGTTAGGAAAAAGGAACGAAGGTGGTTTTGGGGGTAGGGGAATGTATTTAGGGTGGTTTCGGGTCATAATTAACCCTAATGATTGACAAAGTTAACAATCATTAGTCATCAAGGATATATGGTTTATTTTTGTAAAAATTCAGGGGTATATGATGAATTTAAAAAGGTTCAGGGGTATATGGTGAATAAACAAATAACTCAGGGGTATATGGTGAAAAAATTGTTAATACAACTATCAATTTAATTTAAACACATAGAAAATTTTGATATTTTAGCAAATTATAAAGGCAGTGGCAGAACCAGAATATTTTATATGGGGGGACAATTTTGGACGTTTACTAATTCGACAAAAATCTCAGAAAAAAATTTGATGATATAAACTGTTTAAATATGGCAAAAAAGGAGTTAGTAAAAAGTTCCACCAAGCAAAATTTAGTTGTAGTTGTATGTCCCTAATTCCAGGCTATATAATCCACTCATTAATAAATAAGAATCAATTGTTTTTATCATATAGTCAAGACTTTAAACAAATTGATAATAAATATGAAGGAGTTTAGATTACATTTGAAAAAAAAAAATGCAACTCTTTCTAACTAATCGAATTATTACTTAGTGATGATAAGCTCTAATAAAAATTAAAAAGTAGAATTTAGGTACAGAAATCAAAGAGAAAAATAATATACTTAATAAATTATATTAAGCAACCCATTAGTAATCGCTATCAACAAAAAATACTTCCTCTGTTTCTTTTTAGTTGACACGTTTAATTTAAGCACACATAAGTAAAGAGATAATAATAATAATAATAATAATAATAATAATAATAATAATAATAATAATAATAATAAAATATAAGAGTTCGATATATAAGAGTTTGAACTTGGGACAAGAGTAAAAAATTAAAGACCCACAACCTCCCTATCAAGGCAGCATTCATGTTATTATCTATGTGTGTAATGTATTTAACTATTAATAATATGGCTTTTCGAACTAACTAAAACCATTTTTTTAATTGGGGGGACAGTTGTCCTCCCTTGTTTCAATGTGGCTCCGCCACTTGTGAAATGTTAATAGCGTCAATTTTTCGACCCTGATAAACTAAACAGTCTTTTTTTTTATTTTTATAGCTTTCTTATTATAGTTTTTGACCGTTAACTACATCTCAACACAACAATGTAAATCAAAGATAACAGTGTTCTTGGCCTTCTCTTTTTTCATAATTCTCCCTTTACATATAACAGAAAGTGGTTAATATTAGATATAAATTCATAAATCATACTGAATTGTATCAAGTATTTTAAATCAAGGATATAACAGTAGCGAATCTAGCATATTTTATTAGTGGATTCAATCAACATGAAGTAAATTATATAATAATTTATATATTAACAAATTACGTGAAATTATACATACATTATATTGCACAAATAATTATTTTCCTTATTTGTATCCATAGTATACTCCTAATATTCATATTATCTTTGAATGAGTACAAATTAAAGTGGATTGCTAAACATCGCCCGCAAATCTCCACATAAAGCCCGCAAACTTATATTGAAGTTACAATATTGCCCTTGACCTTAAAAAAAAAAACACAACCTAAAAAAAAATCAAAGTACGGGGATGTCGAGGCGGCAAGGCAAAGAGTTGGCGGCGGCTGCGGAGGAGGGAGGGTTGGCTCGTGGCGGCAAGGTGGTGGTGGCGCCAGGTCCGGCAGCCACATCCACCGGCCTGGCGTCTGGGCAGGACGCCCAGCCACGGTGAGTGGCGTTTGGGACAGGCGCCAGTCACTGTGGCTGGGCGTCCTGCCCAGACGCCAGGCCGGTGGACGTGGCTGCCGGACCTGGCGCCACCACCAGCCATCGGCCGTCCTGGCCAGGCGCCCCACCACCTTGCCGTGGTTGTTTTGTTATTTTTTTTTTTTAATTTTTTTTTGTTTTTTTGTATAATATTTTTTTTGTTGGAAATTGAGATTTTTTTTTCTATTTTTGTGTAATATCATGTTTTTTTTTGTAAGAAATTGATAATTTTTTGTTTTCTTTTTTTTTTGTGTAATATTGTGTTTTTTTTTTGTTGGAAATTGAGAAAAAAAAATTTCTTTTTTTTTTTAAATATTTTGTTTTTTTTTTGTTGGTAACTGAGAAAATTTTTTATTTTAAATTTTAAGCAAGTCAAATGTGAAAAAAAAAAAAAAAAAAAAAAGGTCGGACCACCACCCTAGAGCCGGCGCCTGGCCGGGACGCCGCCACCATGGTGGTGGCGCCTAGCCGGGACGCCAGTACCATGGTCATGGCGCCTAGCCTGGAAGCCTCAACCATGGTACAGGCGTCCTGGCTAGGCGCCACCGCCATGGTGGCGGCGTCCCGGCCAGGCGCCGGTGCCACGGTGGTGACGGCTCCTCCGGACGCCAGCCGTCTTTTCCGATGACATTCGTCGCCCCCGGATCTCCGGCCTCCCCCGGCGTCCCCGTACGACTCCACATTTTTCGGTGAGTGAAATTTTCGTTTTCAGAGAAAATTGACAAAGGGGCAAAACTGTCAAATCATATTAATTTTGTGGGCTTTATGTAGTAATTTGTGGGCGATGTTTAACAAATCCCAAATTAAAACATATTCCTGGGCTTTAATCATCAGCTTAACCTTTTGCTGAAGATGGTCCTTTAACATGATTTCGAAGCCGAGTAATACCGCAGGGTATGTCATCAGCCATATTCTAACCATCAGCTTAAGATTTTGGTTAAGATGGTTTTTTAACAATCTTTCTCATGTTAAGTAAATTATTATTTATTTATCTTTTAACTATTTGTAACAAGATTTTTTTTTCCCCAAATAAGTAGGGTCAATTGACCCTATTACCTTGAACTTAAATTCGCCCCTAAAAGGCATATGTTTGCATAATTTGATTCAGGCTTCAAATGTTTAATACTTCGTATAACAGTAGCAAGTTAGATATTAGTCATATAGTACTAATCAATTGACATGTTATACATTTGTAGAATCTGTCATAGTTATGAATTAATACTTCCTCGGTAATGGGTTTGAGAATATACCTTATATTCCCAACAAGTATTACCTAACAAAAAATATACGGTTTTTTCACCATATATCCCTGAGTATTTTATTCATTTATCATATACCCCTAAACCTTTTTAAATTCATCATATACTCTCGAATTTTCACAAAAATACACCATATACCCTTGATTACTAATGATTGTTAAATTTGTCAATCATTAGGGTTAATTATGACCCGAAACCACCCTATATACATTCCCCTACCCCAAAACCACCTACATTCCTTTTTCCTAACCCCAAAACCACCCCTTATTTCATTTTCTCATCCTCAAAATCAATCATACGGATATGGTTGTGGAGATTTGGAGTGGTTTTGGGGGTTGGAGAAAGGAGAGGAATGGTTTCGGGGATGGGGGGAGAGATCTAAGGTGGTTTCGATGCATAATTAATCATATTTCATTCATCTTGTTGTCATTAGGGGTATATGGTGAATTTTTGTAACAACTCAGGGGTATATGGTGAATTTGAAAATTTTCAGGGATATATGGTGAATAAACAAAAACTCAGGGGTATATGGTGAAAAAACCGAAAAAGATATTATGAGGACGAGAATAAATTGGTTTAATAGGATTAGGGATGTCAACAGGGCGGGGCGGGTTTTGGCATTTTCATCCCCATCCCTATTCCCACCGCGAGTCTGAAACTTATCCCCTTCCCCGCCCTGACAGGTCCAACTTGAAAACCATCCCCGCCCCGCCCCATGCGGATATCCATCCCCACCTTCCTCGCCCTCACTCACGTACTAGTCTCCCATAATCTACAAATACAAGTCCTAATAATTTAGCATACTCCACTTGTTCTTCAAATTCTTCCTCTAGTTCTACTACTAATTTAGCACATTCATCCTTTTTGAAATCTCCATAATCTGCAAATACAACAAGTCATCTCCATAATCTGCAAATACAACAAGTCTTAATAAGTAAAATATTACTTCGTATATATATTCATTATAAGTTAAATAAATGTTATTGATTCATTGAATAAATTGAAACAAATCTCAAATTAAGGAGGTTACTAAATGCCACAATAAAATTACTTAACCGCGGTATTAAATGACCTCTCTACCCTTATAAATTTAATATTTAGCCTCATCCAATTTTCCCACCACCCATGCCCCCTCCGCCACCATAAACCCTAAACACCATAGGCACACAACTGCGAATCCGACCTCCAACCTGCACCACCAATTTCGCCAGAACAAAATCAGCCACCCAAGCAAAGCCGCAGGAATTAGCCACCTATCACACTATGTTACACGACCGCCTGTAATATGCAACTATACCATGGTATGACCACATGTAATATGCGACTATTACATGCGGTCATACCATGGTTCAGTTGCGTATTACATGCGACTAGATACATCGGAATTTGAAAAAAAAGGTTCGACATATACCTAACTCGACGGCGTCGAAGGTTTGTTGTCTCCACCAAGTGCCTCGGATATGAACGCGGACCGTCATCGGCTCATTTTAGTGGTCACAAAGTACGATGTTGGTGGTCAACCATCGTGGAATCTACAATGTTGGTGGTCAAGCTGGTTGTCAAGGTGGACCCTTCATGGTGGATGGTCAAGGTTAGTGGCGGTATGGATGGTGGAGCTAATGGTCAAGGTGGAGCCATGGCTTGGAGGGTCAAGATTTGTGTAGTGGGTCAAGTTGACAATAATGTTAAGGTGGTGGGTCAAAGTTAGTAGTGGTTACATGAGTATGTCATTTTCAAAATTAAAAAGGGCATGAAGGTCATTTAATACCATAATTTGAGTAATTCTATTGCGACAAATAGCAAAAACCAGTGAATCTATAAAATCATATTAAAATGAGGGGAGAAAAGGAAGAAATAAGAGATTTACCTATCAAATAGTGTCTTGAGCGGCAACTTTGTCGGTTGGAGGAGTCTTAGGAGAGAGAAAGAGGAAATTAAGTTTCTAATATGAATGAGAAATTAGAGTACTTGAGGTCTAGAGTAGTACTGATGTGGGCTGAACTCTATAGCCTCTAGAAACTTCAATATTAAATAAAATATACTCCACTTAGAAAAAAGAAATCCACTACAAAAACAATACAGAGTAATACTGTGTAATTTAATTTATTTATTTTATTATTTTTACATAAGTATGGGTGGGTATGTGGCGGGTATGGGGCAGGTCAGGCGGGGCGGGACGGGTATAACTTAAAAACTATTCCCGCCCCATCATCCATGGCGGGTATGGATTTTATCCTCATCCTCGCCCCGTCACCCGCCAAATCTAGACCCATCCCCGCTCTATGGTGCAGGTCTCCTACTTAACCCACCCTACTAACATCCCTAAATAGGATTATCTTACCCTTATTAATAGTTAAGAAGTTTAATCAAAATTATAAATGACAATTAATTTAATTGATTAAAGTTTTAGGGTGACTCAAAACAAAAGATCAAATTTTCGACAATATCATTGTTTTTAATAGTAAATAAATAACAATATCTTATGTGGAATTTTACTAGCTCCCATTTGCGGCTACCATTTTCTGAATACAATTCTAATTTTAAAGACTATCAAAATTTTGACAGTTGTCATTCACCATTTCACCGGTCTAAATTATTCGAGTAAATTAGTAATGGTGTATTACTTCTTTTTTTTTTTTTTTTTTTGAGCACTAGTGTATTACTTCTTAAGTCTCTTATTATAGTGCATTATTAGCTGGTTTTGCTAATTATCAAAGATATTTATGCATTATTAGCAGCTGATTTTCTTCATAAAATATTCCATGAACAAGTTACAAGTAGCTACTATATAATATATATCTCTATTCTCTATAGTCAAATATCACTTGGTCAGTCATAGCGGTGGACTAATAATATCAAAACTAGATCATATCTTAAATAAAATACTAGGAAAACTTTAACCAAATTACAATAATAAAACAAATTAGTATAAACAACTATATAATCCCATCATTAATTAGTGTTGATTATCAATTAGAGGTTGCTTAATCAAATTTGACACTTGCAAGTTTCCCACCAATCATGAAGGGTTACGTCAACAATGATCTAACCTTAGTATTTAGTGGGCCCATCTAATCCCCAGAGCAAACAGAAGTTATTCATTACATTGTCATTAATAGTGTACTGATATTGTAATTAATGAAATAAACATGTAAGAAAATGGAAGGAGAAGAAAAATAATTAGGGGTGATCCAGAAAATAGGGCGTTATATAGGGCATGAATTGAAGACTAAAGATTATTGATTTAGCACTAGTGCATTGCCTAGTGGTAGTGTCTTCAACTTCAAGCATCCTTCTTGGCTCTTGCTGTAATGCTATTAGCCTATAACCGCGTTACATTGAATATATATCCTTGTGTTCGGACGTTGAACAAGTCTTAGATGAGACGGATTTCAAATGATACAATATGCACTTGGATGTACCGAGAAATTGGAGAATTATATAAGAGGATTTAATAGCATTTATCGATTCTTTATTACTTCTATTCTTATTAATTGTGTATAAAACATATTCCGGGACCTCAACCATCAGCTTAAACTTTTGGTTGAGTTGATCCTCTGACATAATATCAGAGCCAGTGTGACACAAAGGTCACGGGTTCAAATCTCATCCACCCCCCCCCCACTTTCAAGTGGAATATTAAACGCATGGTATAGTGGGAGCCATGCTGCATCCACATTTCATGTGAGCGAGCGTGATAGAGTATATAAAACATATTCTTGGCCTCGACCATCAGCTTAACCTTTTGGTTGAGTTGATCCTCTAACATGGTATCAGAACCAGCGTGACACAAAGGTCACGGGTCAAATCTCATCCACCCCCCACTTTCATGTGGAATATTTCGCGTAGGGTATGCGGATGACTCATGCTGCATCCACATTTCATGTGAAAGGGCATGAATAGAGTATAATACATATTCCTGGGCCTCAATCATTAGTTTGAGATTTTGGTTGAGTTGGTCCGCTAACATGATATCAGAGTCAGCGTGACACAAAGGTCACAAGTTCGAATCTCATCCACCCCCACTTTCAAGTGGAATATTAAGCGCAGGGTATGAGGAGGGCCCATACTGCATCCACACTTCTAGCCCAACTGACTCTCGTGTGAGGGGGCGTGATAGAGTATAAAACATATTCCTGGGCCTCAACCATCAGTTTAAATTTTTGGTTGAGTTGGTGCTCTAACACTTATTTTGTCTAATCTGCTAGTTCGAGACGAGTTGGTCCATGCGGAATTTTGATCCAACTGATAAGCGATTTTTCTTCCCTTTTGAAAAAATTGAACATATATTGATTCTCGTACATGGAGAATGTTATACGAAGGACAGTTTAAGGTTTAAGCATTAATCTCCTAGGCTAGTTGTCATGTTGACTTGACACATTATTAGTAAGTCATGAGTTGAATATAAAATAATGGGTTAGTGAAGACATTTTTTTTACCCAAAGATTTAAATGTGTCAAAAAAAATTTACTACTAAAATTAAGTGTAGATAAATTCCTAATGCAAGTGAGTTTAACATGTTCAACTTTGGGATTGTTAGATTGATGGAATTTATCCTAATTATTATGTATAGTCTTAGAGTCTGCTGCACCATTTTTTTTTTTTTAAAAAAAAAAAAAAAAATTGACTTTTGAGGTTGCAATTAATAAAACTTTGACTACATATACTCACTAATACAAAGTACTCCATATAATAGAAATAACTAGTGTGTAACTCGGGCGATGCCCCGAATTACTAGTTTGTGTAGTTCTTTAATTTAATATATATTCGAGTATTTGTATAGTTAGTGTGTGTAATGGTTCGGGCGTTGCCTTGGGTGTCACTTTTTTACTTTTAATTTTTTTTTTATTTTAACATCATATGTATTTATATTCTAATCTTGTGTAAAATAAATGAATTATACATCTAATTTACTTGATAAATGAAAAAAATATATAATATTATGTGAAATTTGAAACATTAATAAAAGTTGGTTGAGATGGTAAATGTATTACCTATATATATTGGAGGTTATGGGTTTGAATCTTGTTCAAAGCATATTTTATTTTGTTAAATGAAGTGGCTAGCTTATGTGGCGCATATACTTTGGATGGTGACGTGGCATTGTGACACGACACACATAATTTGAAGAGTGCTACGTGCCACCGTTCCTTTAAAATGAACGTCTTTTAATATATAGTATAGATAGATGTAGTCTTATGAGATCTTGTTAAATATGTCTTTATGATATTCAAGTTATTAATTATTGTACTTTGTAATTTGTTATTCATACATAGTTAAATAGTCAAAGTATTATTTCTACATCGATCATAATAGTCAAACAATTGCAACTAATGTGGGAGGAGGGAGTACTTTAGTTTTAGTTCATTGAGGAGGATCATATTCTAGCATAAATTTATACTTTTTTTATCCCCCCCCCTACTAGAGATGACTTATGAGTAAATTGGATCAAGTTTAGTTAGGGTTTAGTTCGTATCAATTTGGCTCAATTTTTAATCATGCAACAAATAATCAATTTGGGTTTAGATCATAATCAAGTCAATTGTGTATCTATTGCCAATTAGTTGTTAGTCCATACAAAATTTAATTAATTTCATGAGATCGATCAATTTTAAATTTAATCATCAAATTATCCAATTTCAAGTATAGTGTGAATTAAGACGAATTTGGATTGAGTTAGTTCAGCAAATTCTACTCTAATTCTTTTTCTAATATTGTAATCTAATTTCTTATTACATTTGCTACTATCATAAATTTGACGTAGATAAATGGATTTTGTAAAGAGTAAAGAATAATTAGGAGTATAGGTATGGACATATTGCCTTCTTTTCATGAATTTGTCCCTAATAATGCACCCATTTAATCAAATTAAACCCAATTCATTTGGGCAATTACATGTTAGCCCAAGTGATTGATAATTAAACAATTTAAAAACCGTCCATTACAATTAGTTAATAATGTTTTCCATTATTCAAGACACAAACTATAAATATAAGATCACAATGTAACTTGCATGTGAAGAAGACTTCTTTGCCTTTATATGACACTCTATTAATCCTTAACTTTATGCTTAAACTTCTCTTCTAAAGTCCTAACACAAACACAACCAATATGGCTTCACCCACTAGAGAACAATGTAAGATCTATTCATGTTCTCTACTCCTCATCCTTTTTTTTTCCGGTGAGGCGCTAGCAGCCCGGAGTACCCGAGATAGAGATAGGATCACCGCACTACCGGGGCAGCCGTTAGGCAAGGTGAATTTCAGCCAATATTCAGGCTATGTAACAGTGGATAAAAGGACTAATAGGTCCCTTTTTTACTGGCTAATTGAGTCACCATTAAGTGGTAAAACCAATTTGAAACCACTTGTACTTTGGCTTAATGGTGGGCCTGGTTGCTCATCTGTGGCTTATGGGGCTTCAGAAGAGGTGGGCCCATTTAGGGTCCAGCCTGATGGAAAAACACTTACTTTAAGCCCATATGCTTGGAACAAAGGTAAGTATTATTAAATGAAAACAATAAAAAATTATAATATTTCATATTATTTGTTTTGTTATATTATATATTTATATAGTTTGAAGATATGTATATTTTGTTTTTTTGTTTGGTCATTTTTGCTGATGGTGTTGTCTTTTTGTTCTTTTTCCTATTTTTTTGAATGTGAAGGTGTTTTGTTGATAATCTAGTTATATGAGTGGTTAGGTAGGGTTTTGGTGTTTCACACAAAGTGGCATTTCTTTTTCTAGTCTTCATATAATTGTGGGGAATAAGAGAATGTCACAAGTTGTGATTCATGATGAATTTTTAAAATAGAGTTTCATAGTTTATTATATACTGTAATAAAGAATACATGGTATATTTTGTATAGAAAAATGTTTTATTGATCAACTAAATTAACTAAATTCAGACGAATTTGTTTAATTTTATTTCATTATACAAGTATGTAAACAAAGACTTTATATGCCAAGTGTAGTGAATGTTGTAATAGTAAGTGAAAATAACTTAGTCTCTACTCTTAAACTCCTACTATTTTGTAATATGATTATAGTACAAGTCATCTAATATTAATGGGTTTCTTAACTATGATTCTGACGTTTGCTACAAAGTAATAGATGAATTATTGTTGTTATTATTATTATTATTACTATTTTAACTAAGATATTGTAAGTTACTATGAGGTGCAATTTTTATTGTCATATCATATTATCATCTAGTCGGTTTAATTAATGGATAAGTTGAAATTCGTGACCATTCAAAGTTGACCAGATGTGAAGTTAGTCATATTTTAATTTAACTCAAATTCAACAAGGCTTGAAACCTAAAATTATAACGACTCAAGTCGAGCTATTAGCAAAATGTTTACTCTATACTTTCTAAGAGAGTTAAATTTTATATATTTTAATTCTTACCAAGGGTTTTTTTTGAAAGGATGATGATAAAATTATAATTACCATGCGGCCATGCTAATTAAAAATCCTCCTTTTCTATCCTTATTCTCTTATTATGTAGAGGCCAATTTGCTTTTCCTTGATTCACCTGCTGGAGTTGGATTCTCTTATTCAAATTCTTCGGTTGATGTAGAAGAAATTGGTGATAGGAGAACAGGTATGTTTCCCTTACAATCCCGATTTGACAATTAAAGCTATTAGTACTGTAGTACAAATAACATGTTATCAAGTATTGCAATTAGTCATCACTAAATTAGTCTCTTACTTATAAACCTTCTAATACATATGTTCAGCTCGAGATACCTATGCATTCTTAATAAGATGGTTCAAAAAGTTCCCCGAATACAAGAACAGACCATTCTACATAGCCGGAGAAAGTTATGCAGGCCATTACATTCCCGAACTCTCCTTAATCTTAGCTCGTTTCAACAAAGGAGTTAAAAACCCTACCATAAACTTCAAAGGCTTTTTGGTAATACCTCGATCTTATTCATACATCTATGTTTGTGGGGTGAGAATCGATACCAGGATATCCTGAAATCGGGAGGGAAGCTCTAACCACTTTAGCTATCCCTCACTCTTATTATTATTATCTTCGACCTTATATTATAATATCATATTAAATATATTTAATATTGCAGCTAGGGAATCCAGTGATAGATAACTACCTAGACAATAAAGGATCATTTGAGTATTGGTTCAATCATGGGTTGATATCAGATGCAACATACAAGGCACTAAACAAGTATTGCTTGAATGACTCGATATTGTTCCCAAAGGGTGAATGTAATGGCGCACTTTTCAAGGCTTACTCGGAGTTTGGAGACATCAATCCCTATGACATTTATGGCCCTGTTTGTGATGATCTTTCCTCCCTCCACCTTCACTTTGTACGCTATATTCCTCCTTTCTCTCTCTCTCTTTTTTTAATTTTATAAAGTATCAATTAGTATCTACTTGTACAATTGTATTGATTATTCCCTACTCGCCGTATATTATTACATCTATTTCACAATATTTATATCATTTTGACTTTTTTTTTTACTTATTTTGATCACGTGTCTAGTCAAAGTAATATGTTGATAAATGTGTCCGGTCAAAATAATGCAACTGATAAATATCAGAATTGAAGTAATAATAAACAACTCGTGTTGTTTGTAACATATTTCAGCCCGATTGGGTCAAAACTCTACTCGAGCTTTGAATATGTTGAGTTGAAAACAGACTCGAATGTAAATTAATTATGTTTTTAAAACGTAACCATCTTTTAAATAGTATTTAATTAGGATTATATTACTGATTAGTCATTGGATTTATTCTCAATTTCTGTAGATTTACAAAAAGTAGATTTTAGGATATATTGACAAATAATTTGGTGAAATCATGCAGCCATTCAAGTACAAGGGGAATGATGATTGTATAGTGACATACACAATAAATTACATGAACAGACCAGAAGTACAAAAAGCTCTTCATGCTAACATCTCTGGTTCTATTCCTCATACTTGGACTGCTTGCAGGTTTGCATACCACACCAATTTAATCATAACTCTGATTTTTTTTTACTGCTTCATTCTTTTCATGCTAATTATGTAAGGGTCGATAAGTTCAGATAAAAGATCGGGTTTTCAGGTGAAAAGAACGAGGCCTAATGAACACTGGACTTTATATCAATTAGTTTCATTATATGTTTACTTGTAATAATCAGACATAAAACGCATTACTGAGTATAATCTCTGAGAGTATACAAGATGAATTTATGTGTTTTGGTTTTCATGCAATGCAGTGAAGTTGTTCGAAGCAGTTGGACTGACTCCCCGAAATCTATGCTTCCTATCTTCAAGGAACTCATAGCTGCTGGTGTTCAGATTTGGGTATTCAGGTGATTTTACTGATTTATGTATCCTTAATTTGATGTTATAAGCACTGTCATATACGGATTACTTTTGGTTAGAGTTAAAATCTGTTCTTGGGTTTAAATCGGATATGGATTAGTTTTGCCATGTCCACTTACTTGTTCTCATCGATTGGTCTATCATAAATGTAACTCTCTGCAGTATCAGAATTTACCCTTTACATACCAGGAATGCAGTTAACTGATTCTTAGAATTTTCTCCTTACAGTGGAGACACAGATGCGATTTTACCACTAACTTCAACAAGATTTTCCATCAATGCCCTTAATCTCAGTACAGTTACAGAATGGTATCCTTGGTATGACAGCGAAAAGGTCAGTGCTAACAATTTCTGTTAAATTACAGCACTACAGCAGCATATAATTGTGCAGATATTATGTTCTGTTAGTATTACTCAGACTTTCTGAAATTCTGGTTGACGATTTCTGAATATGGTTTTGACTTTCTGTTTTCTTTCCCCTTTGGAGGAAAACAGGTTGGTGGATGGAGCCAAGTATATAACGGATTAACCTACGTGACAATTAGAGGTGCAGGGCACGAGGTTCCATTGACTAGACCTCGACAAGCATTGCTTTTGTTTCAACAATTCTTAAGAAATCAGCCCATGCCCCAGATTACAATTACAGATTAAGCTTTGTGACACCATAGAGTTTGCTACAAATTTAAACTATAGTAATGTATGATAGAAAATGTATCATTTTTATTATATTGTGTGATCTTGATAGGTTAAGTAAATTGTATGATCCCATATATATGAACTCAATTATTAGTCAAGAAATGAACCAGGACTTCATGCTTTCTGTTTGTGTCAAAAAAGAATTTTTGTTAAACAAATACAATTTCCATGTTCTTTGTACAGCAAAAATAATATAGTCCTTTTTAATCTCGCTAAGCTCCTTCCTTTTGGAGTTGAACAAACTTGGGTGAATCATGTTCCCCAAGAGAAAGGCCCCTATGTACTCATGGACTCCCTTTCAATTGATTAATGCAATGCTTTGCTCGGCTTTCTTCTTCAAAAAAAAAAAAAAAAAAAAAAAAAAAAAAAAAAAAAAAAAAACACTACTATAAAGTTGGATTATGGAAAATTGTTTCATCATTTATATAGTTTATCAAAAATACTCAAAATCGATGTAGGTAGAATCGTTAGAATTGCTCTGATTGCTGTCACTCCCGGTAGAACACTCAGTAACCTTCTTCTCCATGCCAGGGGGAGGTGCTTCCTTATTAGCAAACCGCGAAAAATCTACAGGATCAGGGACATGAGGAGGGGCAGCACATCTAACAAGTGCCCAATTCACCCCTTCAAAGAAAGGATGTTGCTTGATTTCAGTAGCACCCCTTTTGTAAGCAATCCTTTTATGAGGCTCCTTAACCAAAAGTCCACGAATGAGATCGCGGGCCACATTGCTGACATTTGGGTTGTCCGGGAACCTCAAGGGTTGGCCAACGACGTTGAAGAGGGTAGCCCGGTTTCCTTGCCCTTTGAAAGGGGTGGTACCATGTAGGAGCTCATATAGGAAAATGCCAAAGGTCCACCAGTCTACAGCACTACCATGCCCCTCCCCGCGGATGATTTCAGGGGCAAGGTACTCGTGTGTACCAACAAAGGACATAGACCGGACATTGGTGGGCTCTGCCATCAACTCCGGGAGTGATCCATTTACAAACAGACCAAAATCTGATTTAGATTTTCTGTTCTTTTTGCCAGGGAGTATGCTGCGAGGGAAGAAGCTTGAGGGTTGCATACACCCCTGCACTGCCAATTCCTCGTTGAGGATCCCACCACCTCCACTTCCACCACTACCACCACCTCCATTAGACACATGAGAAGAGGAGGACTTGACAAGGGTTGGGCTGACCGAGCATCGGAGAGAAAGGTCAAAGTCTGAGAGCATGATATGACCTTCTTCCCTTACTAGCACATTCTCTGGCTTTAGGTCTCTATATACAATTCCAAGCATGTGTAGATACTCCAATGCTAATAGTACTTCTGATGCGTAAAACCTGCATTCAACATGAATTCACAATATAATTCTTAGTTCTCTTGATGGTTTTAAAACATGATTATGAACAAAGAAGTTAAGCCTAGAATGTAAGTCAAAGAAGTAAATCGAGCTAGAAAAAGTATGATTTAAGGCCACTATAACATAATGTTTTACTACCTCCGTTTCTTATTATGTGCAACAAAGGGATTTGTGTCCTTTGTTGCACATAATAAGAAACGGAGGTGGTAGAAACATAAGATCAGAAAAACTTGTTAGGAAATAGCTAGGAAAAAGTACTGACCGAGCAGCTTCCTCAGAGAAAAACTTGTTAGGCTGCTTCTGTCTGAGGGAATGAAGATTACCGCCACTGCAGAACTCCATGACCAAGCAGTAAAACTTATCGGTCTCAAAATGTGTGTACAATGTTGGCAAGAAAGGGTGATCAAGCAAGCCAAGAATCTCCCTCTCTGTCTGCGCCCTAAGCAACTTGTTCCTACTCGCGAGTGAAGCCTTATCCATGACTTTCATAGCAAAATGGGCGCAAGTCCCTCTTAAATCAACAAGATAAACACTACCAATATCTCCATACCCAAGCCTCTTAAGGAGTCTAAAATGGCTAAGTCCTAAAGGAGCCTCTCTTGCATTTACTGCGTTTATAGCATCCCATCGCACATCCCCTCCTGTATGAGGCTTTAAGGGTGCAGAACTTGTGCTCTCTATGCTGTCACTTCGGTGGTGTTGGTGATGGTTACTGCTGTTGTTGCTGCTGTAGCTGTGACTGTTGCTGTTCATACCATCTCGCCTCTGAACTATCACGTCATGATTTGTGACCGGCCTAGGGGAGGGTATGCGACGTTGGTTCCCAGCCATCGGGTTATTAGACCCTGGCTTCCATATAGGTTCCAAATGTTTTTTCTGCTCCCGGAACTTGCTTTGAGCAGGACCTGTTGGTTTAGGCATCGAGGTTGGATCCATTGAGCCTGGTTCAGGTGAACTATAACCCGAGTCCATGCTGGTTTTCGATCCCCAATCAGGACTCATCCTTTTTGCTTCATATGAATCATCTTCTGATGACGGATAACTCATCTGTTACATTGACATCATACAAATATGAATTCTTTCAGATGATCACAAACAATTTATTTTTTTTCGAAGGACAAGAAATCAAAACAAAATTGCGTTTTTTTGCTTAACAATCAAAAGAAAAATTAAAACATTACCACGTAACAAAGATTAAAACATCGTTATATAATGTACCTATATATTAAGGGTGAAGATTTTACCAAGGCAAATATCGAGGAGCAATATATTCCAACCAAGTACAAATAACTTAGCAATGAACAATTATTCTCCGAAATAAATCTCTACGAAATGTTAATCATTACGTATACAAACAATAATTGTTATAATCCCTCAGAAAAATTCATTGTTATAAACAAACCAGTTAAATTTAGAAACTTGTTATGAAGTTGAGATTTCATAGGAGTCTAACAGACAAGAATAAACTAATTCAGAACACGTATATACAATGACATAAATAGACGTGTAACAAAATATAATTAGCTAAATAATAAAAAAAAAAAAAAAAAAAAAGGCAACAACAGGTAAATGATTCAAAGACCCTAACCTCAGAAGTATCAGCCCTCTCCACAGGCTTAAACGACGTCAGCGGCGCAACACAGCAACGCTGATTGAATCCCTGGTTAGGTTTTTGTGGAAACCACATCAATAATACAGTTCAATATGAAAGAATGATATAATGTTCAATATTTTTGGTAATTGGTAACTCTATATTTCTAATGTTTAGGAAATAAAATGCAGTTTCCTAATACATTTCATACATGCTACTGATGATACATGAAGTATTTCAATGTTTACAATTGCAGGCCTGGTGCAAAACATATCCACATCCTATAAGTGTGACATTTAGGAATAGAATTTGACAAGTTCTTTTTTTGTTTGAAATATTATTGATGTGAAATCATGTTCTATTAATTTTTATTATTAAGGCATAAGAAATGAAATTGTGCTGAGCACGTAGAATGTATCTAAAACGGCCAAATAAACCTATTTTTGACCAAATCCTATCACCTACCAAGAAGTCAAGAACCAACACTATGTTTTAATGTGGGTTTGATATGATCTAAATAAAAATTGAAAATCATTGTAGTTGGGATTTTGGATTTTATAATTCTTTTGGTATTTATTTATTATTTGGACAATAAAAAAAATCTCAAAATCTAACGCCTCACAATCAGGTAGTAGCTTTACCATTTAATCGGTCATACCTTGCTCATTTGCGCAAATGAGCAAATTGATTTTGCACTTATTACCTATTTGATGAATTTGCTCAAGATGTGCAAATTAGAAAAACTAACTTAGCTGAACAAAACAAATGTGATCTATCTTTTCAAATTCAAGAAACTTTGTTTTCTCCTTTTGAATGAGCAAATATGATAATCAATTGTATAAGTAATATAAAATGTCAATAATGTGCATACGGATTTAGGGGAAAGATATATTTACATTGATAAAGGTAAAGGTAAAACATTATTAGAAGTGAGAAGATGAAAAAAAAAACGTACTTGTTTCATCATTTAGAGTATCATCCTTAAGAATTAGAGAATAGATGGTCTCAACTAGTCACCCCATTGCATTCACCTCCTAATTGACATAAAAAATTTGTCAAACAATAATTTTAAAAAAAAAAATAAAAATATAAAAAAAAACAACCTAAATATTATTTCTTCTTTCTCAAATAAAATTATCTTGAGCAAGTTAGATATGGTACTTCTTGCAAGGATATCCATCAAATTTATGAAAATGGCCTCGTTTTACACTTTCTAATAAAAAAATTATATATTCCTAACCCACACGTATCTTAATACGTGTTTAGCTGTATTACAAAAGAATACACCTGTGGGCATTCAAAACGACAAATGGCAAAATATGTGCACAAAACACATAAATACGTCACACACAGGTACATTCAAGACATATATTGGACTTGACGTGTGTATATAAGTGTGGATCATGTGCCATCAGAGCATATTATGCCCAAGGTTATGTTTACGATAGTCAGGTTGCCAACCCAAGATTATACGAGTACAATAAAGCTTAGTATTCCATATTTAGAAGAACTTTTTCTAATAGTTATAATCCAATCGTGATTATAATAACATAATTGATGTTGAAACATACCATATCATGCCAAAATCACCAAAATGAAAAACAAAAATGGGAAGTAGAATTAAAGATTATGAAGAACGAACCATTATGCAAAGGCACAAGCAAAATTCTTAGAGCTTCATATAACAAACCCAATGATTAACATCCAACTTTTGTCAACTTTGTAAGGCTCACAAACAATGAGATAAATTAAAATTTTGGTAAATGATTTGTTTTGTAGTAATTGTCAAGAAATTTGGAAGAAAAAGGAAGTGAAAAATAAATTTTCGCTTTTTCGCTTTTTTTTAAAAAAAAATAATAATAAAAGAAAGAGAGAGAAAAAAAAGAGAGAGAGAGAGAGAGAAAAGGACGTGGTGGGATGAAACAATTGTGGAAAGGAGAGGAGAATAATTTTAATTAATTTCATAATAAAAAAAAGATTAATGGATATCCGTTGAAAGCTGCCAAATAGTGGTGGGGGAATGAGAATTTGAGATTTTGTGGGATTCCCCCACCTCTATTTTAAATAATTTTTTTTTATTATTTTAATTATGATTTATGACCATATGATTAGGCATCTTTATGGATTATTATTAGTATTTTTTAATTTAACTTATAACGTGTTTTGTGTGTGGCTGATCACATCATGTGGTCGTTTGTAAAAAAATAAAGTAACTCGTATAACATTGATTGAGTAACCCTTTAACACTAATGAAATACCCCATGGATTATGATGGCCGGTTACACAGTTTGTCCAGTCACATATAAGAATTGTGTTTAACTTAATATTTAGACTTTTAATACATTTCAAAATTGTTTAATTGCACTCTTTCATTAATGCTTATATTGAGAATCTAAAAGGGTTCAAATTGGTATTGTTGATGTTTTTTTGTCTTTTAGAACCTTATTATTATGACTATCCACAAGTGAGTTGTTTCGTACTGAAGCAACTAGTATATTAGCCAACTATTAAAGTTGCTCTAAGCTGAGTAATTACTTACTACGAAGTAGGTACTAGTCAATGCGTGCGTGAATTATAAAACTTCTCCAAATAATAATAACAAATGTAATTTAAAAAATAAAGTCCAAATAAAAAAAAAAAAAAGTTTTATTCATCCAAACTCGAGCATTTGAAAGTGATTTTTGGATACTCAGAAACAGGGTTTTGTGTAAAGTATTTATGGAACCAGGGAGAATAATTGATATGGGAATCCATCCTCTTAGATGCTTGCCCTGCCTTGAAATGGAAACACGGGCATTCGTTAACATCTCTTTAATACTACGTATTACGAAGTAGCAAGGAACACTCATCGGAAAAATTCCATATTGTGACAAACTAACAAAGAGAAGTTTTAGCTTTCTTAGATAACAAAAAGTTTGAATTTAAAGCACATTTTTAGCGTACACAAAACGAATTGAAATGCACTGAGCTAGAGATCCCTGAAAGCTGAGACTTTACTCTTACATTTGGTTGATGGAATCTCAACTGATTTCTAATGTTACATAATTAGCAAGAGCAATAAATGAGTAGAGTACATAGAGAGAATCATTGATCCTTCTACCTCTCTTTGAGTTCCTGTTCAAACTGTAACAGCTTTTCACGCAAGGGTTGTAAGAAAGACTTCAAATCCTTGGTAATACTCTGCTTATCTTGGTGTGGCAAATCACTGCCTCCACTTATATTCACGGTAAGCTGCAAACATACATGGCAAAAGAATTGTCAGAAAATGGTTATAAACCCAGCTGAAATGGCTTCAAGTAGGGAGCACAAACATTCTCACACAGAATCAGCCATTTGACACAGAGAAGAAAATAAATAACTAAATGCTTTATTAAAAAAAAAAAAAAAAAAAAAGCCCAAAATAGAGTGCTCTAACAACAAATACTTGCTACAACCAGCAAGTTATGACATAACCACCTACACAAACTTGTTGGGACCATACTAATATAGTATCAACTTTTTTACAGCTGTTTACACTAATCGTACATTTGGATAACAATGGTACAAGGAAGGAAGAGGAGGGTAAAGGGAAGGGAAGGAGAGAGGATTTATTAGGTTTATCAAAAGAGAACGGAAAAATGGAACCCTCCCATAATTCCCTTCCCCTTTACCCATTCTATTTCCAAATAATAAACTGGATTCCTTACTCCCCTCCGTTTCTTCCAAAATCTTAATCTATATATATTTCGTATTAATTAACAAGGGTACTTTAAAATACCAAATTCCTCCAGGAGGTACCTCTAAGGCTCTAATAACTGCCATTTAAATGAAGCCAAATAGCTCATTGCCCCAACCCTGCATGAATTTCCGAAGTACTTCCACAACTATTATAAGTTATAACTATGTCAACTTCTAAGGCATCATAACATTCATAAGTAATTAAGTAGCCATAGGGCCTTGGTCTATGAACTATGAAAATTTTATAATAGTTCACATTCTAAAAAGTCTTCTGAGGAATCAATCCAAGTACTAGGTGATGGTTGTCAAGATACATTAATGGGTAAGCATTTTCTATCTTTGTCTGGAGAGCAAAACTAGAATGTTGAAGACCACCCAGAGAAAACAGGCAGATATTAGAATATAGGAGAGCATCTTCGTTGGAAAATAAGAACTGGCATATGATAATCCCATATTGAAGTCTATTGACTCCTATCATTGTGGTACATAAACTTTCTTTAGTAATTGTAGCAAGTGATGGTGTTAGACAACACTATGAAATTCAGGACTAATTAGTGATCAGCATAATACTTAAAATAGAGAAACCAAAAAACATTAGGCCCCCAAATTGTAAACTAAACCAGCACCCTTCAGCCAAAACAAATAGTTTTCATAACAAGATGGTGAGTTGGACTGCAACTGCCAATAATTGAAGTCATATAAATTTAAGAGAAAACTACCGCATAGCTAAATAAAGTTAGTATGACAGCACACCCCAAAAGAACCACCTAACACATTGCATAAACAGGCAACTATAGATTTAGTCCCTAAAAAACCTTTAGATTTGGTCAATATATCAAATTACAGTTTTAAACAAAGTTTCAATTTACTGACATACTCATACCTCCAAGTCATCTAATTCACCATATGAGAACTCTGCAATTTCCAGATATCCCTTTATCTTCTTATTCTCTCCACCAACCTGCCATTCACCTGTTCCAAGTTGTCACATGATAATCTTATTAAAGAAAAAACCTAAAAGTGGTATTCTGTGTAAAAGTGAATTCTAAATGCCAACCTTTGACATCAATGGTTAACTCGTAAGTATAGCCAACACGTTTCTTGTTACGAACCGTCACCAAGTAGGCCTGTGTATTATATATTTGACAAAACAGTTAGTTCATATTGCGGATAAAGTATGCACTGATATAAAAATTAAATATGTATATTCCAACTGCCTATGGCCTAGTGCCCAAACTTCATACTAATAAGGTATTAACATTTATCGATATTATACATTTTCTATTTCCTATTTTCCTTTAATCTACTCGAGAACTCCCTTCATCCCAGTTTATGAGCCCAAGTTGGCAGGATATGCACATTAAAAAGTCGAGACAAAGACATAAGTATAACAACCAAACCACATTTCTAGAGTAAGGACACTTGGGGTCTTAGTTTGTGAAAAAGAATTCATTAAGGCATATAAAATGTGATGGAGTTGTGGAGGTAGTACTAATAACACAACTGTGTCAGGAAATCAAATCTTCATGCATGGGTACCTGAAGACAACCACATCCAAAACGGAAGCTCCTGTTCAAGGATTCATTAATCAATAAAGTGAAGCAGCTAAAGAACAACTAATTTTAGAAGGTATATGAAACTACAGCTACAAAAGGTACTTTAAAAGAGGGTGTTGAACAATTTCAAATCCAAATCATAAGCTGAATATAGAAGCTAAATCAGAATTTTGAGAAACAAGTGTTGGATTGACATTCAAAGCCATTTTCAACCAGAATCCAAATTCAAATCCTTTGACAAAAGTTAAAACCTCAGATCAAAGTAACATCTTAATAAAGTTCTACCACTGGCATCATCATGTATATCATATTATTGTAAGTGTAAAATCCATTTTTAAAGAGCAGTTTTACAATAACATCAAATACAATTTATCCCCTATATCCAAGAGCTTTTCTCAATATTAAGTCCAGATTTTAATAGTCTAGACTTGAAAAAGAAGCCCTCCCAGAGTATTAATTATTTTAATACATAACACATGAAAATAGGCTACTTTTATTTTTATTCAATAAGATCAGCAATAATGTGGCGAAGATGTGCGCAAAGGCAATACTCACATCGCCAGAACATTTTGATACTTCACTTATTTCTGCTTTTCCATTAGTAAACTCCAGGGAACCAATAGAACTGAGCAACTCCTGCAAAATGACATAAGGAGGAGCAGTGAGCAGCTAAAGTGCAAATAAAACAAACAGATACAACTGCATGTCTATTGTCAAGCCAATTAATCACCACAAACATGTCAGTACCATATCGACAGGCACGACAGCCAAGAGCATTTTACTAGAAAAGATACACGGGATAAATCAATCAATCGATCAATCAAAGCCTTAATCTCATAAGTGGGGTCGGCTACATAAACCAAAAAGTGATTATTCCGTACAGTCATCCACAAAAATCTTCCTCTTCCATCCCTTATGATCAAATACCTCATTCTCATGCAAATCCATATGCTTCATATCCATCCTAACTCCTTCCAACCAAGTCATTTTTAGTCCCCCTCTACCTCGTTTAACCTCTCATACTCAGGATGGAAAAGGTGCCAAAGTTGTCTGAAATAACTTCAAGATTGGGAGGAAGTATAAAGCTAATTTGAAAAAGGACTCCCCTTTTATACACCAAAATTTATATTGTTTCGTTTAACTTTATTTGCTACTATCTCCGTCTTTTTGTTTGTCCATTTAAGATATTCCTTTTGAAGACAGAAAAATTGACCAAGTGCATCCATTAACATATAAGAAAATACATATTCATGTAAGATCTTGTTAGATTTCACTCGATTTGTAGTTTCAAAACATTAAAATTCAACAATTTTTTATAACACATCGCTGAAGATGATAAAGTGAAGATGTGTGCATTGAAAGGGTAAATGGAACAAACAAAAAGGAGCAAGTTGTAGAACTTATTCCAACTAAATTTGTTTAGGCTTAATTGTCTTGGGCATCTAAATGAGTTCCAAGTTATATGGGTTAATTAAGGGAACGTTAAGTTCAGAAAGTAAATATTTAGGGATCTGAGCAAGGCAGCTTTAGTAATAATATATATCTAGCGTTGTGCATTAAAAGTACATGTTTATTAAGTAAATTTGTGAATTGTGAGATACGTGCTTATTAAAGTTTGGATTCATGAGTGAATTCAGAGAATCCAGTTCAATTTCTTGTTAATATGAGATTAGGTTTTTCTTATTTCTCTTACAGCCAGTCAGCCACTTAATCTCCCCCATCTCACAACCAATTTTAAGGGTCTTCCTCAATTTTAGTGCCCTAATATTAATGGCTATTCAGAAAAGAAAAGGACAGAGCAGAGAAGGGAAAAAAAAAAAATGCATTGCAAGGCTATTTCTCTTCCTTACAGAAATGGAAACAGTACACGTTTGAAATACAAGAATGAACTTGCTTACTATTTTTTCGTATTGAATAGTTGGAATAAGTAACAAAAGGAATGTATAAACCTCGGTTTAGTTGGAAATTATGACATGGATACGATAATGATTGATTTGGGTTTGTACAGGTGAGACTGATACGGGGTGCATTGAATTCCCCAATCCCCACAAAAACCCTTTAATTTAATTATATACCCACACCTATAATTTTAATTTTTTTTTTTTTTTTTTTTTTTTTGACAAAACCTATAATTTTAATTTATTATAGCACTCAAGTTCACATTTCTAATTACATTCTAATCTAAATTGGTGAACTAGACACCACCTAAAAACACTAGAGGGAAATCACATCCTAAAAATACTTGAGCCCCAAACCCCTAACTCGAGATAGAACACTCACTGCACAGAAGGACAAGAGGTATATACATAATTTCTTAATCCATCAAAAAAAAAAAAAGCACTTAATCTACAGACCCAAGAGAAATTTCACGTCAATTTAATGTAATACGTGACCATGTTCACATAAGGAATGTAAGAAAGGGAAGGAAATAGACGATGTTGACTAGAAATAAGCCCTCTTTCTTAAAAACATCAAAATTCATACATTTATAAGATAGATGTGGCAAGTTCCAGTTCAGGGGAGGCAGGCAAATCACAAATAAACGGCCAAAGCACAAAGATTATAATTTGCTTGTGGAGAACAAACCTTAATCCTTTCAGTTGACCATTTGTTAAGGTTCTTCTCCTCCCATGTTCCAGCCTAAAACAAGGATATGAATCAAATATTAGCAAAGTTCAACAAGCATAATGTAACTAAGATAATAAAGTGCGTCAACAAAGAGGACAACTATTGCAAATTAAAATTTTTGAAAGCCAGATATGGAATCACGAGTCTATTACTTTGGCCGGCATAAATCAGCACAATAAACTCCTAAGGCTGCCTCATCAGAAAGTAGAACAAGACTACTTTTTTACACGGAAAATTACTCTACCGCAAAAGCAATATCCAACTAACAGCGTATTAGAGAATTTTTCGACACCCCAACTTAACGACTCAATCATTGAATGAGTAGCACCAGTCATTACAAATAACTCTTTGTCGCTAACAATAGGTTTGTTTTCAACAAATGCCTCCTTAGGTACATTAGTTAACAAAACACGCATACTTACAAGTTACAAGAAACCTCCATTCATTGTAATCAACCTATTACACAATTAACCTAGCAATCCAGCATAATAGTCTAAGTACAAAATTACTAGAATATTCAAGCCAATACCATCCAAACAGAGAATTTAACAATTAAAATACATCATCTCTTACTCCGATAATATCACATTAATCATAAATCATGAAAATAATTTCTAAGAAAACACATAATTGAATACCCATTCCATTTCAAATTAATTGCAACATTCACCGTGATCAAACTTTACAAACATTAACCGTATTTTGTTTCAAAAAAAAAAAAAAAAAAAAAAACATTAACCGTATGTTTACACTAACAAATACCCGTAATAAATAAAAACATATCACCTGGGATCTTATTAATTCATTGTTTAAATTCTAAATATCGACTCTTTAAAATTTTTATTACAACGCAATTAAAGATATTAATGATCAAAACGATACCGTATTCCAAACGGAACCAAGCGCTGGGGCATGAGAAGTTTGTTTGGAAACATCCTGAGGAGAAAGCATCTTAGGAACAGGCGGAGGCGCAGCATCCGACGTCGTTTCTCTCACCCAATAAGTGTAAGAAGATGTCTGCTTTTCCGACACAGCTCCACCCTCCATTGAGCAATCTCTTTCCTCTTCAACCCCAACAAATTGAAAACCCTAATTTGAAAATTACAAGAATGTGGATCAGATTTGAGGGATTTGGGGAACTGGGTATTGCAGATCTGATGAAGGAGGAGAGAGAAAAAGAGGTTAAAAAGATGGTGGAAGTTCGGGAAGTTTCAGAGAGAGTGTGCTTGTGGGGGTGACGTTAGGGATTTGATGGATTCTGGAACTTTCTTTCCTACTTGTTTGGGGAAGATTGACAGTCCAAGTTGACAGTCAACTCGAGCTTTCCAAGCTTTTACAATTGGTTGATTGGGGGCTTGGGGCCTTGGGTAGGGGTGTTAATGAGCCGAGCATGTTCGTGAATTGCTCGAGATTCGGCTGGACCAAAGCTCGGTATAGGCTCAACTTGAGCATGAGTTCGGCTTGAGATCTTAATGAGCCAAGTTTGAGCTATCTTTGGCTCGGCTTGAAAACTTGTAATTTTTTTTGTTCTTTTAAAAAAAAAATTAATCTTCATAACACTAAGGTTTTTGCTAAGTTTTGGAGCTTTCGTTGATGATTTTTTTATTGTTTATATAGAAGAACTAAAACAAAAAAGGAAAGGAAGGAAATAGTTCCACGTTGAAAAATAGAATAAGGGGATAGATATATGAGAGTTATAAAAGAAAACTTTGATTGTCTTAGAAACAATGACTATAGGCACCATTTGGGTCCTTGTTAATTGGACTAAATACTAAAATCCCTAAGCCTCAAACCGAACCGAGTCAAGTCGAGCCTCGAGCCGAATCGAGCCAAGTCAAGCCGAGCTTTTAGGAGTCTCGAGCCTTAAGGAGTATCGAGCTCGAGCCGAGCCCACCTAAGCTCGATCTCAACTAGGGATGTCAGTGGGGCGGGTCAAGTAGGAGACCCGCCCCATCCCCGCCCCAGTGGGGCGGGGATGGGTCTCGGTTTGGCGGGTGGTGGGGCGAGGATGGGGATGAAAACGATACCCGCCATGGGTGATGGGGCGGGGGTGGATTTTAAGTTGTACCCGCCCCATCCCCGCCCCGCCCCACCCGCCCCACTTCGTACCCGCCCCATCTCCACCTCATACCCACATCTATATACTTTTATATTATTTTATAAAATAATTACGCGAAGTAAATATTAATTATAATATTTGTACTACACTTATATTA
Source organism: Chenopodium quinoa (assembly GCF_001683475.1). Taxonomy (NCBI): domain Eukaryota; kingdom Viridiplantae; phylum Streptophyta; class Magnoliopsida; order Caryophyllales; family Amaranthaceae; genus Chenopodium; species Chenopodium quinoa. The sequence continues at coordinate 3,771,114 of NW_018745170.1, read as the reverse complement.
TAAACAAAAATGTATGTAATATTAAGAATTTTTTTTTAATATTATAATCCGTATTAATTATGTAGGATTGTGTATTTGAGACACGGAAATTTGGTGGGTCTTGGGTGGGGATTAGGCGGGTATTTGGTGGGGATTAGGCGGGGATGGATATCCAAGTGGGGGGGTGGGGCGGGGATGGTTTTGGAGTTGTACCCGCCGGGGCGGGGATGGGGATGAATATTAGACCCGCTGCGGGGATGGGGATGGGGATGGGGATGAAAATGTTAGGTGGGGATGGGGATGGGAAGGTCAACATCCGCCCCGCCCCGCCCCATTGACATCCCTAATCTCAACTTGACTCGTGTTTCACTATTCAACTTGAATTGGTTTAACTAGTTGGTTGTAAAATAAAGCTCGAAAATTTGAATACTCGAGTAGATATATTTGTCTGACATATACAGTATGGAGTACTGTGTGTTACCTAAGGTTTAAAATAGAAACTCCTTATATGCTCACATTATGATGCACGAAAACGCAATATCCCTCTATTTTGCATAGTTTGACCATTAATATATTTAATTTATAAGTTGAGACTTATTTTTTTTTTGGGAATTGGAAGTAAAATGAGACTAATTTAAAAAATTTTATACAACAACATTAAGTTATTTATATATGGAGTAATAGGTTCCGATCAGGTCCAACATAAAATTTAATTAGGTCTAATAAATTCAATCAGGTCTAATATATTATTGTAGGGAATTTTTCATCTTCGCCCGTAATACCCCCATATTTTTAAAAACCCATAAACTAACTTATTTTAATATATATATATATATACGTCAATGATTACTCTTAAAGTATCTTATATAATATATTTTAATGCTTATTTTATAAAAGAGTATTATTTACAAAGAATTTGATTTTATAATGCGAGTTGAGTCAAAATTGATGTCTTACCCCAACATCAGATTTCAATTGATAATATTTTGTTCCTGAGTCAAGTGTTGGATAATATTCCTCCTTCTTATTAGAGTTTGCTAAAAATAAATAAAGGAGAATTTACAAGAAAGAAGAGAAAAAGAATGAGAGGAATAGAAGGAAAGAAAAAGAAGGAGAGTAGTAGCAAAATAAGAAATAATCAATGGAAAATTATATAATGATAATTTGCATCATTAGTTATTTAGATATAGGCTGATTATAAATTTGTAATCAGATTATTTGTTAATTGTAAAAAATTGAGATAGAATTTGTATCACATTATTTTTGATAAATAGAAACACAATTTAAATTTGAGATTATACCATCGAATATTAGTTTATAGTTTATAAACACTTTGTGAGTTAGTCTATTATGTTATAGAGATATAATTATTGTTACCTATTTTGTTTATACACAAAAGAAAAGTAAATATTATTTTCGCTGCAAGATTATTTGTGATCTTTCCCAACAGTCTGGTATCAGAGCCGGTTACATATATACACGTTGTATAAAACAAAATGGAAGATTCGATGGTAAGCTTATCGGGAATGATTAAATTGACGTCGTCCAACTATTCTATGTGAAAGTCTCGAATGAAGGATATCCTTTATTGCAAGGATTTGTATAAACCCATCAAGGAAGAAAATAAACCGGAAAGTAAAACCGAAGATGTATGGAAATTGGAGAATCGAAAGGCAGTCGGGCTGATACGACAACATATTGATCAAAGTATTTTTCAACATGTTGCTAATGATACCAATGCCTACAAGCTTTGGAAAAAGCTTGAGTCAATGTATGAGAGGAAGACAACTTTAAATAAAGCTACATTGGTAAGAAGGTTGGTTTGTCTTCTATACAAAGAAGGTAAACATATGGCAAAACACATGAATGAATTTCAAGGCATTGTTAATCAGCTAACAAATGTTAGCATGACAATTGAAGATGAAGTCCAAGCCTTATTACTCCTTAGCTGATTACCCGATAGCTGGGAAACTCTTGTTATCTCGTTGAGCAATTCGGCTCCGAATGGTAAACTCACCCTTGACATGGTGAAAGATAGCTTGTTCAATGAAGAAGCTAGAAGGAAAGAATTTGCCTCCAGAAATAATCAAACTGAAGCACACATTGTTGAGAGTCGAGGGAGATCGATGTTTAGATGCTCCCAAAGTCAAGATAAATCGAGAGGCAGATCGAAATCTAAGAAGAGGTTCACTTGCTTTATTGTCACAAGGCAGAACATAAGCAAAGTGAATGTCGAATATGGAAGAGGGACATGCGATCAAAAAATGACAAGAGTAGTGATAATGAAGAAAAGAAAAATGTCACTGCTACAGCAGTTGGTGACGAAGTTTATTTTAAAAGTGATGACTCATGTTATAGCCTTATAAATGAAGGTTGTAGATGGGTAATTGATACAGGTGCTTCATATCATCTAACTGCAAACAAAGATTACTTCACATCGTACACTAGCGGCGATCTTGGCTTTGTGAGGATGGGAAATAATGGATCCTCCAAAATAATTGGTATTGGAGATGTTTGCTTGGAAACCAATGCAGGGTGCAAGCTAACTTTACATGATGTTAGACATGTTCCAGATATAAGGCTGAATTTGATCTCAGTTGGCAAACTTGACGATGAAGGGTATGCGAATCACTTTTCTAATGGAAAGTGGAAGTTGTCGAGAGGCTCGATAATCATTGCTCATGGAAAGAAGCAACAAACCCTTTATGTCACAAATGGGAAGCTCAACACACAATTGAATGTAGCCGAAGAATGTTCTACCGAGTTATGGCATTAGCGGCTCGGGCATATGAGTGAGAAGGGATTGCAAATCCTCACTTGAAAGAAACTTCTTCCGTTAAAGGATGTTCATTTGAAATCTTGTGTTGATTGTTTATTTGGAAAACAACACAGAGTTTCATTTCGAAGAAATCCACCATCTAGAAGACCACGTATTCTAGATTTGATTTCACACAGATGTATGTTCTATGACAGAAAAATCTCTTGGTGGGGCATCTTATTTTGTCACATTTATTGATGACCATTCCAGGAAAGTATGGGTCTATCTTTTGAAAAGTAAAGACCAAGTCCTTAATGCATTCAAGGAATTTCATGCAAAAGTAGAGAGAGAAATGAGCATGAAATTAAAATGTGTACGATCTGATAATGGTGGTGAGTATAGAGGTCCATTTGAAGAATACTGCAAGAAGTATGGGATAAAGCTTGAGAAAACTGTCCCAAAAACGCCTCAACAAAATGGCATTGCAAAAAGAATGAATCGTACGATCACTGAAAAAGTTCGTTCGATGTTATCTCACGCAAGGTTACCCAAATCATTTTGGGGGGAGGCAGTTAAAAATGCAGTTCATTTGATCAATCTTTCTCCCTCAGTTCCACTTGATGGTGAAGTTCCACAAATGATATAGTCAAGGAGAAAAGTAAATTATGAAAGTTTGAAGGTGTTTGGATGTAGAGCCTTTGTTCATATCCCGAGGGATGAGATCAAAACTTGATAGCAAGACAAAACAATGTATTTTTCTTGGCTATCCTGAAGATGAGTTTGGTTATAGGTTATGGATTCCTTCCGAAAGAAAGATTGTCAGAAGTAGAGATGTCGTCTTCTTCGAAGATCAAACCATTAAAGACATACAAAAATTAGGAAAGTCTACAACATTCCATGAAGAATTTCTTGTAATTATGAATCCAGTTCCTTCCCCGAGTGTAGTTGATAATCACGGGGGAGATGTAAACCAAGAAGATCATCCTCACAACATCGACGATGATGACGAGGATGATAATAATGAGAATGTGGAACAAATGACACAACAAGAAAGTCAACCGACATCACCATTAGAGTTAAGAAGGTCTAATAGAGATAGACGACTTCCAGCAAAATTTGCTAGTGGTGACTTTCAGTTGCTTACTGAAGGTGGAGAGCCAGAGTCTTATGAAGAGGCTCTAAGAGATATTCACCAAAAGAGTGGATTGAAGCCATGCAAGACGAGATAAAATCCTTGCATGAGAATCATACATTTGATTTGGTACAGCTACCAAAAGGTCGACGGCCACTCAAGAATAAGTGGGTGTTCAGATTGAAGACTGAAGAAAATAATCCGCAACCAAGATACAAAGCAAGGCTGGTTGTGAAGGGGTTCAGTCAGAAGAAAGGTATTGACTTTGAAGAAATATTCTCACCGGTGGTGAAAATGTCGTCTATAAGAGTTGTTCTCAGCATGGCAGCATGCATGGATTTAGAAATTGAACAACTAGATGTGAAAACAGCTTTTCTACATGGTGACTTGGAAGAAGAAATATACATGGAACAACCTGAGGGATTTCAGGTTGAAGGAAAAGAGCACATGGTATGTCGTTTGAATAAGAGCTTGTATGGTTTAAAACAAGCTTCGCGTCAATGGTATCGAAAATTTGAATCCTTTATGAAGGACCATAAGTATCACAAGATGACATTAGATCATTGAGTGTTCATCAAAAGATTTGCAGAGGGAGCTTTTATTATTTTACTCCTCTATGTTGATGATATGTTAATTATTGGCCGCGACACCACTAAATCGCTAACTTGAAAAAGGCGATGAATAAGTTCTTTGCCATGAAAGACTTAGGACCAGCAAAACAGATACTAGGCATAAAAATCTCATGTGACAAGAAAATAAGAAGTTATGGCTGTCACAGGAAAGATATATTGAGAAGTTACTTGAGAGGTTGAACATGCATAAGGCTAAACCAGTAAGTTCTCCACTTGCAAGTCATTTTAAGCTGAGTTCTCAACAATGTCCTACAAGTGAGAAAGAAAGAGAAGAGATGAATAAAGTTCCTTATTCGTTTGCGGTTGGTATTTTGATGTATGCTATGGTTTGTACGAGACCAGACATTGCCTATTCGGTAGGTGTTGTCAGTAGGTTCCTCTCGAATCCAGGGAAAGAACACTGAGAAGGTGTAAAATGGATTCTAAGGTATCTACGGGGCACATCAAAATTTGCTTATGTTTTGGTCAAGGAGATCCTATGTTAAAAGGTTACACAGATGCAGATATGGCAAATGATGTTGATTCGCAAAAGTCGGTATCAGGCTATATGATGACTTTTGCAGGGGGAGCTATATCATGGCAGTCAAGGTTACAAAAATGTGTTGCATTATCAACAACGAAAGCCGAGTATATTGCTGTGACAGAAGCTTGTAAAGTGTTATTATGGATGAAGAATTTCCTACAAGAGTTAGAGATTAAACAAGTTAAGTATACACTTTACTGTGATAGCCAAAGTGCTATTCATCTGGCGAAAAATCCTACCTTCCATACCCGTTCCAAACATATAGGCGTAAGGTATCATTGGATACGAGAAGTCTTTGAAGCCAAGCTGTTGCATTTGGAAAAGATTCATACCGACCACAATGTATGGTCAGATCTGATGACAAAAACATTGACCCATGCAAAAGCTTGATGTTTGTCGAGATGAAGCGGGTTTATAAATAATCTCCTAATAAGTCGGAAGGGGGAGATTTGTTGGATAATATTCCTCCTTATTATTAGAGTTTGCTAAAACTAAATAAAGGAGAATTTACAAGAAAGAAGAGAAAAAGAATGAGAGGAATAAAAGGAGAGAAAAAGAAGGAGAGTAGTAGCAAAATAAGAAATAATCAATGGCAAATTATATAACAATAATTTGCATCATTAGTTATTTAGATATAGGCTGATTATAAATATGTAATCGATCAGATTATATGTTAATTGTAAAAAATTGAAATAGAATTTGTATCACATTATTTTTGATAAATAGAAACACAATTTAAATTTGAGAGTATACCATCGAATATTAGTTTATAGTTTATAAACACTTTGTGAGTTAATCTATTATGTTATAGAGATATAATTGTTACCTATTTTGTTTATACACAAAGGAAAAGTAAATATTATTTTCGCATTAAAATTATTTGTGATCTTTCCCAACGTCAAGAAACCTTGTTTTCGAGTCAAACTACAAAATATCAAATTCATTCCTTAAGCCCAAATACATATTTGTAGTACACTAGCACTACACAAAACTAGTACTCTAATCTGGCTATCTTCCCGCTTCATCAAATTAGCAAGTACTACCAAACAAAAAAAAAAAAAAGAGCTATGTCGACAAGGAGGGAACTAACCATCCACTTGCCTCCCACATTGAAGATTACTAGGTTAGGTCCCGTGCCATGCACGGTAATTTTCAATAACTACTCTATAATTATTTACCTTATACTTAATTATAAAAAAAATATATTTAAGTTACTACTTTGTAAAATGAATTAATTATGAAAGAGCCTGTTATTAACAAAATAGATAATTTAAAATACACATATATGGATATTTATATATATTTCACTATCTAATTTATATCATTTCTTCTTTTAACCAAATGAATATCTTACAACTATGTATCTAATTCGTAAATAGATTTACGTTTTACACACTATTAATCCATTCTCTCTTACGCGGTATATAATTTTTTTCTCAATAATCAACTGGCTTAGAAAAAAAATTCATATCTTTCCTAGCAAGCTTTTCAAACATAATTAAATATACAAATATTTTTTACAAAAAATAATCCTTGTTGTAAAAATGGTAAGAGTAGTATATAGCACTATGTATGTCACAAATTATGTTAAGAAGTTGATTTTTATTTGTTTAACTTTAACTTATGGTATCAATATATATAGTGCAAGGATACATTAAATATTTTTAATCTTCAAATTGTATATAAGATTTGTTTCCTATTTTTTTTTTTTTGGACTCACCAGAAAATGACACGTGTCATTGATGGTATGTCTTTTAGTATATAGTTATCCAATATAATCTATTTTCATGATTTAAAAAAAAATCAAATAAAAATAAAGTAAGACAAACATAAATTATTTAAAATAACTTAATATTGGTGTCTTGTTTGAAACTATTGAATCATAAGGTTTCAAATCAAAACCACAAATGGGAATGCTTGTTCCTTCCACCTGAATAATTTTGTACGCATGTCCTGTCAGTTTATATGATCCATTATTAATTCCAACTCCAAATTTTGAAATATTATAAACTTGTCCCTCCGCTAGAATAGTTTGAAATATCACAAGCAAGGAGTTTTTTTACGGAAGCCTGGATCTTTCCTCCCTAATTTATATAAAAAAAATAATAATAAGTATAAAAAAACATAAATATTGAAACTCCATAAAATGCTAGCACAACATATACACATATATAAAAAAAATGATGACAAACATTAGATTACGTACATGTTCATCTAATAGAACCATCTCTAGATAATGTACATCATTTGCATTATTAAAAGATGGAATAGTCCATAAGTAGATAACCCTAGCTTGTATAGTAATATTTTCATTTGACGGATTGATATTTTGTATAAGTGTATAATTTTGTGCCATTAGAAGAAATAGCGTTTAAAGTTTGTAATTCAAAATTTTAGATTAATACTTTTTATAATGGTTAGGTAAGATGTTTTGGAAAAGTTGAGATAAAAATAAAAGGTAAAAAGAATATTGCATGATTTAACTGACTTTTCTTAAATTTATTCAATTTTTCTTATCTTTGTTAAGTCTAAGATTGCATAATTAATTATATAGTCATCATTTTTATTAAAAATATTATATTTGACAAATTTATGTAAATCATTATGTATATAGATGCTCGTATCACTTTTCAAAAAAAAAAAAAAAGAAAAAAGATGGTCGTATCATGTTACCATAATATTTCTAGACTTTACAAATAAGATATGAAATTGCATTTTACTAATTAAGGTATTAGTAATTAAGGAAGTATATATATATGCAAGGCAGCACGGGTCCTATGTTAACATAATATTACTAACAGAACTAAGGAAGTAAACTTTTAACAGAAATTAGGAAATAGTTTACCATAATAAGTGGCATAATAGTTTACTAATTAAGGGAGTATATTTATGCACAGGTGATATGTTACCATAATATTACTAACAAAATTATGCTCTGACCATTTACCATTATTACTATGCTAGACTTTACTAATTAAATATGAAATTACATTTTTTTTTTATTTTTTTTTTGCATAATATTTTACGTAATAATTTAGAATAAGATATCAGAATATTCTTGTTTATGGTATCAATATATATTTGGAAGGATACACTAAAGCTTTTCTAATATTTTTTTTTTAAGGAAAATCTTTTACAGTATTGTGTAATATTCTTTCCTATATAGATATTAAATAATAAAAATAGATGTTATAAAGGGTGGTTACATACGGAGGATACACTCTTTGAATTTTTTACGTTATTATATGTGTTATTATTACTGATTAGGGGATTTTTATCCACCTATCACCGTCTGACAAGTGGACCAACCAGGTTCCGCCACGTGTCCTTCACGTAGGCCAATAGGAGCCTGCCACGTGTCAATCACAGAAACGTCCTCTACGGACCAATTGAGACACGCCAAGTGTCCACCCATGCCAAATGGGAAAACCGGCCAACAAGGCCCAATCCTGTTTAGAGGCCCAGTCAGCTCTAGGTTTACCCTAAACCTAGAGAGTGGCACGCTTCCCGAGGTTATAAATACCCCTCTTAATCCTCATTAAGAGGAGAGGACTAAAAAACAACACACGGATTACACATTAATTACTCTCACCTAGAGAAGTCTAAACACATTGATCACTCCTCCCCTAGAGGAACCAGATCTCCCCCCTTTAATTTCCGCACTTATTACTCCTCAAACAAGTACTGACTTGACCGTTGGAGGCGGAGCTCCTACCACAAGGAGTCTTCGTTGTTTTGCAGGTACAGGCGTCCGGTTCCAGTCTCGGTGTTGTAACTCTCCCGCAGGACATCAGAAAACCCCGAAACATTTTGGCGCCGTCTATGGGGAGAGTACTTCTGAGATGGCATCCGCGTCTGTACCGACTCCTGAAGAGAGGCGTCCCCTAGACGACCCTCAAGTTCAGTCGGACCGCGATACTGAGAATGAATTTGAAGTTGAAGCTCACACAGCTTCAGACGGGACCCTAAGGGCCCGACGTACCCGTCATACCGAAAGGAGGGAGCGGGAACATCTTCAAACTGGAAGTGAGCCAGCAGGCGCACCGCCTGTTCGGCAGCAGCCGACTGATGGGTCTGCTCCCATCACAAGGAACGAACTCATGACCTTCATGAGGGACTTCAAGGGAGAAATTCAAGAGTTGCTTAATAAGAAGCCTGTTCCGGCCAAGGAGCAGTCGGCTAAGAAACCTTCCACTTCACTGAAGAGGAAGCCAGTTCAAGGGCGAGAGGCGACTCCTCATCCTAAATCTAGGAAGCGGGAGCCGACTGCCCTTGATTTCACAAAATACCGTTTTCCTACTCCAGGAAATAGGAAACCTGTTCGTCACATTCAGGCGGACGGGTCGAAGAAAACATACACAGACGCTCGTCTGCTGTTAGAACAGAAGAAGAGTAACCGACTGTCAGAGTCGGCCTCTACTTCAAATTTTCAAGAAAGTCTGCGAAATACCTCGATGAGGCATACCCAGTCGTATCATGAGAGTCAGTCAGGCGGCACCTCCCGTCAGTCAGGCTTTCATAGCGACCAGGCGGTACCGAACTTACCGTTTGTACCACAGCAACAGTATTTTATGCAGCCACCTCCGTTTGGTGGACACGCAGCTAAAAATGTCCAACCTTTGGACTGGCAGCTACGGTTGCTTAGACTTGGTGAACAGCCGTCAGCCTTCTCCAAGGAAATCACTGAAGCCGCTCAGCCGGCCAAAGTGAAAAATGTGTTAGTAGGCGCCTATGATGGCACTACTAACCCAGAAGATCATCTGATGGCATTCTCCAACCTAATGTACCTTCAAGGGTTGGATGATCCCACTTGGTGCAAGTGTTTTCCAGCGACTCTCAAAGGAATTGCACAGCAATGGTTCGGCAACCTGCCGACTGGTTGTGTAAACAACTTCAGGACGCTTGCTTACTTGTTCACCTCCAACTTCGCCATGAACATTCCTGCGAAGAAGACGACCCTTGATTTGGGAACAATTCAGCAGGGTGAGAAGGAGGGGCTTCGATCCTACATCAGGCGGTTTAACCTGATGAGAATACAGATTCAAGGGTTACCGGATGAGGTAGCTTATACTGACTTTTTCAGGGGTCTCAAAGACGGGTCGACCTTCAAATTTGATCTGGTTCGAAAGAGGGTGGCGACTCTTCAGGAGGCCTTGATTGAAGCAGAAGCCTATATACAGGCAACTGATCTTTGTAGTACAGTGAAACAGTCGGACGGGAAAAAGTTCGACAAAAAAGAAGGACGACAGATACAGTCGTCAAACAAGGAAAAGAAGAGAAAAGAGGTCTGGGCGGCTGATTCCTCTAAACAGCCGGCCCAGAAGAAGAAAAAAGAATTCAAACCATACTCCCCAAAGTATGCGTTTAGCAAGGATAGCCAAACTATCCTAAACGAAATCAAGGGACGGATCTCTATTGAGAAGCCGGTCCCCATGAAGGGTTCTGCAAGCAACCGGAACCAAGATAAATTCTGTGATTATCATGAAGATGTTGGTCATCACACCAACGAATGCATCAGTCTCATGCGGTATCTAGACCGCCTGGCTGAGCAAGGTGATCTTGACTCTTTTGTCAAGAAATCCACGGGGAGCACTTCCTCGAAAAAACAGTCGGCCAAAAAGAATCAACAGGCCGACAGCTCTGATACAGATGATGCAGTCGTCTACACTATTGCAGGCGGCTTCGCAGGAGGAGGTCCCACTATTAGGGGCAACAAAACAATATCAGGCGGCTAGATGTAAATTCTGTTCACCCAGAACGGCCCTCCAAAAATTCATTTCCTGAGATTGTCATTACTGAAGAAGATCTAGGAGGGGTCAGGGGGCCGCATGACGACCCTATCGTCATTGAATGTAAAGTGGCCAATCAGAGAGTTGGCCGAATCCTCATAGATACCGGAAGCTCCTCAGATCTTATCAGTAGCAAATGTCTGTCAAAATTGAAGTACAAAACTGATTGTATACATCCGGCCTCCCACCCTTTAGTAGGGTTTGGAGGAGGAGTCGTCTACCCTGTAGGACGAGTAGATCTACCCATCCGCCTGGGTGAAAAAGGGGAAGGACGACACATGGTAGTCCGGTTCCTGGTGGTAGAAGAACTCTCGGCCTACAACATGATTCTGGGACGACCAACCCTAAATAATTCCAAGGCTGTAATAATCCCATCTCTTATGTTGCTCAAGTTTGAGAGGGACAATGGAACAGTCGGCTCCCTAAGGGGAGATCAGAGGATGGCACGAGAATGCTATCTCTCGGATGTCAAGCCCACTGTTATGGCCGCTGGGTCCAGTGGAGGAAAGATTGACAATGTCAAGGATAATGCGCCTGTTCAAGAAGCAGGCGGCAAAAAAAGAAAGGCATCCCAGATGGGGGCCGCAAGAAAAGATAAAAAATAGCAATCATTGGCAGAGGAGCGGTCGGATGAATTCCGCCCTCAGCCGGCTGGTGAGCATACGGACCTAATCTTAGATGTCTCGCGTCCTGACAGAACAGTCAAAGTTGGGACGACTGCTCTAGGGGTCCTAGGTGATGACTTTCACAATCTGTTGAAAGAATACAAGGACATCTTTGCATTCGAAGTCCATGAAATGCCAGGCATTAGTCCTGAGCTGGCGGTACATAAACTGGCTGTGGATCCAAAAAAGAAGCCGGTAAGGCAGAAGAAGCGGAACCATGGCGAAGAAAGAAGACAGGCGGCAGCCGTCGAAGTTAAAAAATTACTTGATGCAGGATTCATTCGGCAATGTTACTTCCCAGACTGGGTTGCAAATGTTGTGCTTGTTAAAAAGCCGAATGGTACCTGGCGAATGTGTGTAGACTACACAGACTTGAATAACGCGTGCCCAAAAGACAGTTACCCTCTGCCTAAAATTGACAACCTGGTCGACTCAACAGCCGGCCATGCTTTGATGAGTTTTATGGACGCCTACTCTGGTTTCCATCAAATTCCTTTATGGAAGAAAGATCAGGAGAAGATGGCCTTCGTCACTGATCAAGGGTTATACTGTTACACGGTCATGCCGTTTGGTCTTAAGAATGCCCCGGCCATCTTCCAACGAATGATAAACACTGTGTTCTTTGATCAGATTGGGAGAAATGTCGAGGCATATATTGATGATATGATTGTCAAGTCTAAACTTCAGACAGGTCATCTGTCGGACCTCCGAGAAACTTTCGCCACACTCAGGCGGCACCATGTCATGCTCAATCCCAAGAAATGTGTCTTTGGAGTTGAGTCTGGGAAATTTCTCGGATTTCTCATTAATCAGAGAGGAATAGAGGCAAACCCTGAGAAGGTGCAGGCGGTCATTGACATGCAGTCGCCCCGTACCGTCCGAGAGGTTCAGAAGTTAACAGGTTGTCTGGCGGCCTTGGGAAGATTTCTAAGTCGATCAGGCGACAAATGCCTATACTTTTTCCAGGCAATTAAGAAAAAGGCAAGGTTTGAATGGGGGCCGGATGCTGAGGCGGCCTTCCAAAAATTGAAAGTTCATTTGCATTCCTTGCCGAGGCTAGTCAGCCCTTTGCCCAAAGAAGTACTTTACATGTATCTGGCCGTCTCTGATCATGCGTTAAGCGCTGTTCTTCTTGCTGAAAGAGACGGCTGTCAGCTCCCGGTCTACTTTGTCAGCCATGTGCTGAAAAATGCCGAGTTGAGGTATCCCTTAGTGGAGAAGTTCGGCCTTGCACTCTTCATGGCTGTTAAAAAATTAAAGCCCTACTTTTTGGCGCATGCAGTCGTCGTGTATACAGATCAACCGATCAAGCGGCCACTGACCACCATGGAGTCGTCAGGCCGAATGATCAAATGGGCCATAGAAATACAGAGCCTCGAAGCTACCTTCGAGCCTAGAAAAGCAGTGAAGGGGCAAGCCTTTGCTGACTTTATTGTTGAGATGACTCGTCCCCCTGACTCTCAAGTTCCAGACCAAGTCTGGAAGGTATATGTGGATGGAAGCTCTACTTCAAATGGTTGTGGAGCAGGCGTCATATGTCAGTCGCCAGAGGGCGACAGGTACGAGTATGCTTTACGCTTCAGTTTTCAGGCTTCAAACAATGAGGCAGAATATGAAGCTTTACTAGCCGGAATCCGCATGTGCAAGGCGGCAGGGGCAAGAAAAATAGACGCCTGTTCCGATTCACAATTAATAGTGAGTCAGTACAATGGCGAATACGAAGCGACCCATACGACCATGATCAAGTATTTACAGGCGGTCCGTCAAGCAGTCGGCTCCCTTGAGGATTTCCATCTGGTCCAAGTGCCGAGATCAGAGAATAACCAAGCGGATGCACTTTCAAAATTAGCATCATCCGCCTCCTGTGATACTCCTCGAACCGTTTTTTGGGAAGTAGTGGAGAAGAGAAGCATTGAGGGAGACCCTATTGGAATCTTAGACAGAAGCTCAACCTTGATGGATCCAATCAGGGCATATCTGACAAACGGTACCCTGCCGGATGATCATCAACAGGCGGCAGTGCTGAAAAGACGAGCCACCAATTTTGAAATAATAAAGGGAGAACTTCACAAAAGGGGGTACCTACAACCCTTCTTAAAGTGCGTTACTCCAGAAAAGGGGCGAGAGATACTAGACGATCTCCACTCTGGTTACTGTGCTTCACATATAGGTGGAAGGACGCTTGCTCAACGGGCAAGGCGCCAGGGCTACTTCTGGCCTACCTTAGAAGCTGATGCTATGGAGATGGTGAAAAAGTGTGACAAGTGTCAAAGGTTTGGCAAACTAATTCACCGTCCGGCTACTGACCTCACCACCATTCATAGCCCCCTACCGTTTTCTAAGTGGGGCATGGATATTCTGGGTCCATATACGCCTGCTACAGGCGGAAGAAGATACATACTTGTTGCCGTCGACTACTTCACTAAATGGGTAGAGGCGGAGGCTGTTAAGGGAATCAAGACGAAGGATGTAATTTCATTCATTTGGAGAAATGTCATCACTCGGTTCGGGGTTCCCATGTCTATGGTTTTTGATAATGGTCCCCAATTTGAGACGCCTGTTCTCAAAAGCTGGTTGGGTGACCAAGGAATTGCACACTTCTTTGCATCTGTCGGCCGTCCACAAGCAAACGGCCAGGTAGAAGCCTTTAATAAAATCATCTCAGACGGTCTAAAGAAAAAGATTGAACGAGTAGGCGGCCTATGGGCGGATGAACTACCACATGTTCTCTGGGCCATTAGGACGACTGAAAAAGGGGCGACTGGAGAAACTCCATTCCTCCTAACTTATGGTGCGGAAGCTGTTCTTCCAATAGAACACTACGAGCCGACTCTTCGAGTAATGCTATATGACGAAGAGGCAAACTGGGAAGCCATGCGCCTGGAGTTAGACTCACTCCCTGAAAAGAGAGGCAATGCTGTCTTACGCCATGAGATTTACCGCCTGAGAATGACTCGATCATACAACAGAAAAGTGCACAGGCGTCCACTCAAGGTGGGGGACTTTGTACTTAGAAAAATGGAAGCTGTTGGTAGGGCTACCGAGTCTGGCAAGCTAACTCCCAACTGGGAAGGCCCCTACCGAATATATGAAGAGGTTAGAGACGATACCTACCGTCTGGAAACACCAGACGGCCAGCCGTTACCTCGAACTTGGAACATAGATAATCTTAAGAAATATTTCTTTTAAAAAAAATGTAAAGTCAAGGACTACTTGAATAAAGTTGCAAATTACTATTCAATTTTGTATTAAGAGGGGCATGCCAACTGACCAACAGTCGGCTACTCTCCATGTTTATATTCATTTTTATTTTAAGAGGGGCATGCCAACTGACAAACAGTCGGCCACTCTCTATGTTTAATTTAAGAGGGGCACGCCGCTTGACCGGCTACCCTCACATAATATAGTTCACCAAGAACTATCAAAAAACATGATCAGACCAGGCGTCAAGCCAACTGATCAAAATATAAAAATTCAATTCGACCTGTCCCAACATTATAGCAGGCGTCCGACGGCATCCATCCGGATGAAATTCGTCGCAGAGAGCAGCTCCCTTTTGGGTGGAACATTGTTCTATAAACTAATCACACGGCACCTATACGACTGTCCCCAAGGGCAACCACGTAGCCGTTTTTGAGACAAGGATAACTTTTATCACTAACCAAACTAGTGGTAACAGTTGACATCTGAGTCGGATTACCGCCTGTATTACTTGGGATAAATGCAGGGGGTACCTCTTGAGTTAATAGCCAACAAACATTGGCGAATCAAAAGGTTCAGCCGGCCTCCGCCGCCAGGTACCTTTACTACTCAAGCAGGAGTGACGGCGACTGAGTAACACCAAAGTTAATTCATAGTCACTATCTCAAACTTAGTATGGAGCCTAAAAGGTATGAGTCGTCCGCCTGTTTTTAGCAAACAGGGGCTCTCAACCACTACTCCTGCTAGGTTAACCTTCAAGGGGTCCAGCCGGCCTCTGCCGCCTGGTACCTCTTCTACTCAATCTAGAATGAGGACGACTGAGTAACACCAACGTTAACTCATGGTCACTCTCCCAAACTTGGTATGGAACCTAAAAAGTTTGAATAGACCACCTGTTTTTTGGCAAACAAGGGCGTTCAAACTACTATTCCTACTAGGTTTCCCTTCGAGTTAATAGCCAACAAACATTGGCGAATAAAGGGGAACAACCGGTACCCACCGCTTGATACCTCTACTACTCAATCACTCGGCGACTAGGACCGCCTGCCTAAAGGTAATCCAGTCTTTTAAACGGGACCAATACCGATTGAATAAATGGCCGACTGATCGCCCAGCTTGGAAACAGACAACCAGTCGTCCAGGGGCATAGGCGGACCATCCGTACCTGTCTACAATCGGCCATGCAAAACAGTCGATATAGTGTACAATTCAATATCAAATATTCAACACTTAGACAAATTTCAAGCAAAATAAAATTGCATTAAAGAAGATTAAAATATTCAAAACACCGGCCCCCTGGCCGGGTAAATACAAGCAAACGGCACGCAGGCCGTGAAAGAAGACATGAAAGCTTAAGAAGGGGGCAAGTCTTCAACATTAGCAGCGTCCGCCTGGTCAGCATTCCCCTTGTTAGACTCGGCCTCAGCTGCATCCTTCTTCGATGCCTTGCCCCCAAGTGGCACAAGCGCCACTATCGGCTGCTCATCCCCATCCAAGGCCTCCTCCAACGCCTCGTCCTCAGCAGCCGCCAGGATCTCTTGATTATATGTTTCAGAACACTGGCGGTACGTTTTTTCCCACGAGGCAAAGTCGGCACTGGGGAAGAGGCGGCTCCAGGTCATGCGCTGGATCTGGGAAGAGTCTTCCATCATCTCTCGGACGAGCTCTCTCTTCTCTTGCTCAGCCTTCTCCGAGAGCTCTTTAGTTAGACTCTTCTCCTGGGTCACCAGGCGTTCCTTTACGTTAGCCAAGGATTTCTCCATGGCTTCGTATGAGAGCATCTTTTGGCGGAGAGGTTTAAGCTCGGCCTTGAGATTGGAGACGGTCGCCTCCAGCTCGCTGTTCCTCTTCTGGGCCGCCTCTAACTGAGCCCGGATAGCGGCGGCAGCCTGCGCCTGATAATAAAGAATATCAATTGTCAGAACTTCATTTTGGGCAATTTGAAACATTGCCTTATCACAGTCAGAGGCGGCCATAGCTTTTGCAGCCTTTACCTCTTTGTTTTTCCGATCAAGCGGCTTGCGAAGGCCGTTCACTCGGAGCAGGGCCTAAGTAAAGAGAAAACATGCGTCAGTTTCCAAACAAAAAGATAACGGGCGTCCTGGAACTCAAATACTCAAAAAATGCTAAGTATACCTCAGCAAGGACCCCTGCAATCCCATCAAGGTCAAGGGTGCCGACACCCCTGACCGCCTCCCTTTCAGATGGAGGAACTGCTTTGATCATGGACTTGGCTACCTCTACCAAGTCAGGCTCCTGAGGGCCGGCTGCATCAAGCGTAAAAAAGCAAGTTAGACCTAGTCAAGAAGGAAGCAAGTGTAAAAGTTTTTACAAGTAATTGTCCATACTTCTAGGCGGCCCCGCCGGAGTTTTAGAAGAAGTGGCCGGCTGCTTCTCAGCCGCCACTGTTTTCCTGGAAGACCCAGGAGAGCTTGCAACAGTCGTCCTCCGGGCCTTGGGGTCCGGCTGTTGCGAGGAAGAAGCACTTGGAGTGCCCGACTGAAAAAAAAAAAAAAAGAGAGTTAGTATATGCATAAGACAACTCCTAAAAGAGGAAGAGTTTCGAAGCCCACCAAGGATGCCCCCTTGTTGGGGGAGTCGGTACAAGACTGTTGCATGAGAGAGGCCCGCAACATGGCCGCCGCAGTCTTGGATGCTGTTATTTTACTCATGGCGTCAGCTGCAAAAAATAAACAGCAAAGTTAGTAAAAATCCCAAGCAAACAAGGCGTGAAAAAACAGAGTATTTGTCAGGCCGGCTACCTCTAGAGCACCGACTGCTGAGGCCACAGGCGGCCAAAAAGTACTCGTCATAGAGCCACTTGAAGCTCGGGACGCAGTTTAGGGGTACCTGCTCTCGTACCCCTGAAGTAGAGTTCACCCTAGTCTCTACTTTGAAGAGTCCTTTGTCTAGGATCTCTTTTTTAGCCTTTGGGGGAACAGGCGGCATGCTGCGGCCGCCTGCGAGAAGAGGCGGATCCCTATTCCACTTGTTAAAGCGTTTGTTCAGCTCCGTGTCTGAACCCTCGATGATAAGGAAGGTGTTCCGCCAATCCTTCCATTTGTTCGCCTTACCTCTCGTCATGAGGTAGCCCCTATGGCTTGTTAATTGATACCAGCCGGTACCGCCTGACTTAGGGGTCCGGCTGAGATAGTTCATGTGGGCGAAAGCCTCAAAGCTTGGCTCCACCCCGTACATTTCGCACCCGGCCACATAGCCGACGGTTACCTGAACGAGTGACGGCTGATCACTAACTTAGGTCGTGTCGTGTGCTTCCATGGTGCTATTTCAAAAAATAATAATAAGAAAAAAATTAAGAATAAGAGAACCGACGGTTACCTGAACGAGTGACGACTGATGAAATTCTGAAATCCTTTGCAAACGGCTTGTCAGAGCACGCGGTAGGCAACAAAAGTCCAAAGTGTCAGAGCAAGTTCAGGGGTCCGAATGTTCTCTCGCAAAGTTCTCAAATGAGAAAATGACCGAAGTCCGCACTTCCTTATATAGGCAAAGTGAGAAGGCGAAGGGTCGCTTCCAAATTCAAAATTTGGGCGGGAAAATCTCTCGGCCATTTGCAAGGTGACACCTGTAGCAGGCCGTCGCCTGTCACCATGCGGCACCTGTCACAGGTGACACGTGACCAGTCACGTGCCACCTGTGAGGGGCAAATGATTAGGGGATTTTTATCCACCTATCACCGTCTGACAAGTGGACCAACCAGGTTCCGCCACGTGTCCTTCACGTAGGCCAATAGGAGCCTGCCACGTGTCAATCACAGAAACGTCCTCTACGGACCAATTGAGACACGCCAAGTGTCCACCCATGCCAAATGGGAAAACCGGCCAACAAGGCCCAATCCTGTTTAGAGGCCCAGTCAGCTCTAGGTTTACCCTAAACCTAGAGAGTGGCACGCTTCCCGAGGTTATAAATACCCCTCTTAATCCTCATTAAGAGGAGAGGACTAAAAAACAACACACGGATTACACATTAATTACTCTCACCTAGAGAAGTCTAAACACATTGATCACTCCTCCCCTAGAGGAACCAGATCTCCCCCCTTTAATTTCCGCACTTATTACTCCTCAAACAAGTACTGACTTGACCGTTGGAGGCGGAGCTCCTACCACAAGGAGTCTTCGTTGTTTTGCAGGTACAGGCGTCCGGTTCCAGTCTCGGTGTTGTAACTCTCCCGCAGGACATCAGAAAACCCCGAAACAATTACGGTGGCATATTCACTCGTGCACCTATATAGACAAAGGGTGGCATATTCTGACATTCATGTTACAAATAGATTATTGATTTGAATAATTGTTTGATTTTCTTAAGTTTGTGGTTTTATTATTGTCTACAGTAAGTCATAGATTAGTATGGATTTTTTAAGATAGCGAATAATCGAATATATAAAGATAGTTAGTGGAGAAAATGGGAAGCAGGTAACGTTATTTAGTTGCAATTAAATAAAATAGTTTCTATTTGGAATTATTACCATTTCAAATGCTATATATTGCTTCAAAATCACAAGATAAGATATTAGAATATTCATGTTTATGGTATCAATATATATTTGGAAGGATATACTAAATCTTTCTAAATTTTTATTTATGGATAATATTTCTTTCCTATATAGATATTCAATAATAATAATAATAATAATAAAAAAAAAAAACCTAAGGGACACACCAGGAGATGACACGTGTCATTGCTGGTGTGTCTTTTAGTATATAGTTATTGATGGATGAAATAGTACCAAAATTATCACTATAAATAGCTATGGTAACATAGCACTACTTCACCCCATTTTCCTTCTCTAAGTTCCTCTTCTCACTTTCTTTCTCCTAATAGCTTCTCTCTCCTCCGAACCACCACCAGTCGCACGCCACCATCGCCTGGCCGTGCACCACCAGCCACCTATCACCTGGCCAGCGACCCTCCGCCGCCTGCTGCCTAGCCGTCATCCACGGCGGCCCCCTCCTTCCTCCCTTGTTCTTTCTTTCGTACCCCTGCTTCAACTAAGAGACCAAATTGGTCCTTGTTCTAGCTTTGATAGTTAATAAAGAGTAAGCTAGCTAGTTGAACTTTTCATCTAATATGGCCTAATGTAATACTTCGTAGAATTGTACTTCACATTTCTACATTTTGTTTTTTTTTTGAACTACTCTATTATTATTTTGATTATTATTGTTATTACTTGTACTACTTACATACTACTCCTACTTACGTATTATTACTACTACCTTTTAATAATATTATTATTACCTACATATGTATTATTACTACCACCTTTTAATATTATTATTATTATTGTTATTATTATTAAATATTAGTTTATAAAAGCAAATATTAAATTTATAAAGGGGTTAAAATAATAAATTGTTCATGCACAACTAGTTAAAGTCAGTATTTTACATCCTTGAGTTTAATGTTTGGAGAGTTCTTGAATAAAAGTTATTTATTATTGTAGGAGAAATTTAGAGTTTGTAATTAGGAATTCCGTACTTGTGTGCAAAGATCGAGGTACGTACACGTGGCTAAATCTTTTATAAAGTGACTTTTATATGCAATGCGATTTACATGTTAAGTGATTTCGAACCATATTTGAATGATTATGAAATATATTTCGGTAAAGCATGTTTTAATTGTTTGATCTTAAATGTTTAAATATTTCATATGGTTGATTATAAATTTGTATTGATATTCAAGATGTTTAAAAAGGAAGTTTTACCGTTTAAATTATCCCGGGTATGGGATATTGAGAGTTTATAATTATCTATCGGATTTATTTATTGGATCTCTGGATTTATGACTCCCACTATGCGGAGATAAAATTGAAGACAATGGGCTATGTATGACCTAGTATTTCCCCCTTGATAGCAATATGTAAGAAGTTACTAGCTTGGGGGGTGTGCACACTTAGGTGGAAAAATGATTTACAAGGATTGAACCCATATTCTATTCTATTCGGAAGTATCTTGAAAGATGTCAATTGCAGAAATTGATACGTTTTAATATGAGAATTTCTATTCATGAGTGGTTTGAATAAATTATGATTTATTAAACTCATATTTTTCGAAAGCATGTTTAATTAACTAAATTGATTTTACATGTCTAGCATTGTATGTACTTAGCATTTTGACTAATACGTATTTCTCTTTTGTTTTTGGCTTGGCCCTACTTATCATTAATGATGTGAGTAGATAGGTGATGGCGAATAGGCAACGCGAACTAAGTGCTGCATTGGGGCGATGAGCGGTGATCACCTAGTCAATTTAGTAAACATAGTATCAGTGTTTTAGTTACTTCAGAAATATTTTGAAATGATAAGTACTTTTCTTCCGCTGCAAGTCTCTATTAAGCCTTATGTAATCACGTGGCGGTAATATCCCCAAGGTACTCCCTAAAGTTGCATTACGATTATTATTATTGAAGAGTAATTTGGGGGTGTTACATCGCCCTACATGTAGGTCATGTTTTTAAGCATGGCGGCGATCCTAAGAAAGAAGCTAGAGAAAAAGAGTCGCCAACAAGTTTTAGGAACTTGTAAACCGTTCACGATTGTGAAGGTTACATCCCATACACAATCACGGAGATTGTTAACTCCATAGTGGTGTGGAACCATGACTAGATGTTCGGGGATGATGGTACGAACTTAACCTTAAAGAGGTCAAACCAGCCCTAAATAGGTCTCTACTTGATTCTTATTGATATTCATGCGCGCTTTTCGATCAACATACATACATCAAATTAGCCCTAAACCTGTTTAATCTACGTTGGTTGATTATTAATGCACAATTAAATCTAATATTGGTGATCACTTGAATTAAAATCATGTTAAACCTAAATTCAATCATCAATTATCTTATTAGGTGTGATTTCAATTACAAATTCCTTTTAAACCTGCAAAAAAGGGGCGTGATCAAGCAATAACAATAAATCATTGTTAATCAAGCAACATATAATTAACATAATAATCATCATAAAAACATCGCAATCATCATCATAAGAACATCGTTAGTAGTAAGATCCTAGGCATGATACTAAACAAAACAATAACAATCCTAGCATATTACTAATAACAAAATCAATACCTTATCCTAAACTTGATTTCTATTCAAGAAAGTAATTAAATTACTTATTTTGATGCTTCGACCTTCTTGCTATAAAATAATACACACGTCATTAAACTTCAAGAAAAATCAATAAACTAAATAATAAACTAAATTAATTAAGAATAAAAAATATAGATTTGGGACCAAACCCTCAGAAATATCAACCTTTCACGTCGAGGTCGAAGACAACGTCGAGTATGGTTTGAAGTATTTGAATCACGCAAAAGGAGTATGGTGGATGATTGGGATGTATCAAGGATGTGTTTAGGTTAATGCTAAGAACATAGGAATTTAGGAATTTATGTGTAGATGATGATCGATGATTGTTAGTAATTGTTGATAGTTGTAGGTGATTGTTTTTTATTGTTGATAAGGATTGTTGGTGATTGTTATTGATTGTTGATGATCTGAAATCGGGGAAAACGACCTCTATTTATAAGGAAAAAAGAGAGTCGAACGATTGAAAAAGATCAGAAGTCTGAACTGGATTAGAACTTTCCCGTCGCGGCGCGTTTGTAACACCCCCGATTTACTAGCTAATAATAAATAATATATAAAGGAAAAATAAACAATCTTTGAATAAAATTGCTGAAGCATACACCTAAATTGGAGGTATTACCGCCACACTCTACAACTTGTCAAGTGCTAAGGCTAACAAAATCCCAGTAATTACAACCCAATAAACTAGGTGAGCTATTTATACAACTTTACAAACTCGTTATAGCATACTAATCGAACACTTGAGCTCCTTTAGCTACGATCACTTGATCAACCTGCTTAAACAATCTTGACTGCTCACCATTAAGGACAAATTCCAAAATAAATCGTCGCAGGGCCACCATAGGAAAAAGACACGGCCACAAACACAAGTAGCACAACAAAAACAACACACACGTCAACAAAAAGCCGAGTAATCACCACATATCAGAATACAAAGAATAATTAACATTACTAGCTCAATTAAATAATGTAGTTCAAAACTACATTACACATTGTACTCTGGAAATAACCTTTATCAAACTCAATCTCGAATAATAATACGATCCTTTTCTCAATCAACTTATCAATCCCATAAGTGTGCCACGCTCTTTGTTTTATACCTAGCCTTGGACATGAGTAATTCGAATAAATAAACCAACAAGTATAAAAACTTGAATACTCTCAATAACCAGAAAAACACCTTGAACCAGACCACATATGGATCAAATCCCACTATAGGGGACCATAGAAAAATATAAATAAAGATTGTATCTCATTCTTAATTTATAATTATCATCTCCTTACCAACATGCCAAGGACTAAGGTATATAATGCTCAGCCTCAAACCAAGAATAAAATAATAATTCTCAACCCTTTTGATCTCATACTTGATCAAATATTCATTTACAGACTCATAATCAATATCTCAATAATGGCACGGGTTCCCAAATAACATAACCATTCGAACTCGATTAAATCATAGTATATCTCAACTCTTATATAGGGAAATAAAACTAATACCCAATTATACTTAATTCACAACCCAAAAACAATACTAATAACCCTAAAACCTTAATAAAAGATACTCCATAAAGCAACAACATTAAAAACCCTAGCATAAGAACACAATCAATAGTACAACAATTAAAGTATATATCACGACATATTAACCAATATATATATGAAACTTGATCATATAAACAATTGTGAAACTTATGCATAATAATACGAATTATAACATAGTTAGTTCCAAGAAAAAATAAACTTGTGTGATTACCTTGTAACGTAATTACTGAAGAATCAAGTGATCTGAGAATGTTTACTCCAATTTTACAATACTCACGAACAAAATAATAAAGTATTGTTGACTTTGCTTGAATTGCAAAATTCATGTTGGAAAAAGCTAAGGTGGGGAATAATTGATGAAGAATTAGTATCCCTTATTTTGGTTTATACGCAAAAGCAAAACTAAGAGAGAAGCAAATTTGATATTATACGGCTGCAATTTATGTATAAAAACTTAATAGGGTTAAAATAGTTTATATACGCTTAAAATCGTAGAGTTCTATTTATATTAAAATAGGGTTTTAAAACTTTTCGAACTATAGAATAAAAAAAGATGTAGATTAGAAAAGCTATTTAATCATTAAAATTAACTATTTTTTAAAAATATATTATATAAAATCATAAAATATTTATTACAACGTTGGCCTTTGTCGTGTCGATGTTGATCACCTCTATTACACAATGTATTTTTCAGGTCGAATTCGGGTTTTTAACTAAAAGTGCGTTTTTAGGCTTGTCCTAACTCACCCTATTTTCGGGCCGAATCGATATTGATCACCTCTATTACACAGTGTATTTTTTAAAACCATACACTGAACCATTTCCTTTTGTATTTTAATTTTTTTTTGGATATAAGAAGCTAAAAGTGAAACGAATATACATTAATTATACACCATCGGAGTTATTGAGTATATTAAAAAATGCTGCATATAACATTAACTTTTTTTTTTTTGGTTGAAATATACTTATTTATTAGATTGTGTGAGTAAAACGCTAATTTGCAAAACCTCCTAGCAAAACCTCGATCAAATTTGGAGTATTTAAGACAAACAATAAAGTTCCAACGTTGAACATTTCAAACAGTCTTTCTGTCCAGTGTTGCAATAAAACAAGTGTTCCCCAGATCAAATATGCCCATTAAGAAAGAACCTTGCAGAAATTTTCTGCGTGGGAGGTAAGCTACATTTTCTTCCTTCTTTATTTTCCTACAATTTTCTCTGTAATTTTTTTTATACAAATTATTATGGGTGTCCTTTGATTTCATTATTGTTCTGTAATTTTGTGTTTTTCCAATTTTTTGTTTGTGGGTTTTGGTGGGTTGGAATTTGGGAGTTTTTGCTCCTCAATTTGACATTTTTTTGGAAGAGAATTGAATTTTTACATACTTAAAAACTCGAGTGGAAGAATGATAAATACATCATTGGTATAAGGAAGAATTTGGATAATACCCAGAAATCCAAAATAGTTAATTTGTTGTTAATTTGCATTGGTATAAGGAAGAATTTGGAGAATACCCACTACCCAGAATGGTGGCGAAGGTTCTTTTGGGAAGAAGTGCTATTTGAGCTAAGATGATGAGTTTTGTTGTACTACCTCCGTCCCCGAAAGAACGACCCTTTTGAGTTGATTTCGCGGGTATTAAGAAGTTAAATTGAAAGTGTAAGAGTGTATGGGGAAACTAAGAAAAGTACATTGAAAAGAGAAATTTACATTGGAATTGCAAAAAATTAGAGAGAGAAAGTAATAAAAGCATATAGAAAAAGCAAAATTTGCATGGGGAAGCTAATTTTGCACAAATATTATTGCAAATTAAAGGGTATTAAAATGCAAATGGGATGAACATTTTGGGACTAAAATTAGGCCATAAGGGTCGAATTTTTGGGGACGCAGGGAGTATAATTTAGCAGTTCTTGAGACTGAAATAGGTTTTTCGAATGTTCCAAATGTAACTTACTACAATTAGGATGGAAAAAAAAAATGAAAGGAAGTAATAAAGTAATGTTCTGATTATGATTTTGGTAAATGTATTTAGTACGAAGGAATGCAAGTAATGAGAAAGAAAGTTTCATAAAGTTCTCACCTCGATTTAATTCGGTTGGATAAAGTGCTGATTATGTAAATTTTGTTTCAATTCACCATATTAGTTGATTAAATAAAGGAATTCTTTCATTATTTACAGCAAAGGAATGCATATTCTAGATTTTTTTGGTATGTGCAAGTCATTGTGCAGTTTTGATTGCATTTTCCAAAGAAGAAAGTGTCTAGTTTGGGAATAAAGTGAAGAAGTGAGTTGATTGATCCATCTTATGTTTGCCTCCTTGGGGTTTTGTTTATATTATAAATTTGTTTTTTATTTTTATGTCACAGCTCATTACTCTTTTCTTTTTAAGAATCGACCACATCATTTTCTTTTGACTTGTAAAATAGTTTTCACTAGATACTTCCCGAGATACTAATGGTAATTGAAATTCAAATATAGAACTCTCTAGAAAAATGTAACTTCATAACAATAAATAATTAAATAATAAAGTTTACTAGGAAAAGTAATAATTTGCAGTAAATAATGAAAGAATTTCTTTATTCTTTCCTAGTCACAGCTAGAAATTTATTTGAAAAATTTATGTGCTCACTAATTAAAGGCAAGTTGGCCTATTTCAGCTCATAAACTATCGTAAGCTCAGTTTAAGGCTTGCGTCTGTATTAGTTATACCCCCCTTATGTCCCACTAAGGAAGAGGAAATATAGAGATGAATAAGAGCTTAGAATTTTGTATGCTCTTTTTGGTGGGATGCACTAACATCTTACCATCCCAGAAGTTTTTCTTATTTATGCTGGGTATTAGCGATATTAATGATGCAAAAGCTGTATAAAGGTGATTGTTTCTTTGATCTGTATGGAGATGAACTGTTGATCCACAATGCTGCAAAGTTGAACATTGTCTTCCCTTCTTGTAATATTGCTACATTTGCCTTCTATTGGAGTTTCATATTTGTTGCAACGAATCCTTGTGTAATAGACTCAACACTCGCTACATTACTCGAATAGAATTTTCAGTGGCTAACAAGAATAAACAAGAAGCAAGTTTGATTGATTTAGTAGCTTGAGGCTACTAGTGTCCTAGCTATTAACTTGAGGTTACAACTCTCAAAAACATAAGTCTAATAGCTTGATTATCTCATTTCAATACATTCCCTTATATATACAAGAACAAGGGCTGCAAGAGGCCTATCTAACATCAATTAATTTTGTCTTCTACTACCTTTGAATTGATTTCTTCCCCCAAGTCCATTCAGTAACACATTCCCTTGGTTTCCCTTTGAATTAATGTCTTTATTTTGTTGAGAAGGAAAAAGTGATTTATTAATTTTGCTTATTTTTGCACCATTAAATTTGCATTGGAAGGACTTATGAAGTGTCTTTAAGTGGAAATTTAATATATATATATATATATATATATATATATATATATATATATATATATATATATATATATATAGGGGAGGGATCCTGTGAGAAAAGGTCCATATGTGAGAATCCATACTTATATGAGAATTGATCTAAAATTTAGAACTTGTGAGTAAAAATTTAAAACATACGAGGAAAAATTGAGAACATGTGACTCAAATTAAAATTTAGAACATATGAGTTTTAATTTAGTGTGTGAGTATTAATTTAGAACATGTGAGTAAATATTTAGAAAATCTGCTTTTTGAAATTTTGAATAATGAGTAAAAATTAGAACATCTAATTTAAGATTTATAACATGTGAATAAAAATTTAGAACACCTAGTATAAAATATAGTAAATATAAGTAAAAATTTAGAACATATGCTTTAAAATCTAAAACATATGATTAAAAACCTTAGAGCACACGTTTTAAAATTTAGAACATCTAAGTTAAAATTTTGGAACAAGTCATTTAAAATTTATAACATCTACTTAACTAATTTATGGTTTAGAACATGTGAGTACTAATTTAGAGCTTCTGATTTAATTTAGAACACTTGAGTAAAAATTTAGAACATCAAATTTAAAATTTAGAATATACGAGTAAAAATTTAGAACATAAAGAGTGTTCTCACATAAAGGAAGTATTCTCACGAAAGCTTTCCCCCCTATATATATATATATATATATATATATATATATATATATAATCTGATCAAGTGTTTGTAAAAAGTGGAACTAACCTGATATAATTTTTCCATAATTTTAATTGGAATTTAACTTGAATATGGGAAATCAGTGTACAATAATATTCGTGAAATGGTGAAAGTGGGAGTTAATATTGTAAAAAAAAAGGAGCTGTATGCAACCTTACCAAATCAAAAGAAATGTGTAATATTTGCGTTTGCTTGGAAAAAAAAGCTGGCTTATTTTGGTATTCTGATCATCACAATTTTCATATTTCATTCAGCTGTCGTTTTGGTGATAAATGTAAATTCTCTCACGCCACTCAGCAACAGCCAAAATCCAATGCTTTTGGGTTTGGTTCACAGACTGCCACAACTTTCCAGCAGCAGAAGCCCAATCCCTTTGGTTTTGGTGTCCAAAATGGTGGTCCAACCGGTGGTTCTTCAGGGGGATTTGGGCAACCGAATTCAAATAAGGTTCTTGTCCCCACTTACCTGAAATCTCTGTGTTTTCTTAGTGAGTAGCTTCTCCATTGTCCATAATGATCTGCTACTTGCAGTCAACTGAGCTTTTTTTTTTTTTTAGTTTTGTTTATACATAAAATCTTTTATGACCACTGATTATAAGATTCATTTGCTATTTACTGATTTCAATTTGTGACTCCACAGCCTTTTGAGAATAAATGGGTTCGCTCAGAACAGCCCCAGAATCAGTCTCAGGCCGCTAGTCACAAGTAAGTTTAATTTAACTTTTCTTCATGTCTGGAGAATGAGTGGAACAATTTTCTAGTTTCTTCTTTCAAGTTGTCCATTACTTATGATGTGGTAATTTGGCATCTGTAGGTGTACAGATCCGGATTCTTGCAAGCGTCTTATTGCTGAAGATTTTCAGAATGAGAGTCCACTTTGGAAGCTAACATGTTATGGACATTTTAAATAGTAAGTCTTTTTTTTGGTGATTTTAGATAATAGGTTTTGTTTACCACATCTGTTTGTCGTAGCCTGTGTTTGTTTATATCTTTGTTTATTGGGAAGGAAGCATTTTTCATTACTCTGATAACAGTTTCAGTAGTTGAGTCTCCTGGTAAAGTGTTTACTATGAGTTTTCTAATGAATTGATAAGTCGTTATCAAAAATTTGGCTGTTTCATGAATCTCTGATTGGATGGTTCCTTGTGCTACCTTTATTGGCATAAATCTCCAAGTTGACAAATTTGATATCAGAGCAAAAAGGGCTATTGGGAGGGTTTTCTGAGCATCTCAATCAATACTAAAAGTGATAAATTCATTTAGATTTTCAGTTCAACCCCACTTCCCTAGAGGGTTTCAACGAAGAAGGGGGTGCCGTGTATGCAATACAAAGACTTCGAAGGAGTTGATCTTACCGAGTAGTGTTCTTGCCTGATTGCACTTGTGAGATTAAGTTGGGTTTAGTGTTTTAATGCTGTTAAGTTTTCTCCTTCTTAAGAAAGGTTTAGTTTTGTCTTTCTTCACAAAAAGTCTTGTTAAGCTGCAACAACCCTTTTCCGGCTAAGCACACTGACCTAAAATTGATCCTTGGTTACTCTTCTCTTTTAAAACTAAAATGCATGATATTAAAGGCGTGTGTCCGCGCACATGCGTGCGTGTGTGCCTATCACTCTCTATCTTGAAAAGACTGATAATTTTTTTGTTTGTTTGTTTTTTTTCCCATTTAAATTATAGTTATTTTTTTTAGAAAATAATTGCAGTTGCATAAATATTATGCATAGCAAGATGTATGTGAGAGCGAACTAGTGAAAAAATATTAAATATGTAATTTTATCTTATTTACCCACTCCTAAAGTGTATTTAATATGTTGGGAGTATATCTGAAGGTGAAAATGTTATCCATTAGTGCCTTTTCGAGCTGTATTAAAAATTCAAAAGTATATGGCTCCTCAGGTTCTATATTTTATTACTAATATTCCAAGGATAGGATTTTTTTTAACTATCTTTTTTTTGCAGCTTTCCATGTGATATTACCGGTGATATTAGTTATGAAGAGTTGCGGGCAGTGGCATATGATGATGCTAAACGTGGCACCAGTTTGCAGTCAATTGTAAGCCTTTTGCCTTCACTGCTAAATGAGGCATTAATTTGCTGTCTGTTGAAATTTATTGATCTTAAGGATCTTTGTCTCTTTGATGATCATCATTTATCTTACACATATTATTTTCTTCCTAGTTGGCTTGCAAGATACATTATTCCCATTCAATGTAATTTTTCTATGTTTATGCTGATTGGTGCTCAATGGAAAACAAAGTGTTTACCTGTGAAATAGCTGTACAAAGTAGTTTTTCTGAAGTCTGGATAAAGTTTTGTATTTTGATGAACCGTATTGTCTGTAATGAAAACTGTAGGGTCTCTAGCTATTAATACTAAAGGGATTCATGGAATCATGGGAATGCATTAGTTTTTTCAAGTAGGATAACTGCGGTTTGTTCTACATATGTGAATTGACAGAAAATATAATTTTTTAACAGGGAAAGATTGTAGCCTTTTGTATTAAATTTGTTTCCTCTTTCCTGCTAAAATATTTCTGTGTTTGGTAATCTCATCAGTTCTTTTTGGTTTCATATTTTGTAAGTCTTCTCTAATTTACCTGCATGGAAAATCTTTGTTTCATGACCAATTTTGTTGAGTTAGTTTGTGCTGAAGCCATATTGTTAGCTAGGGACTGTTGTTTTTGTTTAGAACTAGTAGCTTTATTATTTCCTTTCTGGAATATTGACACTGGGGTTCTGGGTGACATACTTACTTTAAGTTTGTTCAAATTTTTTTACTATGACTTAACTCTTCCTTGCACAGGTTGAAAGAGAAAGGGGTTTAGTGAATTCTAAGAAGATCGAATTTGAAAACTTGCTTAAAAATCCATATACAAAGAATACACTTCCTGCTCAGCCGAACCAAAGTTTATTTCCAGCAGCTAACGCCAGCTCACCATCACCGACGCTTCAAAATAGTGGTTTTTCTTCATTTGCATCTTCAAATCAACAGAGTCCATCTCCTAACCTTTCATTTGGTGTGAGGCAAGTATCACTATGTTGAGCATGTAGCTCTAGGAAGTTGTGTCAAGCATAAAATTGTGAACACAAACAGTAACCTAAGAGGGGCTACAAAAAACACGCTAATGTCAAACATAATGCTTCATATCAGTACTATACTACCATCTAATCTGTAAATGTTGGAGCTCTGAATGAATTTTCTGCTATACTTTTATGATTCTACAATGATTCAGTTTACCTGATATGGTTGAGCATTCACTTGTTGCAGGCCTTCTACTCCATCAAACAGTGCTTTTGGGCAGTCCCAAGGCCCTGGCCCATTTGGAGAAAATAGCACTCCTTCAGGTTAGCAAGTGCACCTTTCACGTCCCAGTGCATCTAGCATGTGCTATCCTGTATTTTTCTCTTTTCTATTTAAGTATTAGACATTCCTACGTGAGATGCTGAGAATAGATACTTGGACACTTCAAGTTAAAAAATGCACCATTATCTGATAAATGTCCTTGTCCAAGGCTTATAGTCTTATACATATATATTGGATACTTTAGCTGAGTCCATGTGCCATACATGGTATCCTTTCATCCGTAGGGTCTCCATTCATCTCCTCATCTTGCCACTTGGAGATAAATTGTTTAACTAGCTTTTACAATCTGCAGGTCCCTTTAGCACTCAAGTTTCTGCACAACCAGGTGGAATTCAGCCTGCTGCCAACAAAAGTGGCTTCGGCAATAGTGGCATGAGTAGTCAAGGTACTGAATATATCTCCTCATCTCGCAACATGGAGATAAATTGTTTAACTAACCTCTATTTTCACTAGGTATTTTTGGCACTCAAGTTCCTGCACAGCCAGGAGGAAGTTTTGCTGCCAACACAAGTGGCTTCTTTGGCAACAGTGCCATGAGAGGTCAAGGCAGTCTATTCCCTGCGCAAGCAGGGGGGAGTACCTTTACTCCTCATGCTGTAGGCTTCAATAATATTGGAATGAATAGTCAAGGGCCTCAAGTGCCAGTGCAAACAGGTGGAGCTCCAATTACTTCCAACACAGGAGGCTTTGGTAATAGTGGTATAAATAGTCAAGGCAGCCAACTACCTTCAACTTCATCAGTATCACTTCATACTCAGACTCCTGCAGTCAACAATTCTACTACAATTTTCAATGGATTTGTTGCTGCTAATGGATCTCAACAAACGACGTAAGTTTAGGTTAACATATCGATTATTGGCATCTTTCCATATCACAAAATTAATGTGTAAACTGATGTATTTGAGCTGATTGATAACTTTATGTTATTGTACTTTAACTTTGACCGTTCTTGGCAGAACATGACCTTGTGTCTGCACCCACCTTCATGTTTAAACCTTAAATTTTATTATATACCCGTGACCATATTGAAACTGCTTTAATTATGATTTTCTTGTTTTCAGAGACAACAATCCTCCAGAGATCTCAGCTGTAGATGCAAGCATTTGGTTGAAGCAGGAGTGGAAGCTTGGAGAGGTAAAACCTTCTATCACCATTTCTTCAGCTCGTTGAACTTACATATTTATATTATGGTATAATAGCTTTTCTAATCAACAACCCCCACCCCACCCCCCCCCTCTCCGCGGTAATTTTATAAGCTGCCAAATGTATCCTTATGGTGAAGTGCAAAGTAGTAAATTTGTTAACACTGCTACAAGAAAGTTCTCAATGTAGTGTAATGACTTTTGTGAGCAGCGTCGGGATACAGTGAAATATGAGAAGTGCTCATATGATCATAGGAAGAGTAACCACCCCCTCACTTGAATTAGAACTTTAGTAGTCATCAGGATGTATAGAAATAACTAGGCATGTTGTCTTCACCTTATTCAAATTATATTAAGTAAAAATAATTTTAGTTGAGGAAAATAATTTCAGTTGAGTAAAAAAAGTTGAGCTCAACCAAAATAAATTAAGTTCATAAAAATAAGTTGAGCTCAACCAAAATAAATTAAGTTCATAAAAATAATTTAAGTTCAGCAAAAATCAGGTGCAGAGAACAGGGCTATTTTCAAATTCTAACAGTGTATGATTGGATTTCCTGATGTCTTTACTAAAAATAAGAGACGATGGAGCTTAGTAGTACTCAATTATTTAATGAGTTGTTTGGTTTGGTACCCAATGTAATACTTTGTAGCTAATTAGTAATTGCAGAGGAGAGACTATTGTGGCAAATTATAATAATCCTTGAAATCTTGACTTTATGTGTCTTGCAATATGAAAGCTGGTTCACATACCTGTTTTGAGCACGAAATGTCATTCATTTGGTTTCAGATTCTTGTGCATATGATCCTATTTGTCATGTATAAGTGTATAACCCATTTAAGTTCCCTCTCTACAGATTCCAGAGCAACCACCTCCGGAAGCTTATGTTAGATAGAGTTTTATGGCTTAGAGGGTATTTGGACTTGCTCAAGAACAAAAGGTACAAGTGAGGAGGCTTGCTAATGATCGTTGATGTCTAAAGAAAGAGTAGCTGCTATGAAGTTCACAGTTCATAAACTGATATATTTTCTCGATCCTATCATATAGGTTGTGATTTTTGTGAACATTTTGTTTTCAACATGAATTGATAGATTAGCGTTCTAACGCCTACACACATGTTAATAGGTTTTAGGGAATCACATTTTATCTGAGGTTTCAGCTACTTGCAATGAAGGCATCATATTATAATGTAAATGAAGATAGATACAACTGACAAACTTACTCTTGGTTTCACGAAAAAGTTTTGGGTTTGTCCATGAGGCCAAACTTTAATCTCCACTTGTTTAGTTTTGTTTCTGAAAGATGGTTTCAAGATAGTATCTTGTACCCCGGGTTCATGGACGTGTTTTCTTGAGATGGTGTGTCAATGACAGACTTAACAATCCATTGATTTGTTTTCCATGTCACTCTAAAACTTTAGGAGTCACCCAAAAACATTAATTCAAGCCTAGATTGTGAAGGGAAGACTGATTTGTTTCGCCTGTACGACTTTTCACAGCTTCTCACTTCTACTAATCTAAGATTGTTTTCTGTAATAGTTTTGGTTTTTGGACAGATCATATTTGGTTCAATATTAGTTTGATGGGTGTCAATTTACGTTTGGGTTACCGTATCAAATCATGTTTGATTAAAGAAAACAGGGGATAGGTAACTTATGGGGATAGAATAACCAAGCATCTACAGAAGGAAATGAGATAGAAGATTTTAATTGCCTAACTATACTATTGGAACATCTTTACAAACTTTGAAAGAAAAATACTCCGTATTGCATCTCTTGAAAAACACAATATTAGTGAACATTTCATGTTTGCTCAGAAACATAGCCTTGCAAATTTATATGCCTGGCAAAACAACCAAGAGCAGCATAATTCATGCCCAGATTTTTATCCTAACAAAATTGGCCAGAGCTCACCAACTCTGCTAGGAACCATGTTTCACTTCGGCTAATCCAGTTCAACTTCAACACATTTAACGATCGACATCTATGAAAAACAAGATCAAGAGACATTGGTATTAGACTGGTCGCCGAAAGAACTTTGTATGCTATAAATATAAAAGATATTGAACAAGCCATGATCACATAATGGCATAAACAGTCAGGGTTACAAGGAAACCCCATAGTGCTCCTGCTATAACTTCAACCTCAGTGTGACCAATTGATTCTTTCAGAGCTGCATTCGAATTAGTTTTCTCTAATTCTTTCCCCCTCTCAGCTGTACTGTTCAGTAGCCTAGATCCGAGTAATTGAGTTGCACTTGTCTGTTCTTTACTTAAAGTATTCAGTTCTTCAAGGAGACGTGAGCCTTTTAAATTTGTCGCTGATAACTTATCTGGTACAGAATTTCTGATTTCTTCATTGTCTTTCATTACAGACTTTATCTGGTCCTCCATCAGCAGCCTGTTTAGTGTTCTAGCATGAATTCCAACTTCTCTCCTTACTCCCTGACAAGAAAATGTATTTTAAAAATCAGGGGCCATTAATTCTAAGCTGTTTAGTAAAAAATCATCACCCGGAAAAACAGAACAGTGAAACAATGTGTATCGTTCTCTTGTGTTGGCAGCAGTGATCCACATAGCTCTTTCCCAAAGTTACAGACTAGGTTGACTTTGTAAAATCATACAGGGCTATTGGCAAATGGAGGTGGGAGCAAGGAACCCATAGAAAAGACAGATTACAGAAAAATAGGTGTCACCAAATGTAAATGAATACATTGATTTATACCTGTGCATCATACATAACAAGTCCTGCGTAAACAACACTCATTCCAAATATTGAATCGGAGAAGCCCCTGCATTTAAATAAAAAACATGTTAAAAATAAAAAAAAAGGACATACTACGAGTACAATGAAATGAATAGAAACATAAAGAGTAAAAAACCATAGCATTGCTAAATAAAAGATTTTACAAGAGTCTAACCTATCAAGTGCCAGAGATGTCGCTGCAGCCACAACTGCCTGTCAATTGGAAAAACAGAAGACCTAAGAAATGCAAAAAGATCAGCTTACAAAAACCCAATCTCCCAAACTACAATCAAAGGTAGTATTCCATATAGTGACATTCTATTACTAAACACAAGGGAGACTACTTCAAACATGGGTATGCCAAAACATATTGACACATAAACCCTGTTTTCTCAAATCTCAGATCAGAAAAGAAAGTACCACATCACAGAAGGACTATACAGAAAGCACTTTCACTTGCTTCACATTAAGCATGCTGAAATGAAATATTTCAATAAAAGCAGTCCTATTTTCCTTTACATAAGCTTACAAAAATACCCTTCATATGAAGGACGTGAAAGCAGTCGCACAAATTTATGTCAAACACCAAAATTACCGTCTTGACAAACCTGGTATGCTACATTTAAGTATATAACTATTTAGTTATATTCATTTTCTTATTTTTTTTGGACACAGAATAAACTATTTAGTTTTATAGATAAGAAGATTCACATTAGAGGCTATTATTGGGAAATTGAGGAGCGGTGTTATGCTAGAATAAGCAGTGCACAACACTTTGTATACGCTCTCATATATTTTTTAACGTAAAAACTTTTTAAAGGCATTAATTTTAAGATCTTTTATCTATGAACTGCCCAAGTATGTGCAAACTTTCAAATCTGGGAAATGTATGATTTAAATATAATCATTGGGATTTCACAATATGACATAAAACAAGAAGGTACATCAATGGCCATGTATCATTTGGTTCATTTCCCACAACTTAAAACACTGAGGATCTTATATAGTGCCCACCTTGCATTTAATGAAGAGGATGATGCAAAACCTAAATGGTGAGCACAACAGGGGACAGGGTTTTCTTTATAACCATCCATATAGACTTGAACAATACCCCTCTCAAGCTCTAACTCCTCTCTCTTGCTGGACTCACTGTATAGGTAGAGTATATATTATGATAAAATAACATTTGATGATATGATTCCTGTCTTATAATACTATGAAATTTTTGGGAGTTAAAAAGCAACTTATATAGCGAACAGGGAACAAGATAGGGTTTTACTTGCAACAAATCTTGCTATAGTCAGATTTTATGCTCATCTTACAACGCTGGAAAATCTATCTCATTATTTTTCTTCATATTGCTAGCACTTCCTTTGCAAATTTTCTTGGTATACATGTTTTAAGTCCTCATACCCCTCTTCCTATTCCTCCGAAAAGAATATACCACCTCTATTTCAAACTAATAGTGAAGTATAAGGTTATACATATACATAGAGTTGGCTATTGCATTGGAATTCAAGACTAATAAGTTATATTGTGTTCATATTTAAACTGCTCAAGTTAATAATACGTTAATATATCAAGTGATTACAAATTTACATTAACATGAAATAAAGTTAGTTAAGTGGTCAAATAACTTGAAATTAAGGCAATAGGACATCGAATTGAGGCCAGGGTGTAAATGATTAACACTAACCATCTTATCTGGTTGAAAGGAATACCCATGGATAGAAGATAAGAGAGTGAAGTAAGTACATCACACACGACCAAGGAAACAAATGAATACCACTAATAAAACTCCATTTAACCAACCAAATTCGCCGAATTCGATGTAAGTTTAATTTGAAGGGTTCTGTTCAGAAAATCAAACACATCATAAAAACCAATTATCAGAATCAAAGTCAAACAACAGCATAAAACAACTAACTGAAAGTGTGTGCTCACAGAAGAATGAGTAGAAGGAAATCCACCAGCTTGAATAACAGCTTTTATATCAAAACTTTTGCCATACAGCAAAACTGATGTAAATGGCTTTGCTAATTGCCCAATTGCTGCTGATACACCTGCTGCAATCAAAACCTTTCCCAAAAAAAAAAAAAAAAAAAAAAAAAAAACCAAATTTTAATCAGAAAACGTAAAGAACCCTCCAAAATGAATAAGAAAAATCCCAAAAAAACATGAAAAAGAAGAATACCCATTACCTTATTTTGGGTGATTGTTAGAATATCATCAAAACCAATGCTAAGTTGACAAGTGAATTTAGGGGGAGAATAGGAGGAATTTAGAGGGAAATGAAAATGACCCAGATTAGGTTTTTTCCTGTTTTGTCTGAGAAAAGAAATGGGTGTTCTTGGATTAGAGGTATTGGGGAGAAAGCAACAATTTACTGACATTGTTGAACACTTGTTAGAATAATACTACAAGTAAACTTAGCTCCTACAAAATACACCCAGAAAATCAAAAGGGTGTATATATATAAAATATATACATATATATAAAAATATATAAATTGGAGTATCGTATTATTACTAGATTTGCTTATAAATGTTACACGCGGGTTTAGTAGATAATGAGTGGTTGAGTTTTTGATTTTCAAGAAATACAGTTAAGCCTATGTGAGTATGT
This sequence comes from Chenopodium quinoa, assembly GCF_001683475.1. Taxonomy (NCBI): domain Eukaryota; kingdom Viridiplantae; phylum Streptophyta; class Magnoliopsida; order Caryophyllales; family Amaranthaceae; genus Chenopodium; species Chenopodium quinoa. The sequence continues at coordinate 3,733,754 of NW_018745170.1, read as the reverse complement.
GTTGCGCAAAGGCTACACATAAACCAGGTGGTTTATGTGGGCCATGTATAAACCGATAACGTGATAATCTGTAATTGGTATTAGTTTTAGGCTTCAGACATAATATATTTTATTATTTCATTCAAATTTCAAATCAAATTTTCAAATTATTTTAAATCAGTTTTGTATTTTCAATGCACAATCAATGTCCCCCCACGTTCCCAACCACCCCATTCTCTCCTCTCTCATTTTTTTTGGCCGATTATTTTTTGGTCTAGTTTTTCTCCCTTCTCTCTCTTCTTGTCCTTCATGTTCTCAACTTCAAATTCAATTTTTTTTTTTTGGTTCCAGATTTTTTCTGTAATTTTTTAATTTTTATTTTATATATATATAATGTTTATTATATTTCATAACTAATTCATCGCCTATTATCTTTGGCTAAAAATTGGTGCATTTCAAATTTTGATTTTAACCATTTCAATTTTGTCTCTCTTCTCTTTCTTGTTATGTTCTTCATGTTCTTGCTGATTTTATGAAAAAAAAAATTCATCTTTTACTTGACGATTTATTTGTTTTTTCAAAAATTCATATGAATATACAATGTTATGTTAAACATCAAATTATAAATTTCTGCAAGTTAGATTATTGACAAGTAACAGATGTTGGACATTAGATTAATCACAAGGATAACACATTAAACTCCTTGAATTATCACGATGACATATTTATAAGAAATTATTATCCAGTTTTAGCACCAAACTCTTAGTAAAACAAAGGAAAAAAAATTGAAATTAAAACAAAGGAAAAAAAATTAGGTATCTTAAAAATAAAATGGATGGTAACGTTTGTAAATTTCTAATTTATATAGTAACAACATTTATTTAAATAGTATACATTAACTAGATTACAGTAACAATAATTATTTAAATAGTATTCAAAATATTTATTATACTTTTCAAATAATGGCGGTATATACTATAAAAATATAAAGTATGAACATGTTAGCATGGAGAATATTCCGCAAATTTAGTTATTGATGCAACAATTTTAAGTTCTAAGACATGTTTATAGTAGTAATGATATTAAGGAGCATATATAATTTCACTTTTTTAAAAATAACAATTGATCGAGAGGTGCTATTTGTCCTTATAATAATTAATTATCTAATATAAATATTACGGAGCATAATTTTACTTTTTGATCGAGATTTAGTTGTTAAATATCTCAATATTAAGAAGCATAATTTTCCTTTTAAAAAACAACAATTTATTGATCGAGAGTTTCTATTTTATTTTATAATTACAAGATTAATAAATGGTGTGCCTTATAATAGTTAGTTATCTAATATTAATATTAATATTAATATTAATATTAAGCAATGAAAACATAACTAGTAATGCTAGTTGAAAATGTCCTTACAAGATGTAAACAAAGTTTCGAAAATTTTAAGTATTATTATTAATATGTTTTAAATCCTTTACTTATTTTGCATTTTAAAATCCTTTTTGACAAAATTATATATTTATTAGTAACCAATAACTATTATTTGTGATGCAAAATTAATTTATTATAACCCTCCACCATTTTATTTTAACCCTTCACTATTATTTTGTAAATGATTATTTTTGCATATTGGTGCTAGATAAAAGCAACAAAGAGAAAAGGAAATAAAACAACAGACACAAACAAGTGGTGGTCATCCATCCAAAGGAGCAACAAACACATAAATACCATAACATAAAACATAAGTGCAACTGGCTGAATCACTGAATTTCCAAACAAAAAAGTCCTGATACAAACCATAAAAGAGGCTCAAACAATACACGGTCTTCATCCACCAGTAACAACAAGCTATATATGTTTCCAAACAAATAAGTCCTGATACAAAACATAAAAGAGGCTCAAACAATACGCGGTCTTCATATGCTCCCGTAACAACAAGCTATATCTGTTTCTTCATATGCTCAGAGTCTTCATATTTAATCATAATCAGAGTCTGCATACATGAGTAGGGAAAATTCCGAACTATAACCCAGTTGTATATTAATTTAACGCAACCAATATGGAATCAACAATCACACTAATATTCAAGTAAAATGATAGTACCTTTGCTGCAGCAAACTTAAATGGTCACGCATCGGCCATTAGTTCATCAAGACGTTTCTGCTTCACCTGTGAGGTGTGATGTGTTAAATGTGATATAATAATCAGTGAAGTAGAATGACATAAATTTAGTATTCATACTTACAGGTAGCTTCCGAGAAAACGTATTCGCCTTCCCTTGATTGGAATGCCCTTCCCCTTAGATTGATTTGTCTTCCCCAAAGAAGTATTAGCCTTTCCCTTTACCTTACTTTTTTGTGCATTTCTCTTTCCCTTACCTGCTGGTTCTGCCTTTCCCTTTCCGTTACTTGGTTCTGACATTCCTGCCTTTCTCAGTCCCTTCCCCTTAGGTGCATGTTCATCCTCCTCAACACCATTTCCTGCATCCTATATGATATCCAAACAGCAGTAAGTGAATAAAATAATAAAAGGATAAGCAGTCAAAGCCTTTAATATTGAACGAAAGCATAAATCTTACAGGACTAGGCTTCTTATTCACTACTAGAAATAGGTCGTTTTCCAACGGAATCGTTTCGACGGACTTAATTTTCGTTGGAAAATTCGAATTTTCCGACGGAATTTAGGTCTATCAGAACAGTCCGTCGGAAAAGATAGGCTTGCGACGAAAAATCCCTCGAAAATATTCCGACGAATTTTTTTTCCCTTGGAATTTACTGCTTCCGACGGAATATTCCCTCGGAAAATTCCCTTCTAACGGAAATTTCCGTCGGAAGCTTTAAATTCCGAGGGAAATTAAATCCGTCGGAACATATTAATTTCCTACGGATTTTAAATCCGTCGGAAATTTCCGACGGAATTTAACCCTTTTCCGACGGAATTTTGTTGTTTTTAAAAAAAATAAATAAAAAAAAATAACAAAACCCTAAACTCCTAAATATACGGACCCCCTCCCCCCTCCCCCATCCCTATTCATTTCTCTTTCCTCACCTCTTCTCTCTCCCCGCCTCTCTTCTTCTCTTTCTCCTCTCATTCTCCTTCTCTATCTTTTCGATCTCCTCTTTCTCTCCTCTTCTTCATTACAATCCTAGATTCGCTTTCTCTCTCTTCTCAAACTGCTCATTCGGTCCTTCCCTTTCTCGGTTCCTCGTTCCTCCTTTTGATGCGGCGTTTCGCGGCTTCTCGCTGGTGGTGTGGTGGTGTGAGGTGTCCGCCTCTGCTGGTGGTGAGAGGCTTCGCGGCTTGACTCGGTTTCATCAACAACAACCTAAACATCAGTTGTAGATCTTGTAATTTAGGTTTGTGTTTAGATCTAGTTGTTTTTTTTTTAAATAAATGTTTAGATCTAGTTAATTGTATATGTAATTATAATGTTAATTTATAAAATTTATTAGACAATTATATATTTATACATTTCTATTAATTTTCCTTGTTTAATTTTGGTTTTTTGAATTTTTTAGGGTTTTTTTTTCCGGTTTTTAGGGTTAATGGTGGTGGTGTGGTGGTGTCGGTGGTGGTGGGGTGGGCTGTTTTGGTGGTGTCGGTGGTTATGGGGTGAGGTTGTGGTGGTGTGGGTGGCGTGGGGGAGGTTTGGTGGGTTATTAGGTGGTTCTGGGTTGGGTTTGGTGGGGTGGGGTGGGGTGTCTGGGTCTGGGTGGGGTGGGGTGTCTGGTCTGGGTGGGGTGGGGTGTCTGGGTCTGGGTGGGGTGGGTGTCTGGGTTTGTGTGGGGTGGGGTCTAGGTGGGGTGGGTGTATGGGTCTGGGTTGGGGACGTGGTGGGTGGTGTAGGCTGGTGGCAGGGGTGGATCTGGGTGGGGACTGTGGTGCCGTTTTTTTTTTTTTTTTTATTTACTTTTTCGACGGAATTTTCCGTCGGAATATACCTTTTTGGACGAAAATTCCGTCGGATCATCTCCCCCACCGACGGAAATTTCCTTCGGAACATATCTTACTCCGACGGAAATTTCCGTCGGAACCTTGCGACGAACTTTACTTAAAATCAACTAAAGCACCGACAGAACATAATCCGTCGGAAATTCCGTCGGACTAGACTTTTCCGACGGAATTTCCGATGAAATATCGCGAAATTCCTACAAAGTGTATTCCGACGATGTGTTCCGACGGAATTTCGTCGGAAAAGGGCATTTCCGACGGAATTTCAAGGTTTTCCGACGGATTTTTTCCGTCGTTGATTGACTGTTTTTTAGTAGCCAGTTTCAGCTAACGATTTTGTGCCTTGAACCCTTAGGCCTGCCCCTTTTCCTTTTCTTAATTATAGGGTATTTGATAACAGGGTCCATGGCAGGTGGACAGGGGTCTCAGGCTCTGCAGTAGCAGTAGGGGCAGGGTTCCTAACTAAGGAAATCGTTCTGTCTTCACCGGCTAATGACAGTGTACTAACTACAGGAACATGTTCCTGACTCTTCTTGTCCTTACACTCATTAACAGCTGTTTGAAGCTTCGATTGTGCTTCAATAACCATATGGATCGTTTGATCGTTCACCATGGCAGCAGTTTCACATAAGGGCTTGAATTTTCCCATCATTTTGTTGAATCTCTTCACATTGTCCGACCAACACATTTTCACAGTACAAATTCAACCAACAAAGTAATACAACCAACCAACACAAATCAACCTACCAATTGAACAACCAACAAAGTAAGACAATCAATTTTCAAAAATTAACACAAATCAACCAACACGTTTTCACAGCATAAGACTACAACACATTTTTAAAAAGTATAAATTGCATTTTAAACAAAATCAATTGGCCATTTTCAACAACCTCAAACCCATTTTAACAGAGGGATTGAACCTCATAATCCCATTACTTTCAAAATTATTCTGATTTCGGTCGCAATTATGATTCAATTTCATGAAATGTTGTCGCATCAAGAGAAGAACAAATCAAAACCCTAGAACAGAACAGAACTTATGACTGGAAGAAGCGACGAAGAAAGAGAAAAGAAAACTTCACTTACCTGCTACTTCAATGGAATTTGACAACTTGAATACCCGATTTTTTCATCTGGTCTGGAATCTCCACGAGCTTTAGACTAGCACTACTAGAAAACAGGCCATTTACGATGAAAAAATTCCGTCGGAAACACCCTAAATTCCGTCGGAAATTCCGTCGGAACTGGTTGTTGGAACACCCTTTGTAGGTAAAATGGCCAATTCCGTCGGAACAGTGTTTTCCGACGGAATTTCCGTCGGAACAGTTTTTCCCGACGGAATTTCCGACGGAATTAATTCATCGGAAAAGGTATTCCGGCCACCGGAAAGTCCGTCGGAAAATTCCGACGGAATACAAATCCGCCGGAATATTCCGACAGAAATTCCGTCGGAATACAAATCCGCCGGAATATTTCGACGGACTTTCCGTCGGAATCTCCTGCAAAAAAAATAAAAAAAACACGTCGCGCCACTACCGGCACGGCGTGTCACCACCTCAGACCACCAACGACCACTATATAAGACCCACCCTAACCCACGCATAACCACCCACCCTAACCCAGACCCACCCTAACCACCCCACCCTTTATCCAGACCCACCCTAACCCACGCATTCCAACCCTTACCCTAAACCCACCTAACCCAGACCCACCCTAACCCACGAATAACCACATCCACCAACCACCACCACCGTTTTACCACATCCACCAATCACCACCACCCTAACCCAGACCCACCAAACCCTAACCCTTAACCCGAACCCACCCACCAGACCCACCAAACGAAACCCCCCTAACCCGAACCCACCAAACCCCCCTAACCCAAAAACCACCCACAACCGCCCACAACCACAACCACCACTAATGAAACGTGTGAATTTTTTTTTAAAAAAAAAACATACCTTAAGGGGCGAATTTTGCTTCGAATGTCACTCGAATTTGGTTTAATACGGCCAAATTCGATCATGAAACCTCTAGATCTAGAGGTTTCATGGTCGAATTTGGCCGTATTACCATGGGACGCCGACGAGAAGGAAGAAAGAAGATGGAGAAGTGAAATGACGAGAATGGCGGTGGTGGTGTTGCGTAGCGGCGGTTGGTGGGTCTTGTTTAGCAGCGGCGGTGTGAAAAAGGAGAAGGTGAAGAGAGGAGAAGAGAGCAGAAGAGAGGAGAAGTGAGAATGGCGGAGGAGAGAGAAGGAGGGAGGAGTTCAGAGAGAAAGATAAGAGGAAAGAAGAGAGGAGAGGAGAGAGAAAGAGAAGAGAGGCGCAGAGAGAGAAGGGGAGAGGAGAGAGAAAAGAGAAATGAAGGGGGAGGGGTGTTCCGGTTTTCTTAAGGGTTAGGGGTTTTTTAATTTTTTTTTAATAATATTCCAACGGAAATTTCCGTCGGAATCTTCCGACGGACTATAAATCCGTCGGAAATCGTAATTTTCGACGGAATTATCTGTCGGAACCTTCCGACGGATTTTATTTCCGTTGGAAATTTAAAGTTCCGACGGAATATTCCGTCAGAAAGCCTATATTTTCCTACGGAAATATATTCCGTCGGAACTTTCCTACGGAGTAAAAATTCCGTCGGAAATTCTGATTTTTCCGACGAAAATACACGTTCGTCGGAAACTGTCCGTCGGAAATTGACCTATTTCTAGTAGTGTAGAGCGCCATTGATAGAGAGGAGAGAGAGAGAGAGAGAACATAACGGCTGATACAGAGGAGATGTGTGAATTTTTTTACCGTTTGCTCAAACAGGGAATCGTTAACAAGGTAACGCCATTACTCAAACAAATTACACATAGGCTGTCCCCACGAATTCGACTCAGCAGCTTAAGAAGTGAAAAACATCACATTATTTTCCAAAATACCATTATGAGAAAGGCATGTGTTTCTTATAATGAGGAATTGGGGCTCCCTCCCAAAAAATTGGAAAATGATGATATTGACACGTGTCACAAGTAACCTATTAAACACGTCACCAAAAGATCATGTTCTATTTATAGTAAGCGTGTGTTATTCATGGCAACATTTTGAAATAATTCAAACGTCGCTTCATTTTGGGAAGACCGTGCAAAGATGTTATTATCCATGGCAATTTTTCCAAAAAAAATAAAATATCCTTCTATAAGATGTTGATATATCATTATTTTTACCCATTGAAAATTTGAAATAGATTTTAAAAATGAGATTTGAGAAGGTTTTCATAATACATATGATTATTTTGACTAAATTAATAATTAGTACTCTAATGTCCTTATTATTTTGCCTCATTGCTAATTTTTGGGTTAAACTTTGAAATTTTGTCCATAAATTCCTGTGAAATTCTATATAATTTTTAGATATAATCCTTATTCTCATATTACAATGATTTTCTTTTTTAAAGTAAATTTGCAGGAAATATTTTAATAACACATCGACAAGCGTCCCTTTAGTTTTGCTTCCAATAGTATGTACTTCCTCCGTTTCTTTTTAGTTGATACATTTCTTTAGTCACGTTTGTCAATGCACAAATTCAACCATTGATATCTTTAATTACCGATAAGTAAAATTATGAAAAGTCGAAAATATATATATCGTGACGAATCTAACTAGAACCCACATGAGTATGTTTTTTATTACGTACGAAGCACAAAATACAATCAAAAGGGAGTGTGTGAATAGTGTTAAAGTCAAAACGAGTTAACTAAATAAAGACGGAGATAATATTATTTAATTAATTTAATAATTGTATCACAAGATACAAAACAAATCTGAAAAGTCTCAAGAGTGTGAACTACGTTCTCCCCTCTGTGTTATAATAAGTGTTACACTTATCAAATGCGACTATGTTTTGATAAGTGTTACACTTCCCTTTTGGGCAAAAAACTACATTTTTATATTATATCTTTCTCCTTTTATGGTCTCCACTTAAACTCACTACTATTTTTTTTTTTACAATTTTTTAATACTCCTAATACCCTACTCGCCACTTATTTTATTTATATTAATTAAGTTGCCTAAAATTATGTGACAATAAAAGTGTAACCCTTATTAAAATACGGAGAGAATATTGAAAAATGAAGAAGAAACCTATTGAACATAAATACATCCAATAACAATTGACTCTTGTGAGTACCCACATTTAACATTTCACTTTAAATGTGGCAGTAGTATTAATTCAGTTTTCCACTTCTTTCCACTTTAAACCCCCAAAACTAAGAGAACCTTTCATTTCATTCATAATAATCACTCGTTCTCTGGATTTCCAACTCTCATCTACAATTTTTCTGCAGTTTTTGACTTGATTTTTTTTTTTTTAAAAAAAAGCAAGTATGGCAGTAGTAGAGATAGTAGTTTCAGCAATGTTTAAAGAAGTGTTAGATAAACTGGTGTCGGAAGGAGAGAAGCAGTTCGCGAAGCTGGTTAACAAAGGAAAGAAATCTAAAAATAAAATAAAAATCGAAGAATGGAAGGATGAGCAGGAGATGATTGAAGCGGTGCTGAACAGAAGCAATGTTATGGGCAAAACGGTCGTTGAAGAGTCTGCTGGTTGAATTTTATGGGAATTGCTCAACTCCTCCTTTCCCATCTCTGAAGACTCTAGAATTTTCTCATATGAAATCCTGGGCATTTTCCATCCTTGAAACCCTTTATATGTACGATTGTCCATCATTGCAAGGCAATCTACCTCCTCTTTTGCCTTCTCTTACAATGCTGATTATCAATGAATTGAAGAATATGGAGGGTTTCCAAAATTTGAAGATTGCACGTTTGGACTAAAAACAATGGCATATAAAATCTTTTGCCTAATACCATTGCACACACCTTCTTATACCAGGTGACAAACTACCCTTCTAGAGCTGCAGAAAGCCTCTCCAAGTTCAGACGTTCATTCAAGCAGGGGCTTGGCAATTATTTTCGGTGACAAACATATTGTTATTACCCTTCTAGAAGCTTGTCAAAGCTAGAAAGTTTCAACGATGTTTATTACATTAAGCAACAGTGTGACCAAGGGTTTTTTTTTTTTTTTTTCCTTTATGCAAACGAGGGGCTAGGCCCCGAAGAAAAAACAATAAAAGGGAAAAAAACTAAGGTGGGACTAAACGTGGCATGGCCACGCCAACAACATCATTGTACAAAATTCGACCCAACGATAGTGGGGGACTTGAATCAACTCGATCTTGTTGTTTTGAGTAACACCTTAATTTGCTAGCCAGTCTGCGGCCCTATTTGCTTCTCTATAAATATGTTGCACTTCCACTTCCCACTTTGCATCCTCTAGCATCTCTTTGCATCTGTTTACTATAGGAACACTTTGCCCTCTATAGTTGCTATCGCCATTCATAGCTCTTACCAAAGCCTGATATCTATTTGCACCTGTATCTTTAGAGGATTGATTCTTGCAGCTAATTCCATGTGACCAAGATACACTGGTAATGATATTTTCCTTTTTTTTTTTAATTTTTTTTAACAGAAAATTAGTCTATTTTTAGTACCCTAATAACCTGTGTTATTTAAGTGGGTTTTTTGACAAACTGTGGGCCTTTTGTATTTTTTTTTTGTTTGTTGAGTAGTTCCGTTAAATTGGATTTTCTATACAGATTCTAGTTTCAGATTCATTAGTGAATTTACCGTCTATTTGATTTCCATTGATTCATGAACAAATACAGCTTCTTCTATCATTTTACGTACGTAGGGAATTATATTTGATAGGAATTGTTTATCAAATGTTGTGTTATGAAATTTCCTTTATTCTTACTTCTTCTATCATTTGTATATCAAATGATGTGTTATGAAACCGTCCCTCCTCCCTTTCCCAACCCCCAAAATCGGTGGTTTCGGCGAATCGGCGATGGGGAAGGGAAGAGGGCCAGTGTTAGCGGTGGGGAAAGGGAGGGGGTTGTTTTTGAGGGTGGGGGAAGGGAGGGGTGGTTTTAGGGGTGAGGGGAGGGACAACCATTTGGTTTCAGGGGTTAAGGGGACGGCCAGTCAGTTTTCGATGGGGTTAGGGGTGGGCTGGGATTTCACGGTGGGGAAGGGGGAGGGGGTGGCTGGGATGGGTTTTGGGTTTTTTTTTTTTAATTTTTTTTTTAAAAGTTTTGGAGCAATCACATATTGACACGTAGCTTTTAAAAAACACAAAAAAAAAATTATTTACCCTTTCAACAGGTCACCGGTCATTGGCCTGTTGAAGAAAAATACTCATCAAAATTGGGATTTTAAAAGTATATAAATTGTTCAACTAATGTTGGGATTATTAAAGTGAATTTTTCCTATAAACTTTTATAGCCTAAAATTTTAATAATCCCCTGCTTTTGTTTTCTCACCTTTAGTAATCTCTCCTCGAGATGGTCAATGGCTCTAGGAAGCACCAGTGCTAAGAATAACTTCTGGCATTTCGAATTTTTAAGAATCTTGCAAGCTAGGTCAGCCCCATGTTATAATTAAGGGTGAATTTTTTTTCATAAGGATATAATCTTTATAAAATATGGTAAAATCATGATTCGTTTTAGTAAACTATTTTCATAAGATCCATCATTTATACGAAGTATATATTTTAGCAACGCTTTATTAAAAAAAATGTATTGAAAGAATTAATGTTTTAAAACTACACAACAAGATCTAATCCAGTAAGTTCTTAGATGAAAGCTCATAGATTGTAAATTAATTATTGGTCATAGATCTTCCATATGTAAAATTTTCTCTTTTTAAATTGAGGATTCATAATGTGACAAATTAAAATGAACATAAGGAGTTATAAACAGTGAAAATAGAAAATTATTGTGACACATAACTTAATTAATCTAGTCACTTAAAATTAAAAAAAAAAATATGCCAATACAACACATTTCTCATTTCCATGTCACATTTCAATAAAAGCCAAAGGGCAAAACTCAATCAATAACTAAGCAATAATGCACTACAAGTTGAAATAATTGTAGCATAACCAAGTTAGAGGAGCACTCTTCTAGCTAGGAGCATTTACCATCATCACCAACAATCTCATCACACAAATACACACCCTGACAAGCGATACCAAACGGTGGCTCATCGACGGCCAACCACTCATTAACCGGAAAATTAATCTTCCGACAACCCCGACTTGGTGCAATAGAGGTAACTTCAACATAGTCCACGTACCAACCGGGAGATACGCCGGTGTTATCATGAATTAATGTCATGCTACAAAGGGGGCCTTTTAAGCATTCACAGCAAAGGTATCCAAATTTCCTCTTCTAAAGTAGTAATGATATTTGCTCATAATCCCCCAAGATTGAAGGTTTGTGATGTTTAAACGATTGAAATATTTGTCACGTAATTCAAGGTTTACTTTAGCATACGTTGTTGCCATTTTTACATTTGCACGTACGAAAATTACGTAGGTGCATTCATCATCATCATCCTGAAAGAATTGATCAAATTAAGTAGTATAGGTTAATTAAATGTGCAAATCAACATTAGTAATTATTGTAACTTTAAATTGGAATGGATTATGGAGTGTAACCAAATATAGGTAAATTTCATAAAATTTACATAGAAATTTAGCACTATAAATAATATTTATCATAACAAGTCCCTTCAAGTATATATGTAATTGTTATATCCTAATATTTAAAGATTTTATCTAATATTTTTATGGATAAAATATGATATCTTAAATTATTTTATAAATTCTTATACTCTATTTTTGTTATCCTATAAAAATTATCTTAAACCCTATATATATATATATATATATATATATATATATATATATATATATGTGTGGCCATATGTGCCGCCGTGAGTGAAGAACTATGACTCAAGACAATTTTTGTACGAGTCTCAATCATCAAATTCAACCTCTCAATTCCTTATATATACAACACCGTTGATTATTCCCTGCTAGTACTTGTTTATCGTTCGGCAAATCATTGTTAAAAAGAGCTCTGACACATTAAACTCCCACCATATAATGATCCTCTTACTTTACAAAATTCAAGCTTTTTTTTTATGCGAGTACACTATATGCGTTAATGTGCGATCTCAAGTTTTCGGAAGGTAATCACACGAAACTTATTTTGGAGTTGTTTGTATTATATTACGTATTATTATGTGTGAATTGTTTAATTTATTATTTGTAATCTTGTACATATATATGATAAATTAGTATGGTATTATATGATTTGATTGGTTTTGAATAACGTATTATTTTTGTTGTATTGATTGATGGTGTTATTATTATTTCTAGGGTTTTTAATGTTGTTGCTATAGAGAGTATTATTTTATTGAGGTTTTAGGGTTATTAATGCAGAGTATTATTTTTGAGTTGTGAGTTAATTATATTTGGGAACTAGTTTTATTGTCCAATAAGAGTTGAGATATTTTATAAACCGGAAATGTCGTGTTACATTATTTCGGAACCCGTGCCATTATTGAGATACTATTTTATTAATTTTTGAATGGTTATATGATCGATGTATGAGATCAAAAGGTTGAGAATTATTATTCTGTTTTTGGTTTGAGGCTCGATGTTAATCACCTTAGTCCTTGGCATGTTGGTAAGGAGATGATAATCATAAGTTAAGAATGAGGTACAATCTATAAATTTTTCTATGTTCCCCTACAATGGGATTTGGCCCGTATGTGGACTGGTTAGAGGTGTTTTTTTGGTTATTTAGAGTATTCAAGTTTTTATACTTGTTGGTTTATTTATTCGAATTACTCATGTCCAAGGCTAGGCATAAAACAAAGAGCGTGACACACTTATGGGATAAATGAGTTAATTGAGTAAAGTTCCGTATTATTATTCGAGGTTGGTTTTGACAAAGGTTATTTTCAGAGTACAATGTGTAATGTAGTTTAGAACTACATTGTTTAATTGAGTTAATAATGCTAATTTTTCCATTATTCTTTATATTATGATATGTGGTGATTACTAGCTTTTTGCTGACGCATGTGTGTTGTTTGTTGTGCTACTTGTGTTTGCGGCCATGTCTTTTTTTTTTTTTTATGGTGGCCCTGCGACGATCTATTTTGGAATTTGTCCTTAATGGTGAGCAGTCTAGTTTTTCTAAGCAGGTTAATCAAGTGATCGTAGCTAAAGGAGCTCAAGTGTTTCGATTAGTATTTTATAACAAGTTTGTAAAGTTGTATAATAGCTCACCTAGTTTATTGGGTTGTAATTATTGGGATTTTGTAAGCCTTAACACTTGACAAGTTGTTGAGTGTGGCGGTAATACCTCCGATTTTTTTAGGTGTATGCTTCCGCAGTTTTTATTTAAGGTTGTTTATTTTTCCTTTATTTTTTATTTATTATTAGCTAGTAAATTGGGGGTGTTACAGTAATAATCCATTTTTTTTTCACGAGTGCCACTATATATATTTATATGTTATGTAGTAACAAAAAGGAAATAAGTAAAGGTGAAAATGAGATCACTCATGCCTGTAGATTTACTTTATAGATAAAAGAGGCAGAAAGTAAAGGAATTCAATTACTTGGGTCTCACTTTGTAGGTAATAGATGATAAACCATAACAATAAAATGATATCATAAATAAATAAATAAATAAAGTAAAAGTGAAAGAAAATACAACTTTAGGAAAAAAAATTGATTGGAATTTTGGGATGGAGATATTACGAATGTAATTTTGGCCTCAACTGTTGTTCCTCTAATTTTCTATGTTCCTATATACTCCGACTACTTTCCATAATTTCAAAGATTATTCTAAATTATTCCCAACATACTTTTTCTATATCTTTTTAGTTGACACGTGTTGACTTTATGCAATACTCACGAGTTTTATTGAATTTGCACTGGTGTTGGACTTTTAGTCTACATTCTTATTTTACGGTGCTCAACTTTAAAACTTTATATTAATTAGGGATTCCAACACGCGTGATGTGCGCGGTATGGCTAGGCCTAGCTTTGAAAAAAGTTATTACCGATGACCTTTATACCCTATGCCTATTTGCATGATATTGTATTACAACTATTTGCATAAAGTGATAAATGTGTTGGATGTTGTGTAGATGTGTAATGTTCGAAATCTTAGTAGAGATACTTTGATTTCACGAGGGAGTGGTAAAAAAACTATCTAAATCTAGAAATATAAATGTCTAATAAATTTTAAGTATTTATTGAGACGACCTGAATAAATTAAACAAGACATATGACACAATTATATACTCTGTAATTCTTGTGCACCATATATGTTAATTTAATTTAGAGTCTCTTTAATACTTTGTATTATATATTGTTTAAATTCCAAATAAGAAAAACAAAAAGAAATGGAGAGAGTAAAAGATGGCATTAAATATTGAAATAAACACAACTTTTGAAATCAAATGAGGGCAAATATGTAAAAGAACTTCTTTAGGGATATAAGTGTCCATGCATTAGTCATAAGAGTTTAGTTATACTTTTTATAAGGTAGGGATGGAGTATACATGAGCTAATGCATGACAAATATCAATGTTTAGAAAAATAAATATTCCATTAGACATAAATCTCATTATAGTACATAGATGTGGAAGTTTTGTGGGAAGTTTTACTTTTGACAACATGTACGAGTATAATGGATATGGAATAACTAAAAAATATACTCCCTCTGTATTTAAATAAGTGAATTGAAACGTTATGACTTTTTCAATTACAGGATGTGAAATGCATACTGAATGGAATTAAGGATTCTTGTTATTCCAAGTTCAGATAAACAATAATGAGTGTGTGTGAATTAAATGATTATTTTCTTGTGAATTAATTATGAAATATGACAAATTTGATTAGTTAAATAGACATATAATTTAATGTTGTATGTATATATAACAAGAACTAATTGCATTACTATATAAAAAAATTTATTGAAATTTTTTCTTGTTTCTATATGATAAGTACCCATAATTGATGCATATGTAATTGTCTCATGTATTTCAATTTAATATACTAATTTAATTTTACATATACAGCATCTTAAAATTCATAATTGTTTAAATATGTATACTATCCAAATTTTGATTATGCAACCACATGTATCATACAAATACATAACCATTAATGAAAAGAATATTCGTAATAGTTGAAAAGCCACATCAAAACTCGTAAACTGATAAATAAATAATACTACTATAAGATGATAATTGTGAGAATTATATGGAATGAAAAAAGGGCCCACTAAAGAAGTTTTTATGATGAAAACATAAAACCACTCTTGAATTATAAAGCAAGTTAGTTCCTTTCGTACTTATAATTTTGTTTACATTTTTTTTTTTTTTTTTTTATTATAATATCATTAGATATATTAATAGTTAAATATGTGTATTGACAATTATACTGTATTTCGTATGTATATATAATCATTTTAATCTATATTATATACTTTATAATTCCTCTGTTTTCTTCTAAATGCAACAAACTTTCTTTGCACATGCTTTAATTAAGGAATAAATTAAGCAATGTAAACGGACAAATTATTCAAAATACTTTATATATACACGTAATATATGAATAGACGCATTTACAAAAGTGATTTTTTTACACTGAATTACGAATACTGACACTTAATAATAGAATAAAGGGAGTAAGTATTATTGTTTTTAAAGTTGGTTGACGCGTACACAGCGTTCCAACAAAGAAAATTAGATAAAACTCCATGCTATACACTTATGTTTCATATTTTCTATAATATATGGATAAAAATAAATAACTTTACGTACTAATAATACAATAATTATGTTCCATTTCTAAATTTATTACACTTGAAAAAAAATGCCAATTTATAATTGTATTCTTAAAAATAATGCAAATTTTCATCACACCATTTGTATACATTCTCCATTTTATTCTATCTTTGCAATAAAACTTTTTAAATGGAGTCTTCTTGATCAAACCATGGACTCTTGTTAGGCCTTTCAATGTTCCTAAGAGCCCTCCACACAAGACTATTGCACTTAATACCAGATCCAAAACTTATTTGCCAAACTCTATCACCTCTTTTCATCTTTTTATTAGCTTCCAAATAAGCTAACTCATACCAAACACTACTACTAGAAGTGTTACCAAATCTCTCCAATGTTCTCCTTGATGGTTCCATGTACTCCGTCGTGAGCTCTAAGTTCTTCTCGAATTCATCGAGCACTTTCTTGCTTGTTGCAATGATGCAAAAATGATCAAATGCTTGCTTGAAGTTCGGTATGTAAGGCCTAGACGAGGTTTTGTTACGTAGCAAAGTGGTGAAGAATTGAAATTGTTCGGTGAATGGTAGGACTAGTGGCCCTAGGGTGGTGATGTTAGCCTTGACTGCATTTCCACCAACTTCTAACACATCTTTGCTTACTGAGATGCCTAGCTGCCCTTCGGCGTCTTCTTTCAAGTATATGCTCTTGAAGCTCCTATTGTCCATGCCTTTATTAGTGCGAACAACCTACCGAGCGCATAGGAAGAACCAATAAAAAATCAAAAAAAAAAAAAAAAAAAGGAGAAAAGGAACAAATTGTTAACATTGAATCATATTGATTGGTTCTTGGCCAATAAGATCATTGGTTGTTAGTTATAATGAATCATGAATGCTCTATGAAAATATGTCACTTGAACGTTACGTTGTTCATAATATGAAAATTTATAGTCACACATTATTTATTTTAAAAATGTTTAAATATTATCAACATACCTGGTCTAATGGTTTATAATTGAAAATGCCCTTTTTTTTTTTAAGCAATAGGATTGGACTTGGGAAGAACATAGAATAACATACATTTTTGTACGGTTTTAGCATATCCTTGCCTAAGGTTTTAACACATCCTTGCCTAAAGTAAGGTTGAAACAATATAATAAAAAAAGTCAATACAATATGTACTAAAAAAATCAAATTGTGTGAGTATATGCATGAGACCATGTTGTTTCATAGCAAATACATTAAATCTTCATGATATTTAGAGTAAGGTGATGATGGATATATAGAGATATTTACCTGTTTCAACTCATACTTGGCCCTCCAACGATCAAGGCGACGATTTGAGAGCAGCATAGCAGCACCTCCAATCCTAAGGAAGCAATTTGGGAGCACCATATCTAGTTCTTTTCCTGTATACCAAGAATGGCTAATGATCTCCGTGCTAACAACAAGCGCGTATGAGCCTGGATAAACATTCAAGAGGTCTTGAGCCATGTCAATGGCCACACCTCCGGCAGCACAACCCATACCACCAAGATTAAAGCTTTGAACATTATGCTTAAGCTTGTAATGGTTAATTACCATAGCAGAAAGAGATGGTGTAGTGTTAAGTGTAGTACAATTTACAATGAGTATAGAAATGTCTCTTGGATTGATTTTTGTAGTTGCGAAGAGATCATCAATAGCTCCGAAAATAACCGTTGCTGCTTCTTCTCTAGATTGCTTGAGAGATCTCTTGAATCCAGGCTGAAATATTGCCTTAGGCAAACATGTTTCATCTCCAATGCCAGAATATTTTAGGGCTTTTTCTTGAAACCCTAATGTTTTTTCATCAAAGTTGCCTGATTTTCTAGCCAAGTCAATGAACTCCTTCTTTGAAACCTGTCATGATAGTTACAATTTTATTCATGATTAGTAGATGATTGTCAAATATTATAATAGCATAGAAGAAATTACATTATAATGTGAGCAATACAACAATATTATTCACCTTAAGCTCCTTTGGTGGTGAATAACAAGCAAAATCAATTAAGTAGGTAGGTCTTGGAAGAAGGAAATTATAGGTAAAATCAACCAAGTAAAGAAGACCTAGAAATAAAATGGAACTAGAAAAATCATAGTTGTGGTCATAGTCATCCCATATGAGTTTTCCTAGATGGGCACCAACGATTAAGGCTAAAAGTGGCGCGGTGACAATGTACAAACCATGGCTAATCAAATACTGGTATCCAAGCTTCACATATTTAAGATTCACCGAGTTAAGAAAGTTGGGTAAACCTCGTCGAACCCTAACTGAAAAATTAAGGGACCCTGCATAAGGACCTTCATTCTCAACTCCGGTATTGACAATATCTGTGGAGAAATTCTCCATCTTGGTTGACATACTAGCTTAACTTAAAAGAATAAGAAAAAAAGAAATAGAAAATTTGAGAGTGTGGGTGTATGTAAGGGAAACTTCTCGGCCTGTAAGACAATGACATATGAGAGTGTGGGTGGTTAGAAAAACTAAATTGTAATATAGCATAAATTAATTTAACATGTTAAACAAGAATTGAGTGACATGTAAAATTCATAGAAATATTTTAATATTGAAATAAATGACGTTGAGGCTTAAAAACAACAACAAAAAGGAGATAGGAAGTTGATAACAAACCAAAAGGGTTTATATGCATGATAGCGCATGAAAAGCTGGTTTTTTGTATCCAAATTTGAGAGCTAACGTATAAAATTTCTTCTTGCATTCACCAATTGCTTCTATCTTTCAATCATCTATATCCTTTACTTTATAGGTTCCGTTTGTTTTGGTTAATTCAAATCAGGAGATCGTAACTTATACGTTCAAGTTAGGAATAACAAATGAGAACACATTCTTGAGACTTAAGAATGGAGTAATTAGTATACTGCACAATTTTTTTTTTTTTTTTTTTTCCCAATTACGCTTGAGGAGATAGGAAGTTCCTCAAGGAATAAATGGAGCTGCTGCGTTCATAAATTAAGAGAGAAAATGCTCTAGACAATTTTTTTTTACTTACATTTGCATCAATTGCCGCTCTACAAAATTCTGTATAAACAACACGGTTTCTATAACTACCACAGACATTAACTTCCCCCAAAACTATGCTGCTACATAAATTAGTTGATCTTCGGCTTTGATCGCTTGGGTTTTAGAACCAACCAAAGGATAAAGAAGACAACCAAGAAAGCTGGAATAGTTGTCATGTCAAACACAACCTCAACCTTCTGCTCTCTTGTGCAGTGTATTGGATGGAGCAACGCCACAGTAGTATTCACTTTCTCTGCAAATCTACAAGAATGAAAGCAAACTTCA
This sequence comes from Chenopodium quinoa, assembly GCF_001683475.1. Lineage (NCBI taxonomy): Eukaryota > Viridiplantae > Streptophyta > Magnoliopsida > Caryophyllales > Amaranthaceae > Chenopodium > Chenopodium quinoa. Next base: position 3,714,804 of record NW_018745170.1, on the reverse strand, counting down.
GTAACTTTTTTTTACCATCTTGCACAGAAGAAATGAATATCAATGAATCACAAACTAAAAAAAATAATTTCTACATCTCGAACAGGAACAAATCTCAGCTCAGAAACGAAAGGCAAGAAACAGGTGTTGGTAAAAGTTTCACATAACCAGAAACAGACAAGACTAAGGCAAGTAAACTAAAGCAAGCACGAAAATTCCAGACCTTTGTAATTTGGTACCATCTAGTTGCCATGTTCATCATTTTATCAAGAAAATAGCAAAAGACTAGAGCATCTTTCATTCTCAACACAAGCCGCCATAGTATCTACTAATTATCTAGAATGCATCACAGGTAGTAATAGGGCATCGTTTTGCAACGGTAATTAAAGGTAATTAAAGGTGATAGTGGTAATTAAGGTAAGGGATGATATTTATGAAATTAAGAATTACTTGGCCATTGTATACATATTAAACTTATGTCATATTATCACGTCTTTTTATCAAAATAAAACATGTACTATGAATACAGAAACATATTCAATGTTTGCTAGAAGTAAAAGCAGTCAAGAGTTCAAGACAGTATATATTTAACGTATGCAGCCTAGATATCTATAAACAGAATGGACTATTCCCCTATCAGCAATCTATTTTTCTCGTATGCCTTACCCTCTTGATGCGTCGTCCAAGGTGTTCAGAAGCTTTAATGCATCAGTGTAACGCAACTCTCCGGTAACAGTAGCAATCTGAAAGAATATTTGATCAGCACAAGCTTAGATATTCAAGGCCAGTGTTGATGAGAATACAAATAACTTCAGCCACTCACTCTTTTCCACAAGCCAACAGCAAAATTATACTTGTTCACTAACTCCCGCTCCTGGGACTGAAAAAGCTTGAACGATTTTTGAGCTGTTTGTAGTCAAGTTCACACCAGGATAGACTTTCCATACGAACAAATATAGGCCTCATACGTTATACCACAAAGTACAAATATCAAAGTAGGCAAGTCAATAAAGAGTAGCATTATCAAGTCTCTTTTTTATGGCAACATCAATTTTTGATACCCATCAATTCTGTCATTAAGTCTCATAAACACTATCACTGAATATATCAATTTCTAAAACCCTTCACTGAATATATCACATAAATGGATCACATAGAGAGAGAGGGGAGGGGGGAGGGGGTGAATCAAATATCTAGCATACAAAACAAATGGAACAACTGAGCAATATTATTCATAGCCTTTCGAAAGGATTTGTTAACTGAAAATTCAAGGATACTAGTCTGTTCAAAGGCCAGACGGTGAATAGCTGAGTTCACAAGCTGGATAGATTCTTCAAGACTTGTGATAATATAGCTCCTGGCTATGGTATCCGAGTGAAATTGAGAAATTCTCCAGCCTTGAGAAGTGATCGAAAGAGGGTTGCATCCCATGGACCATAACCAATCCTATGCACATGAATTACAAACGTCATTAGCAGAAGTGTAGAACAATCATTCATACAAAATCATGTCATCAAATTGTATCATCAAGAAAGCAAGAGCCCATAAGTCATAGTCATGATTGTGATTGATTTTACTCCATAAAGCAAGGGCTAGTTTATCTTAAAATAAATAACAGACCAAGTATTTTTTTTGTTTAAACTGCCCAAGAACATCTCCATCAGCTAACAAAAGTAAAGCATAACAGCACTCCTTTAGGGGTTTAGGTATGTGTTTAGAATGGGTAAATCCTATACCTTGTGTTTGTTAACAAAAATACCAATTTTAAAACCCATACCTCAAACCCACAAGGTACGGGGTTTAGCCGTTTAGAAACCTAGGGGGAATGTGGGTATGGCTCATACCATACCTTCAGGTAACAAATAAAAGAAAACTGTTCATTCCCAAACAAAACCAAACACATGGTATTAAGCATCAAGTTCCAACTCCATAAAAGTCTGATCTCATTCCTGATTCCAAACTCATTCCACCCTACAAACCAAGTGCTCCCTTAGATGTATAAGATCAAGAAGTGCAGCAAAGCGTACTACTACAATTTTAAGCAAATATAGAGGGGGAGAGAGAGAGATCCACAAGCCTATACCATAACAAAGAGCAGCTATTTAATGATTTATACATGTAAAGGGAATCATCCAGAAAACCAATGACACCAGAAAGCAGGATGGACATAATATTTTTAAGAAAGGAATCAATAGGAACCTGAAAACAAAACAGCTATTTGGATTTTTAACAGCTTAAGCAACACTTATATGATTCAGACCTATATAATGAGGTGTGGCTTAAAAAAACTCATAAACTTAATTTACAAGCAACCTTTAAATGCTTCAAATGAAACATCAGATATGAAGAAAATGTCAACCAATTAACACCATGGTTTAACAAGCACCCTGCATACCTCAATAGCAGTTTCATGGGCATGACTATAGACGAGATGATGAGGTAGCAAACCAGCTAAATGTTCAGAAGCAGCAGCAATCGCAGCTTTAACGGGCTTCCTGAAACAAAGAGGAGCACAATGAAGGTTAACACCGACTATAGGAATAATAGCACAACAAAATAAAGGTCTGGAATGTGATACGCGTGTTTATATCTTCTTCTAGCTCAAATCTCATGTTACTAAGATGGAGTATGATCTTAAGTGACGAGTTAGATGATAGTAGCAATTTTAATAGACAAGAAACTGTTTCATAGCATATGATTGCTAAACTCCCAATTCAAACAATTCGAAAATCACTTGAAGAAAGGAAAGAGAAAAGGTAATCAATCTCAATCATGTCTGAACTCTAACAGCATGTTTGGTAGCTGGTTATAAGTAACGGTAATGGGGATTATTAATTTAAGGGTAATTCATCAAGGAAAGTAACATCCTAATGTTCATAGTAATGCAATCTCATCCCCAAACTTGTTGTTCTTTATAAATATCCAGTACCACTCAATACCATCCCCCACTTGCTAATACTAAGTAGATGGTGATGAAAATTTGTGAAGAAAAAGAGAGTTGTTTAAGATAAAATTCAAAATTTAAGGACAGAAGCTAAGATATTACAATCTTCTCAAGCCTGGACACACGATAGAAGGAATACACACCCCCTTTTCCTGCTTCTAAAAGTTGTTCTTTAGTTTAGAGAAAACTAAATGAAATAACTTTTAAAATTTAAAGAAATAGGTTCAATCCAGAGTAATTTGAAGCCAGGAATACTTTTTCAAAAATCTGATAAATTTTAAGTAGTCTACAAGACTTAGAAGAAAGAATAATTTATTCAAAAAAAAAAAAAAAAAAAGAAGAAGAAGAAGAGAGAACAACTGAAACAAGAAAGGAGATCAAACATGAAGTTGCAATGGTAGCATGAAGCTAAAAAACATTAAAAAGGATAAAGGTAGAGGTGGAGGTAGGAAACAAGGGGACAAAGGAACCAAACAGAGTTTCACTGTATTGATTTAAAACACCTTCTGAATTTGATATTTCCTATATTAAAAAGTACGTAGTATTCATTAAGAAGCCCCTAGCCAAAAAAAAATTCACTTAATGAGGCCATACAGCAATTTCTCAGCAAAATAAAAACTGATTTTACAAATATGTCAGTAGGTTAGATGTACTAGTTCATTATAATCAAGTTTGAACCGATGAAATAATCTTGGAAAAACAAAATTGTAACAAAAACAAATACGATACAGACAATTTAACCTAAAATTAAAAATAATAAATAAATAAATAAATAAAAATAAAAAATACTTAAAGAGAAAACTGGTCAAACTAGGGCAACCCTTTGCCTGAACTTTTTTGTAGTGGCTTCAGTAAAATGGTTCAATAGGTTGTTTTCCTAAAGAGAGAGTTTCAATGGTGGGTTTACAAAATTACAGACACGAGTGGGTAGCATACTTTGGTTCTAGTTGCTTTCTATTAACTTAAATATTAATTCTCCTGGATGTTCACGGCCTGGCTGACTACCACATGGGATGTAGTGCTCTACTCTTCCTTTGAACTTTAATATTAATTCTTCTGGATGTTCACTGTCTGGCTGACTGTCACTTGAGATGTAGTGCTCCGCTCTGGCAAAGTCATGCAGTTCCAACATGCCCAGAAGCCAGAGGCAACAAAGGTTCATGGTCCAAGGGCTCAGCACTTTGTAAAGTAAAGCATATAATCTTTCCTCCAATTTGAGATAAACCATTCGAGAAAACCTCTGGTAAAAATGGCTGCTCAAAGTGCACATCCACTTTCTGTGATTGGAAGACAGCTATTCTTCTTTCTACAAATTCTATAATCTGCTGTTAATTTTTTAATATTTCACTTTTTAAAGAAAAAAATACAAAAGAAAAGGATGGCTGCACATCTACATTGTAATAAACTCTGTAATTAAAAGGAATAAAGTCACAAAGGGTTGGTAGCTTGATATTGTACCAGTTCATTACCGACTACCAAGTGTCAAGTACTGGACAACTGTCATCAACAAGGACCATAGGGGTAAAAAATTAATGTTCAAAGAGGTAAGAAAAGGTAACATATACAACTCCATGGTCTTTTGAGGTTGAAACTATCTTCTCAATCTTCCATGTATTCTTCTACAGTCCCTCAAAACAGTTACTATCTTTCTTCCCTGAACTCTTTGTTCTTCCCTTCTTTAAACCAGGCAAAACATAAATTTTCATTTAAAAATATTATTCAATAAAAAAGCAGGGGGACCAGAAAAAAATCCTAGCCATCCCCAATATCTTCCTGCTGTCCCAGGGATGTTTAATAGAAAACCCAAATTCAGGTTGCATCTAAGGCCCACAATGCTAGCCTACTTGCCTATTACAACCATAGGCCAGTAAGTTTCACTATTGCTCAAGCTACGAAATCAAACACAAATAAGAATATGTCCCTGTCCTCAAGAAGCATAAACTTGGCCCCAATATTCATATTAAAATGACACTCTCCTAGAACCCTCAAATTTGTCTTAGAAAAGAAACTATTTAAAGGACAATGAAGAAAATTTGAAAAGCACACAGAGATTCTTACCTTAAATCCCAACGAATTGAATGCCCATTGCACTGCAAATGGCTATCCCAGGAAGAGGTTTCAGACTGAACAACAATGATCATATCAGAAAGTGCTTTTGCCTGATAATATTTGTCAACCAGCAATGAATCGCCATGGATGAACCAGAAAATCGGAACCTCTAATGTCAACCTGCTATTAGCATGCATTCCTGCATCAGCAATACATGCATTTTCAAGTTGGGGTGCAACAGCCCACGGAATACAGGATGATTATTCAATATATTTAATTGGAAAAACAAGATTGCTACGGCAGACAGCTATTCATCAAAGCATATACTTCCTCTGGATGTTAATACTTGCAACATACCTTCTTAGCACGCTATTTGAGGAAGTGGTGATAAAAGGTAAACGGACAAATTAAGATAAAAAAATTTAAACAGTAACAACTTAATACCTTCATCTTATCGGTGGTAAATTTATTTCAATAAAATTGTCCATTAACCTAGTCTAATATCTTCCTTAAAGTGTGTGCTAAAGTGGTGTGTTGCAAGTATATAAAATCAGAGGAAGTATATACTAGTAATTTTCCTACCAAGCCAATATGAATTTGGAGCTCCATGCTCCACTAATGGATGTGAGCCAATGAGCACAAGTGAAAGCAGAGGATGCTTCAATGCATAAACATATTAGTTCCAAATTTTTGAACAAAAAAGGGATATTAGTTCTGAAACATGGTTAGATCGTGTCTCAAGAATACAGCATGTTTGACATTTTTGTACATTTACAGCCAAACTCAAATGAAGGCCATGTATTCACCTTTTAGAGCATTATGATCATTCATCCTCTGCAATTGATGTTGAAGAATGGAAGAATCAAGATAATTGGAGACAGTTTTTCTATAGGTTCCATTCACAAATAACATTGGCACGGCAGCTGCTCGCCGAGACACCGAGAAAGCCATAGCCAAAGCAGGATCATCTGAAAGCACCAACCTACAGGCACCACAAACACATTAATCTATGGTGAAGTGCTGGCTCAGATTGCAAGACAATGCATGACTATCATGACATTGTGACCAATTTGTGGAAACCAGACACAACTGATTGGTTCAGCTGGAAGAAGAGATCAATCATACTAGCTTAATAAAGGAAAGGTTTAATTGACTCAACAGGAGCAATAATTATAAGAAATTTGATTTATACTTTTACACATGGAAGCCTAAATAAAAATATATTCCTAACAAAATATTTCATATCTACTACTTCTTTCACAAAGTTGTCAGCCTCCAATCATAATGTTGTCCAGTTTAAACTTCTATTCGACCCGCTGTATTCAAATAGCACATATACTAATGCAAATTATAAGGTGGCGAAGCAAGAGTATTAACTATTAACAACCCAGGTCATACTCAACGTAATTGCTTCCATTACAGTTAATAAGCACAACGGGCTTAAATCTATTAGCAAATAGCAATGAAGGTGAAGCTTTTTGCTAGCAAATTATTTAGAACGTTCAATTACACCAATCTTTCACCTGACCTGAATCAAACATCACCGAACCTATCTTAGAGCTGTAGCTTCTGCTCAACTCCCTATCTTCTAAAGATGACCACAAACAATAAGGAAATAAGAAAATGCTGAAGGGATTAACCCATTCAGTCACAGAGTGGCTTAGATCCATCCAAGAAAATCAGCAATCTTGTTAGTGTTATAGATTGATTTTATTCAAACTGCTTTGCTTAAATACAAGCTTATTGAACTGAGAAAACATATTTACATGTTACATTTAAGAAAATCCCACCCCCTTCATCCTTAATAAGCTGTCATATATAGGAAAAGTACAAGTAAAAGGGAACATTTAGGACATGTTCTCTTCACCTTATAAAAATAAGTTTCAGGTCTAATAAATTCAGGTAAGTTCAAATAAGTTACAATAAGGTCCAATGATTTTAATAAGGTCTAATAAGTTCAATAAGTTAAATAAGTTAAATAAGGTCTAATAAGTTTCAATAAGTTCTAATCAAGTCTAACAATAAGGTCCAATAAGTTCAATAAGTTAAATAAGTTAAATAAGGTCTAATAAGTTTCAATAAGTTCTAATCAAGTCTAATAATAAGGTCCAATAAGTTCTAATAAGATCGATCACATCTAATACGTTTCAATAAGTTTAATAAGGTCTAATAAGTTTAATAAGGTCGGATAAGTTTAATAAGGTCGGATAAGTTCAGATAAATTCAGTTAAGTTCAAGTCCAATAAGGTGAAGAGAACACACCCTTACTATCTTGTCTCCTGCTATTCTTTTCACTTTTAGGCCAAGCCAATCACCAAATTTCCACTCCATCCTTCCCACATAGTTGTGTCCGTATTCCTTTTCGGGTGCCCAAAAAAATTGTGCTCATTTGTGGATCTTTCCTTTTTTTGTCATATGATTTTGGACAATTATACCCTCATAAGCATATTATCAGATCATGCATGTCCCCTCTCTTTGCACAAAAATCCATGTCATAATTATTAGAGGTGATGAGTTGTTTTGGCTTTTTCCTCTTTTCACATTGGACAAAAACAAATATCACATGTTTTTACTTTTTCATCCATGATGATTTTTTTTTTCCTTATTTTTTTAAAATACAAAAAGAACAAAGCCACATGCAAAAGGACATGAAAATGTTCTGTAATCATTGGGAATGACATGAGAATGTACTATAATCATTGGGAATCTTCTCATTCCTTAAATCCCGTAAAAAAAACTCAAAACAGGCACAACTAAAGTGAGCAAGTGTATTTTGGAACATCCCAAAAAGAAAGCATTGACAACTTATGGAGAGAGCAGCAGAGATACTTACATATGCTGGCTGAACATCACCTTTTGAGAAGGCAAAAGCAAAGAAGAAAGCCCATCCATTATCGCCTTTAGATCCACAGGCAACTGCTTAACATTCCTGACTTTCTGCAACAGCAGTGATGACATTATTTTCTATTGTTCAGGATTGGCCTATCAGCTATGAGAACTGAATACAAGGATCAAGTTGCGAAAGGGAATTAAATTCCGTGTAAAATTTAGAGATGTTTAAAAGAAATTAAAAATATATCACAACTCTTTTAAAAATTGAAGGCATCCATTCTTTGACATCAATTATCCACCAATTTCTTTCATGTATAATGATAAATTACTGCCAATTTCTTTCCTCAATTATCTACCAATGTTTGAGGAAGACCTCTTATCAAGGAGATAAACATTATCAAGGAAGAAAATTTAAGAGACTAAGCAAGACCTCTTACACATACTTAGGAAGCCATAAATGTACATACATGCACATACACACACACGTGCGCATAAGTGCGCACACTCAAGGGTGGGATGAGAGGGGAAGGGGACTAGAGATAGACAACAGATAGAGGGAGAGGAAAAGAGAAGGCTAACTAAAGGGTGAGAATATCATACATCTTGAGTGATGAAAAATAGCTGATAAGATATCTGCTCATAGTAATGGAAACGTCCGTCAGCCACAGAAGGGGCTATAATGTGCCTCATTGATCCCCATAAAATTGAACCTAAATGTGCCAGAAAGGTATCACGCGCAACAGTGTAATTATGAGACTCCTGCAGTAGAAGCACAACTTGTTTGAGCACATAGTTTCCTCTTAATATATAAAAATCCAGTCTAAGAAAGCATATTTACATGTTACATGCCATTGATGCAAGTTATTTAATATTAAGGGCAATTCAGAACAATACCACATCGTCATCACGGAAAAGATTCCAACTCTCCATTCGCTTTAACGCATCCACCGCCTTTCTCCTGCGATTTTCATCATTTTCTTCACCTTCCATAGACTGAAGCTCATTTGTTAGTTCCTGCATTCTCTCGTCGAGTTCTGCAATAGCCGTTCCAAAGTTAGCTCATTCATTAATTCCTGCATTTTCTTCACAGGATTGCAGATATTGCTATACCCAGTATTTTATCAACCCAAGTAGATGAGAACCAGCAAGAATCAGATGGTTTAACATAAAAAAAAGCTTGATCAGAAGTTTAAAGAGCAAAGCCAGTTACCTTCACAAAGAGCAAGCTTAACTCTCCTTCCCTTGCAATGTTTAAAAGAAAAAAGCTCATAGATATCAATTTCTGCTAGAAGGATATCAATAGCCTCATGTTCTCTCTGCAATATTTCCAAAAATAACTAGTTACTAAGAAAGCCAATAGTAAAAAGCTAAAGCAATCTTTTTGGTACCAAGCAATGAACTACAAATGTATTTTATTTTATATCATCATGAAGAAATTATTTTACAAATGAGCAGCAAAACAGCAGAAACTACAAAAGCAAAGGACATGTTGTCTTCAAACAGCCAAAAAAAATAAAATAGAATATGATCCCTTCACTGTGTAGCTATTACAATGCCTTATTCTGCTCACAATAAGAAAAATTCAAATCATAGCCCTACTCCTAAAAGAATGGGATGAGCTGCATGAACAAAAAACATCCTCTCTTCTGTCATCCACAAGGATCCTCTTTCTTTCAGCTTCTACAGCCATATGATCAAGCATACTCATTTTCTTCAATTCATTTTTAACTCCCATCCAAGCCATTTTTGGCCTCCCTTGGCTCTTGAAATCTCCATGATCCCAATCCACCACCTTCCTTATTGGTGCATCCTTTGGTAGGAATCTCACATGTTTAAGCCAACATAATCGGATCTCCCTTATCCTATTCCCAATATCTACAACTCCTACTTTTTTTTTCAAATATAACTAGCTTAAATCCCGTGCAACGCACAGTTTTACCAAATATTATAAAGATTTATAATAATATGTAGTTTAAATTTTTTTTTATACAAAGTTTTTTCTCTTTATAAAATACTCCTTCCGTTTTTTTTAAATGCATCAGTTTGACTTTTGCACTATTCACATGTCATGTTTGACTTAGATTTTTGCTATTATAAAATAAATTAGGTTATTATATGATATATCGTTAGATTCATCACAACGTCTACTTTCATAATATAATTTTGTTACAATTTTTACTAATAAACAATTAAAGATATTAATGGTCAAAATTACGTCTTGACAAATGTGCCGGTTAAACTAATGCATTTAAAAAAAAAAAACCGAGGGAGTATACAATAAGGTATTCATATTCTATACATTATTTCAATAGAAATTTTAAGTTGTACCCATATGTCCTTGTATATATTTTAATTTTAAATTTTAAATTATGATTTTGTTTAGAATAATAATAATGTATGGTTAATTATCACTAAGTAATAGTTTTACTGAATTTGGGAGTGAAAGATTGCATTACATTCAAATTATTATTTCTTGATATACTATATTATTGAATAATATCTTATACAATAAAAGATATGGAAAATATGTGAATATTTTTTTAGAAAGTGAATAACAATTATATGATTTAGTGAATATTTTTTTTAAGAAAGTGAATCACAATTATATAAAAAAGTGAATATTTTTTTGGAAGGAAGTGAATAAATAAATGAATAAATAAATAAATAAAATAAAAAGTTTTGGACGGAAATAAACAGCACCAAGAAGTGACACGTGTCATTTTTTGTGTCTGTTTTAGTATTATGTTATTGATTGTCTATTTAATGATAAATGTTCTATTGTGTAGCATTAAAAACTGGTAGCTGAGTTTGTTTGTTGTGCACTATTCATATACTTCCTTCAATCTTTTCAGTTTATCACATATGCTAACACACAAATTCAATAATTAATACTCCCTCCGTCCCAATATATAGTTCCTATTTGTGTTTTTTTCACGGTATTTAAGAAATGTGAGGAGAAAGTGAATGAAGTACATAAAAAAAGATGAAAAGTACAATTATAGACAAAAGTTAGATAGGAGAAAATGAATGAAGTACATAAAAAAGATGAAAAGTACAATTATAGACAAAAGTTAGACAGACAAAGTGGAAAAAAGTACAAAGCAAGTGGAAAATTCTAGGATAATTTTAAAGTAAAATGAATAATGTTTAAAAAAAATGAGGGTATAATAGTCTTTACATACTATCCAAAAATAGAAACAGGAACAACATTTTGGGTCTCCAAAATAGGAAAACAGGAACTATAATATGGGACAAAGAGAGTATCTAATTATTAATAATAAAAAGTTGATATTATGAAAATTATAAAAAAAAAAAAAAAAAAAAAAAGATCATTCTAACAAGATCACACATGACTATGTTTTATCATAACTATAAATCACAAAAGCTATCAATGTAAAATTTGTGAATAGTGTCAATTAAAAAAGAACGGAGAAAGTATTACTTTGTCAAATTTTGGAGTACAATTGCATTCATCCCCCCCCCCCCCCCGCCCCATCCCACACTTATTTTTTGCTTTCTTTCTTTTTGTAACGTTTAATTGCTCTTACTAGTTTCTTGACTTAAGCAATCCTACATTTACCCCCTTCTCATTTTTTTCCTGCTTAGCTTTGTTTAATGTAGTCATAGGAATGTATTTAATTCTCTTTATTTTTAACTAATTATTCCAATCAAAATTTCCTATTAATTAATATCATCATAAATTACTTAATTGGAGATGATAAAAATAACTTAAAGATAAAATTATCACGCCTAATTAGGCCCACCCTATGATAAATTTCTAGATCCGCCACTGACTTTGTCCAACAATAGGTTTATCTTCTTAACATACTCCTTCCTAAAGTTCAACATCAGACCCATATAGTAATGTTGGTCTATGGGCACACTACGATGTCTTCTTAACATACTCCAACAAATTAGCTCAATTTTTCTTTTTCGTTTTCTTCTTCTTCTTCTTCTTCTTCTTCTTCTTCTTCTTCTTTTTTTTTTTTCTTTTTTTTAATTATTGGGTGGACAAGTAAGACGGAGAATCATTGCACACAAGAGAATGTTTGAAAAAAATTAATTGATAAGGCCATGAGTTGAAGTTTCTGTACAAAATCAATTATGGAGGTAATAAGAGACGAACATTAAAGTTGTAAATAAACAGAATGAGCAACATCACATGTTCACACCCTATCTTTATAATCAAGACATACTTACGTCCCCAAAAACAGCAAATCTTTCTTGAATTGCATCTTGAAGACGATCTTCAGCTTCCTCTTCTGAAATTTCTGAAAGCACAAAGTTCAAAAAAACATTTTCAAAATAATGCTAATCAATAAAAGAATACATAAATATATATTAACAAGTATGATTCCAATTAACCTACTCAAAAATCAAATTCAGGGTAAGAAAATCAGTTGGAGTGCATGGACAAGCAGTGCAACTAGGAACAGCCACTTTCTATACATCTACATTATAATTCCTCCACTCAGTTTAACTTTCGTGTATTAGGCTTTTACACAACAATAAAGGGTTATTGTATTTGTGTTAGTTTCTCTCTTCTATTAACACTTATCCTAACCTAATATAATGGAGTTTCCACATTCTATTTTCTACTAGCTTCTATCTAGCTAATAGGTGTGGGGATGCTGAAGTAGTTATGGCTTCATTGGGGACTCTAATGAAAGGGTGATCCCAGCTTCTTTTTCAGAGTAAATGGACTCTAAAACAACAGCTACTGAGAAACAAATGAAAAGGCTGAAGACATTAAGTAGGATAATTGGAGAGAGGACAAACTAAGTCTTTAAAGTGAGGATAACTATACCTAGACTCTAGAGGCTCTCGCTTACAAGGGAATAATTGGATTTGGAAAACCATGAGCCAACCCCAACCAGGAAAGCTCCATTTTCCGCAAGAACATAGATTGAAAACAATTAGCTGAGACAGCTAAATAAAGGCATCTCATAGACTATTAAATTCATGACTGGTAAATTATCACTCTTCGCCAAACCTGCAACTGCACCCATTGTTTTTGTTACATTTGGCAAACTTTCCTCCGTGCGAACACCTTGCCCTCCGACAGCAGGACCCCAAGTAAAAGGACCAGCACTAAGATCAATAAATGCCCATCTGAAGATCATGTAACCACAGATCATGAAAAAGTTGAAGTGTTGCAGTAATTAACCAGTGGTAAACCAAAGGGGATTAGTTAAGCACCTATCTTTTCCTATCCATGTATCAGTTAAACATTCAGCATGGAGGTTACTGAGGTCCCCAGATTTAAGCTCCTTCTGTAATGCAAGCTTTAGATCTCTGCTTTTCCCATTCAACATCTTCAGACCAACAATAATAAGAAGAAAATTAATACATCGCCAATGACTTTAGAGCTCAAACATCATTTCTTTTCAAGATAAATTTAGAAAATATGCAAAGAACTACCTGCAAAACTTTGTTCTGAATAACATAATCTATATCCTTTCCTTTATATAGTTCTTCAATACTATCTAGAGCTTCTGAGCATCTATTAGACCACTCCACCTGCAAAAAGATAACTTTCAATCAGAAAAAAGAATGGCATCTCGCACATACCTAACCTTCCATTTACCCCATTTCCCATCAGATTTGCACCCAAACACGATAAGCTAGCAACAGTAAGGTTAATTAAACTTAATTTTTCAGCAGTTTAGGGCTAGCACACATATTCATTGAGGTACCCAGGAGAAGAGCATACACGTGATAATGACTTATACATACAGGCACTCTGCATAAAGAGCATACCCACACGTGAGGTACCCAGGAGAAGAGCATACACGTGATAATGGCTTATACATACATGCACTCTGCATAAAGAAGGTGAACATGCACAGACACACTCATGTAAACCCACAAGTCCAAACATGCAGGAACAAGACACATCTATTGTAACACCATCCCAATAACTACTACTATTGAAAGAGAATTCAAAGAGAATTATGGAAAATATGCCAAATTCTAAACATATATAGCACAAACCGTATCAGTTTCTTCAGTTAATGTCCATGCAAACTTAGCCATTGGATGCTTTTCATACAGAGGTCTTTGAATCTTTTCAATAGCTGAAAATATTTAGCCAAAAGAAATTAATTAGCAGAGTAACAAAATGTTCCTTGTCAGCAGTTTAGGGCTATTAGCCAAAACATAGGATTACTAAAAGAGAAAGAAGCTTGAGAGGTAGTTCCCAAACCAATAATACTCTCAGGAACAATCTTTGATTCACGCACTATAGCTTGCAAGCTTGTATTCTGCACCCATAACACCACCATATTATAAACAATAAATGAACCCGAAAAGATAATTATATAAATATAAAAGGAAAGCATTTACTGCAATAATGACCAGAAAGGCTGCCATAATAACAAAGGATTCCAGAGCAAATTTGAAATGAAGATGACGTTTTCCTCAAAAGCATTTATGCATGATAATATACCAAATGGATGAAACAATAATCCAAAAGTATACTAATCCTAAGTATAAAAACAATCAATAGATTGGAAAGAATGGAGCACCTCTCTAAGAAAATTTATCTCAGACTCAGACAATCCTCTCCTGCAATCAAATCATGGGTTCAATTAAAACAAAAGGAGATAAATGACATAGCCATAGGACCTGTCCCCCAACTTAGGCGATACAGCAAATTATGAAAGGTTGCTAGATGTAACAACAAACCTGTAGCCATAGTGGGTTATATTAGTACGATGCTTCGGGTTCAAAACAAAAATGTTATAAGCATTTCCAAGTTGCAAGTACTCAATGAGGCTATCATAAATCCCTTCCATCATATCAAGGTCCACTTGCCACAAAACATCTTTATTTTCCCTGTGGGAGAGGAACATAAAATAGAGTAAAAGGTAAGAGGATTTCCATGATTTGAGAATTTTTACATAAAATTGAGGACCTTTTCAAAAGATGGCATTGCTTAAGGCATTTTACAATTATATACTCCAATTGCTAGAGTTTTTATTCATTAGGCTTTAAACAAAGTTGGGCCAGTATCAAACAAGCAGTTTAAATTTGGATCACATTAGTTGAAACCAAATGTTTCTTCTAAACTATGTTAATGTTTTGCTTCCTCTTCGTTAGCTCTTATGTCCCCATAATATAATAAAGTCATGACAAACTCTCAACTTCTTTTTATTGAGGTAGTAAAGCTATATCCTCAAATATCCCTTTAAATGGAATTAGTTGTTTTATAGAAATGAATGAGTAAAAGGGGTAATTTTCTAGTTTTAAGGGTGTTTTAATGCTCACAACATCAAGAACACTATTTAGACTTATGTGACAAGTATGAAGTAGTTGGTCAATTATATGCCCCCATATAGTATGGAGACACACATATAACACATGTATGGATACATCAAATTTTGACAACTAAGGAAAGTAAATGAAATCACACACACATTATTTTTTAAGGAAAGAGACAGACTATAATAAGAAAAGTTTCCCCCAAAAAGTAAGCCACGTTCGAGTAAAATAGTACTTCCTCTTTTTTTTTGTTACTTACACTTTTTCACGGTATTTCAGAAACGTGGGTCTCACATGATTTAACACACTTAAAATGGGGTTAAAAATTGTTAGGCTTAGGAGTATAAATAAGTGGGCCATGAGCTTTAAATAAGGTTAATAGTATAACTTTCAACAAAAAAAAAAACTTTCCAATTATAGTGTATTGCAAGTATTACGACATTTCCATTTTAGGGAAGTGTTGCATGTACTATAGAACGGAGGAAGTAGTATTTTTAGACAAAAACGGAATAAAGCAAAAGTTGGAAGAGCTTTGTGGAATGGAAGAAGTATAAGACAAGGGGGTAGGAAAGAACATGTTGAAGTATATTATAATTTAAATATTTGAAATTACTTGAATTACAATAATACTGTGGAACTTTTTCAATTTGTCAATTTGCAATATACTAAATGTCATACACACTGCAAGGCTCACAAAGTAGCTTGGAAACAATCCATGTGTTTTACTTTGAAATATACTAAATGATTAAGAAATGCAAATAGATATCCGAAAATACTTTGTGTGTCTGTGCGAAGGTGAATCAGAGATGGGGCTGGAGGTGAGAATCAGAAACAGAATAAGGGAGAGTGATCAGAAGAAGGAAAAGCTTCAGTATCCATCCCTAACGAGGTAAAAATGAAATATTATGGAGTTCAAGTGTTTTAAGATAAGATCTGAGACCACCATCATAAGCTTCCCAAAGACAGTGGCTTACAAATAAAATACTTCACTCAAAGACATAAGGCCCAAACATCTCTATCCTTAATTTTTGTGGATTTCACCTTCTACTAGACCTACAGTTACACACCAGAACCTAGATCTACTTCAAATGCAACACCTTTCTTGTAAGGAAAACCCATGGGCCTACTCAAGCAAAACTTCATCAACCAGACACATCAATCTTTTCCTCCAGGTATCAGACCCGCGTTTATTGTCCATGGTCGAGTTATATCATGTCAATGTGAGAAAATCAGAATTTCATCAATGTCCGATGTCTGCTGCCATCAGCAAGAAAAAGATAAAGACTGAAAGGAAATGAATTATTCCATAATTGCATTGTCCAAAACTAGTAACAGTAGGCATATCCTATGACTTGCGAAAAATCTTATGTGGTCCAGAAAATACCCCCAACAGAAAAGTAGATAATAACTACACATTCAGGTTATATGAACAAACATGGACCTCAGCAGAGACTACTGTCTTACTAATGTTCAAAATTCAAGTTTCCTATTCCAGTCCTCAGCTCCTTAGAAACAAATACTGGAATTACCCTGCGAAAAAGCAGCCTTTTGGAATTTAAGCTCCACATTCATACCATCATTTCACATTATACATGCCCGTATTTAGGAGTTTTGAACTAGAGTGGGTGTCTAGGTATATTCATTTTAGTAGTTTTGATATAGTTGCTGAGTGTAATCAGGCCGTCAGGGTATTCAGTTTGTCTCTTGGTTTTGTAGCTCTTATTTCATATTCACCTTGCCTAAGTGTCCACATATTTCTCATTTCCCTGTTTCTAAAAATCCATGAACTTTAAACAAACTCAGTAACAGTAAAGCTGCTTATAATAACTAATAAATTAGCAATCTGATGAAATCCATTTAGTGTCCTAGTATGGTACTGCAAGCTTTTGGTACCCCCAAGTATTATATTGTTTTATCCCTACAGAAGTATTATCCAACTTGCATAAAGCTAAAAAGTAAAAGCAGCCCAAGAGACAAAAGTCAAATGTACACATTGGCTTGTTTCACATGACATTGCCAACACAAACTTTACAAAACTTTGGGCCCCAGTAGAACACTTAGACTCCAATCTTTTAAAGGCATGATCTTCACAGATAGATGTGACCATATAAGAGGAAATTTTGCAATCACAACATACCCAGTCCCTGAAACATCATCCTTCCGAGACAGAACAGCAATAGCACGCTCCAAAACGGAAGTAACTTTTTCATTCATTTGTATAGCATGAACAGAGAAACTGCATAAATAAGTTCCAAGTTTCAGTATCAGGAATCACAGGGCAATAAATTAAGTAGAGTCTGATAAATACCACCCAAAAACATAATTTGGACTTTGGAGAAAACATTACTTGTAGTTTACATGACTTAGTGTAGGAAAATGATGATTTCCTTTGTCAACGTTGATCGTGTAGAATGGGTTCAGCACTTCTTCAATCTGTGGGACCCGAGTATGTTCAAAAATATGATCAATTTTTGTAAACCATCTCTCAAGTTCTTCAGGTTGCAGTGAAAATGCTGAAATCAAAGGATAAGAGAATTCATAAAAGACCAAATAACAATTGACTCAAAGTCTCCGACATAACTTAGTCAACATGTACTCATGTAGTAGAAAGAAACTCAACATTAGATGATAGATACCTTGGTTTCCACTTCCTTCAAATCCAATAAAAATGAAATTCACGGGAACTGGAAAGTGCATAGAATCAATTTCCTGAAGCTTCAAATATGTAGCAATATTCCCTGCAAATTTAGATTAAGCATCACATGTCCATCAGTTACGAAAAAAATTTCCATCATATAAGAAAATTTACTTCCTGGGTGTCACACATTAGAGAAAGGAGGTCTAGGAGCAACAACAGAAGGGACACGTAGCACAAAGGCCTATGATTCATCCATACATTCTAGAACATAATTGTTTCACTCCAAATACATAATTGTTCATTTGTTCCCACTTAGAGACCAGATTTAGTCATGAAAAAATACAGCAAGATCAAGACTTTTATCTGCTGTAATTTTGGGATAAACTTGATACCCAAGATATTTTACACTGAAGATTGAAAAGAGCCCATTCTCCCGATAGATTTAAGATGTGTTTGATGAACGACAAGAATAATCACTTTTTTGCATAGCGCCATTTGAGATTACTTAAGTGGTATGGATTAGCTCAGATTACATCTTGATACATAATACACCTTCATTTTATCTTATAGGGTTCACTATATTCATTTCGACAAACCATGACTACAGACAACTTCGCTCTCTAATCATGTCCATCTCTGTACTCTTTTTCATGTGTTCCTTTCACCATAGGTCAACCCCAACAACCAACACTTAGCGATGATACCAAGGCATAATCACACAAAGTTGTACCATATAATAATTTTTTTTTATTTATTAAATATAGGGCCATGTTTGTTAATTATCGTAGGGTTTTATTTAGTTTTCTCATAGGGAAGTGTAATATACTATGTAGGAGACATGAGAAAGGTTGGATTTGTCTTATATATTGAATGTTTTAAAGTAAAGTTATTGCTAGGTTTTGCTTGCATAAAAATTCAAGAGCTCTTTCTAAGGTTTGAACATTAATTAACTAGGGTTTTAGGTTCATTGGCATCATTGCTCCAAATATTTGACAAAATGTTCAAAAGACAAACCACATATAGTCAAAACCCAAAGCAAAAGATAAACAAAGCAACGATACGAGCTAACTACCTGCCTTGGAGTAGTTCAAGGCTCCACTCTTTCCAGGACTGGAAGATTCCAATTCATCAAAATCTGAACATTAATTGAAACTGTCATGCCAAAAATTTATAGAATTTATCTAAATTTAAATTTTGCAGCTTCAATAAAACAAAAATTAAATTACCATGGCTCTTACCACCATGTATGACAGACTCGGTCCAGAATCTGCTCTTTTCTTTGAGATTGAACAAGGAAAAGACAGATGACATTCCGCGTTTACGATGCGTTGGAGACTCATGTGATCCAGGAGCAAAAATCTGACACAAAGTTTCCATATTATCATGATGAATAATTGTGAGAGTGAAGAATTTAAAGGCAAACAATAAAGCTTGGTTGAGCAAGATGGTAAATGGTTAGCATAATTTGCCTAATAAGATTTAATTTCATCACTATCTTTTAATCATATGAGAATCTATCATTCCAGAAGCAACTGTGAAATAGGAAGGCAAGGTTTGAGGTTTCCATGAAATATAGCTAAAGAAAGCATTTGATCAACATTCACATCTTGTAAGAAACCTGCAACCCCAGACCACAGAGAAGAATGAAACCCATCCTAAAATTTCACACATCAAAGTAGTCAACAACTTTCAGGTCAAAATAATTCTTCACGCTCCATGTCTGTTTAGCAACAATGGGATCTTCTTTGGCAAGCTATAATCCATAGTTTGTAGGGGATGACAGCAGATCCTGGCTAGGTTTAAATACATAAGCCTGGACCGCAAAATATCAAACCCAACTATTTAGAACTAAACATGTCTTCTATTTACACTAGAGGACACAGCATACTAATTGTAATCTCCTCAACAACCGAAACCCATCATAATCTTAGCCATAACTACTGGACACTCCACAAGGGACAAAAACATAAGAAAAATGGCAAGATTAAATAAGCATAATCTGTGCTCCCAAGGAGATATAAGCCCTATTCAAATCATCTAACTACTTATATACCTGCTAAACCCAAGATAGAAGGAAGCCCTTGTATGATTATCCACTGGATTAATTTCGATTAAACAACTTATCGAAATACACCCATTTGATGCTAGACTAGGACAGATAAATATTAAGTCATGCGAGGAGCTCAAAAGTGAAAACTCTGATAAATGGGTTAGGTAAACATGAACAGCAAGATACTTTGAT
The DNA here is from genome assembly GCF_001683475.1 of Chenopodium quinoa. Classification (NCBI taxonomy): domain Eukaryota; kingdom Viridiplantae; phylum Streptophyta; class Magnoliopsida; order Caryophyllales; family Amaranthaceae; genus Chenopodium; species Chenopodium quinoa. The sequence goes on along the minus strand of NW_018745170.1, from coordinate 3,694,857 downwards.
TCATGTTTACTCGTTTAGTAGTGAAACAGCTACACAATTTGAATTAGGTTATACATGAGTTTTATTATTTGAGCACCTCTTTTCAATTCAGGCAAAAACCCAATTCACCCACTTCTCGAGTCTTTATCAATAATAAATTAATAATAGCCAGCCAATACATGCAAAACACATGTAAGCCATGACAGTGTAGTTTTAATTCATTTTCTTCAGCAAAAGTGCGCAACCATAGCGAGATGCTCATTTAGCCTAACCTTCTCTCATAATGTGTCTATTTATAATACTTCTTCAATTTCACTAAAATTGCAACACTTGAAGTTCACACATTTTTTTTAATGTAAGAGGAGAGTGAATAAAAAATCTAAAAGTACTTGTATATTTTAAGGAAGATAGTGAGGAGGAGAGAGAGTGTGGGCCAAGTACGTATATGAAAAGTTGTGTGAAAAAGAAGTGTTGCAATTATTTTGAGACATCCTGAAAGAGGCAAGTGTTGCATTTTTAGTGAAACTGAGGAAGTATGACATAGAACTGTGAGTATCATTTCGAAAAGCAATGAAAAAAACTATTGAATTCACCGAACAAGCTGATACAGAAGGAATTCAAATCCAAATTGCCGGCCGTATCGATGGAAAGAAATTGCACCTATCGAATGGATAAGAGAGGGTAGGGTTCCCCTACAAACCATACACTCGAAATTATAAGGGTTCACATTGGATTACATAGGAAGAGGTGGGTCGGTCAAGAATGTTACAGCTCTGGTATCAGTCCCATCTGCTCAATGAAAAAAGCTCTTAAATAAAAATAATTATTAAGATTTGTGAAAAAAGACATCAAGTTCAAATGCAGCACTCTAAACCTCATATGGTAGAGCAAGAGGACTTCTTCTTCTCAAGGCGATGGCAAATGGATATCCATTTCAGAAGGATTGCAAATTTTCAAGCCCGCGATCGGTTCAGAGGTAAAGAGTACTCAAGGGTTTTGTATCGGTATGACATATAGCAAGGAGTGTGGAGTAACTCAGTAACCCCTATTAGTTCAAATTCCGTATCGATTACTTCAATTATGGGGCCATTATTTCATCAAAGGTAGCATAGGCGCATAGCAAAGCATAGTAATCAGAAAAATTAGGCATCATAGTATCAAGAATCTCCAAAAACCCATAATATACAAATCAAACGCAGCAATCATAATCAGATTAATCAACACAAATTTTCCTACTTTCCTTACTAACAATCATACAATTATTGATAAAATTAACAAGAGGAAAACCACAATTAATAATCAAATCAAAAGATGCGAAATTGAGGATCAGAGAGATTACCAGTAAAAGAATGAAAACAAAGACGGAAAGACGAGAGAACTTCGGAAAGCGGAGTTGGTAAAGCAGGATAGATCCTTCGGCCGCCATTGTTGTGGCAGCAGAAGAGCTTGACTAAATCTATGGAGTATCGAATTGGTGGAAGGAAAGAGAGAAAATTTCAATGGCGGAAATCAAGGGTGGTTTTCTGGAGTTGTAGGGAGAGAGTGTGATTTTGCGTCGTGGTCGAGGAGGGGAGTGCAGTATGGCTTGAACTTGGGTTATCAATTCTCACATATTGGGTGAAGTGAGTCAACTCCGGCTCGAACTTTAGGATAGCTCGTCTCAGGTTCTGTTCTCTTTACGATATGTAATTTACAATTTTTGCATAGTTTAAACTTTGTTACATCATGTTGAGCTAACAAGGTTTGAATAGTTCTAGAAGCCTATGTCGGCAATATCAAAATTCAACAATAGTTAGATTCTTGCATTAATTTAGACAATTGTAATAGTAACTAAATCAAGGTTATAAATAGTCATAGATGTAACTCGTGAAACTCAAACTTTTGAGTATGAAAATATAATTAAACACTTTTGAGTGTTCTTAGGTTGAGCTTCACATCCCTAACCCCTTGGTGGTGTTTCTGTATCCAAGGTTTTTCTCAATTGTTCTTATTGGTGTTTCTATATCTAGGAACTAGTAGAGTTGTATCGTCGGAGTAGCCAACCGATATGGTGTCTTTGGCTAATTCTATTTGACCCCTACCTAGTACGATGTCATGAGCCTAATATACTTATAATGCTTGAACTTTTTTTTTTTGTGTTTATAGAATTACAATGGTTGGTTGAACATGATAGTAAAATTTCTAATAAGGAAATTATTGGGGGTATTGTAGAAAAAAAATTTATTGAGCTAAAAGTTGAATTCACTTTATAGGTCTTATTTTGGCCATTATATTAATCATCACTTTGGCAATTTCTGATTCAATTACACTCTTTGATTCATTGAGAATGTACCACATACTTGTCGGAATCCACCCGTTGACTCAATTTTTCTAACGTTAACCTCATGTGAGTGGCATGTATTTTCCATTTTTAACATTTATTGGCAAAAAAATACCTATGCAAGTTTCGCACAATTTATTAAATCTTAGATCACATATTCGCACTTATGATATACTAGTTGGTCAATATAAAAATGAATCGGACAATTTTAGTCTTATATTGAGTTGGATCGCTTTTGCCAATTCTAAGTGATTCATGATTAAGGCTTTTAATATATAACCCTAGGCCGTATATCACGATCGAGACCACACCGAAAACGACTTAACTTTTCCAAGTCTGACTAATAGATCATGTATGTCAAAGAATTTAGGCAAAAAAGAGGAAAACAAACATATAGGGAATTACCATGAATGTACTATTTACATCAAGAGACTCAGAATTTTCTTTCAATTTGACTACATGAGGAAAACCAAAATCTATTAGCCTTGGACAATCTAATTAAAGCATACCCAGGCGCCAATTTTTTACTATCCCAACTCCAAAGAGGCACCCCGCTTGCTTGTAAATCTCCCATCATGGTTTCAAGTAGAGTGGCACGGCAATATTACAAAGGCGTGTCATGCCGTCATCCAATGAAAACCCTGAATTTCAAATAAGCTACAATCCTATTTCTGACAATCTAATCCTTGCTTCTTGATTTATAGGCTTGATGGTCCAGTTGCGTTCAGTAGATTGTGGATCCATCTTTCTTATATTCAAAACCTTGCTGTGATAGTTTATCAATGATCTTCGGTGGCCAATACTAACATAGGTTACATCAGCAGCTTCAATCAAGCGGTATAGATGATCCTGAGTAGAGACAATAACAGCATTAAGCTTAAATTAGCAAGATGTAAATATACATCAAGTTTTAAACATGATCATTGGCCAGCATTCCGCTTTCTTATCAACACTAGGTGTTGCAATGGAGAGAAAAGCAATGATCATTAGATTCATATAGTTTAATATCAGATGAAAATATCTTAATGACAGGAAAGATTTGTTCCTAATGAATACCTCATTATCCTCATCCAAAGCACTGGTAGATTCATCCAGGAGGATCAGATATGGTTTAGCAAGCAGAAGACGTGCAAAAGCAAGGCGCTGTTGCTCACCCAAGGAAAGAATACTCGACCATTCATAAGTTGAATCAAGACCAAACCGAGGCACTAAATAGCCAAGGCGAACATCCTCCAATACTTTTATTAGATCCTCGGTAGTAGGCTTAAGTGACCTTGTAAAAACACAGCCTGACCCCTCAGTTTGCAGCAAGAAAGGTGGGCAACCTACAGCATCATGAACAACTTCAATCTTGTTTCTAGAGAGAGATCAATACTAAGAAAGCAACCCATAATATAACAAGAAAGTTAGCAGGAATTGTGGTCAATTTGTGCCGCAGCCAGTGCTCAAAACATTTTTTCTTTGACAGAACAATTTCACTGAAAATTTGACATCTGGAACAGGATATGCAATCAAATTTTCATGACTACTGAAATCAAACTTGTGATCAGCATTCCCAAAAATTGTGGCAGACTGATAGCAACACCATGTTCCTTCAGCCTAATATTCAGTTCAGCCGCCAAATCCTTTTTCTTTATATTTTCAGTAAAGGAGGAGGAGGAGGGGGGGCGGGGGTGGGGGGGGGGGGGGGCGGGTGCATTTCTTGAGTTATAACACTTCTAAGTGCTTACCAGTTTGCTCAACCCCATCTGAAGTTGGAATTTCAGCCCATGTTGGATAAAGCAACTGCTGGCGCAGGGAGCCCAAAACCATATAAGGTTTCTGGGGAAGGAAAAATATACCCCTAGAAGTTCTATTCTTAAATGGATCACTTTCTTCAGCATTTTCATGTGTAGAGATAGATTGGTGATCATCCGATTCTTTCACATAAAATGTGATTTTTCCGCTTCCAGAAGTCCAAAGACCAGCCATAGCTCTTAACAAAGAAGTCTTACCACTTCCACTAGGCCCAGTTATCTGTAGACATAAGAATGAGCCTGTAATTAGCATATTCCAAGCTGACTACTTACAATAGCAACAGAATCAAAGTAATGCCAGATTTGTTATTTACCAACAGATTATCCTTTTCGTTAATTGACAATGTTAAATCCATGAGAATTGTAGACTTTTCTGGAGTCACCAGAGTCAAATGCTCCAAATCGACCAACTTTTTACTACTTCCTTCGGTCAATGATCCATTTGAATCCAATAAAGTCTGAGTTGTTGGACTTGTCACATTCTGATAGATAACATACACATTACTTGTTGAATCAGTGAGGTTTTCTGAGATGTTACTATCAAGAAGATCATCAAATTCGCCTGCGCAAGTCAAGAAGCCAAAATAAACCATCGCAAACACAAAGCTCATTATTTTTAGAGCAGAATTAATGTTCAAAATGACTTCAGGAATTAATGATTCAACATATCATGGGATCACTCTCTGGAAGAATAATCAGCACGCACAGAGCTGCTGTTTGAGCTCTCCACATACCATATCAATGTTCACATAGTTTAAAACTTATGAGACTGTAGTACAAACAGCACTAAGAAAAACGTGGTTTATTCAGACTAGGAATATATGATTACAATTATAATGGTTATTTCATTTGTTGGAACATATAATGTTGCTGTCGGACATAGTATGCTGGGTAGGCAGCCAGGAGTAGAGCTGCATGGGCACTGCCCTCCCAACTTAACCATACTCTAAACTGGGTCTTGTTAATGCTGTTGTATTAAATTATTCAAGGATCACAAGATATATATATATATATATATATATATATATATATATATATATATATATAGGAGAAGCAAATGCTAGCAACAAGTGTTTATATATAAAAATAAAGGCAGCTCAGTCATGAGGCTATCTGCATGCAAGTTAGCTAACTGCAGATATACAAGGGGAAATTTGATACCTAGACGGTCAATCACAGCAGAGAAGGCACTGATGGCTTGAAATTGATAGACAATGAGGGAAACATCTCCAAGGATGTGGTTAAAAGCTGATACGGACTGATTAATGACACCAAATTCAATCTTTCCAGAAAAATACAAGGGTGCAACAACTGCTGCAGGAAGGATTTGAATAAAATACCGGTAACCACTGGTGAAGAAATCCAGGTTTCTCGAAGCTACCAACAGGCGCTGCAGCACAGCCAAAAAAACATGAGATTAATGATGACACACTGACAACAGGAGTTTTAGTTCCTAGTAAATCTACATATTGCATTTTTATCATACGGAAGACATTTTTAAGCAAATGAAGAGAAATTACAAGTGTCCAATGCAGTGGATAAGACAGCTCATCTATATGGTTCAGAAGTCATTTTCTCCAGCATGAAACACATCATAATTTTAGTAGCAGAACTCCACATTGACAGCAGTGGTATCCAGACAGGCTGGTCAGTTTCATATTGATAATATAGGCAAAGTAACACAGCAAGCAGGACATGTGACAGAAATAACCACATTATCCTTTTTTTTTTTTTTCTTTTTTTTCTTTTTTCTTTTTTTTTTTTTTTTGAGAACACTAACCACATTATCTTGCAAAATGGAGATCTTTATTAATGTAGGGCCTCTACATGTAGAAACACAACACTTAGTAAACATAATGAAGAATGGTGAGCTAATTGCAACTTAGTATATGCAATTCCACTTTTTAAGTCTTTTATAAAATTATAAAGGGATATGGTCTCATATAAGGATATGCAAAAATCTTCAAGAACCCTCATGTTTGAGAGATTCGCGTAAAAACTTTGAGGTCAATGTTCAATACTTAATTCCCATTCCCTTTTGGTGCCCTTCTCACCCTCACCCATTTGCTGCCTCCCATCAAAATCCAACAACAGCACAATCATCATCATCGCTCTTATTCAATCTTCTCACCCTTTAATCTTCCATCTCCTTCTCAACCACAGCTCTAAACCACCTCCAACACTCAGTGTACATCACTTTCTACCCCAATAACCCCATGGCAATTTTGAAGACGATTAGATGAAAGAGAGATAAGTCATCACTAGAGAGAGAGAGAGAGAGAAAGCAAGCATAAATGAATCAACACCAAGAAAAAAGAACAAAGCTTTACTCTGCATTAATGACTGAAAAAAGGCATGACAGAGGAGGCAAGAAGTAAAGTAAATATAAAGCAATAGCAGCATCGCCTGACAAAACTCAAAAGAGGAAAGCAGAACTCCAATGCTAGACAATGCAAAGAAGAAAGTGTGAATCATTTTCAAATGTATTATAATTTAATGCACTCTAGCCTATTATCTTGCAAATTAGAAGTAATTGTCAATCTCAACCAACTTTCAATATGCGTTTATGACTTATGTTAGTTATGTACCAAAAAAATTATTGGCATAACATATTTGATGACTGCTTACACATATTTCACTACACTATGAATAGCAAACTGAAGACCCCTCTCAACAGCTAGCTTTATCATATCTCATATTTAGGGAGCAAATGAGTTGACCAAAGTAAGGATAAAGGAAACAAATTAGAAGAAAGGGCTTCTAGGACTCTAGGTGCATGTGCATCCACTCAATTAATCAGACACTAATCCTGAACTCCCTGCATATTGGTTCTGTGAGATAAAACTTTTTCAGTGGTACTTCATCAAGACAAAAACTAGACACTACAAGGCGGCAACTCACTTAAGTTTTTCTTTGAAGAGCAGAGAAGAGTAGAATTGCCATCAGAAAATACATTGCACACAAAGACCAGAGACAAAAAAGATGATAAAAGATGAGAATCCTTACAGTTAAATTTTGAAAAGCACTGCTGAACCTTTGAACTAGCATTTGCAATTCATTTTCCTCACCACTATAGAAAGCAATTGATTCTGCATTTTCCCTGACACGAACAAGTCCATAACGGAAGTCTGCTTCCTTTTTCTCTTGCAAAAAGTTCAAATTCACCAGTCCCTGAAATCAAACATAATGGATCAATAAACAATCAGAGATGAGAATTAAGCAGCAAAATAAATTTTTTAAAAAAACAATTATTGAAACAGCCACATTACCTTTCCCAGAAAAATACTTATAGCTGTTCCCCCAATTGAGTATATCAGAAGAACAATAAATAGCGGAGGATAGATGCCAAATAGTATGTTACTAAATGATATTAAATCAATTGCAGCATTAAACAATGTCAAAGAGAAGGCAAGTGCTGTTCCTGTGAATGTACTCAGATCATCAACAATCCGTTGATCTGGATTGTCAATCGTTGACTGTGACTGAATTTTGTAAAAGCTCTGGTTTTGCAAATAACGCTTCATGTAAAAGGTTGTCATCCAAGATCTCCATCTCAAAGAAAGGGTTTCTTTTGCATAATCTCTCAATACAAAAACCTGCAAAAATGAATCCTTTTATTATCAACAGAATGACAGGCGACAGCTGGTAGAATTACTCGAATACAAACACTATAGCCACCTACAAGCACAAATTATAGTTTATCTGTTCTCAGCTCAGTATAAATTGAAACTCAAAGCACCAGAAGGGGAAAAAAAAAAAAACAAAAATACGAAATGAGCCACCAACCATTAAATAAAAACTTCATTTTCCCACTAAATATGTAAGATATAACACTCTTTGTTTTATCTTTGATATAAAGGAAGGATATTAAATAAATTTAAAAGCTCTGTAGAAAGTTGAGAGTGTTCACACATACTTATTTCTCAAGGAAAAATCCATATTACCTCCATTCATATAATGCTGGAAGATTCTCTTCAACATTATACATTGAAAATTTGCTTGTGTAAATAAATTACTAAGGTAGTGTCATCTTCGTTTGAATTTCACATATTTTATCTTATCCTATTAGCCCTAAACCTATCTTATATGAACTTAATAGCCCTTTTTCTTACCTTATCTAAACTTATTAGCCCTTACATTATCTTATCTAAACTTAACAATCCTTGTTTATGTGAGTTCATTAGCCCTTATATTACCTTATGTGAACTTATTGGCCCTTATATTGTCTAAACTTGTTAGATCTGAAATAAGTGAAAATAAGGTGGGCAGACTTTCTTCCCTGAAAACTTCAACTATACAAGCATCAGTACATTACAGCTACACACTAAACAACCAGTATAAAGAAGAAAAGACTGGCTAGACAGTACCTAAATAAAGTTGAGCGATGTGCTCACCGGAATGCCAACAGAAAACCCGCCAAGGTAATATAATAGCTGCTTCATGAATTGGTCTTGATCTTTGTCTGGAGAATATAATACCAAAAGATGCATCAGTAAGCCATTCAATTGTAGTATAATCTGACAATCCTAAGAAAATGAAGCCAATAAAACCAATAAAAAAAAAAAATGACTTTCCCTCCATTCCTTTTTATTCTTTACTTTTTGACTTTTATGGTCAACTTTAAAAAACTTTGACCTTAAAAACGCACTATTATAAACACCAAAACCATAACATGTGAGATCTTGTTAGCTTTGGCTTGAAATACATTTCATAATATGTATTTTAAAATTTTTACTCAAGACTACTGAATATGTTCGTGGTCAAAGATGTGCATTGGAGATTATAAAATTCAAAGCATAATGAATAAAAAGGAACTGAGGAAGTAAAATAAAAATAATAATGATAATCATAAAATATTGTTGCACATATTCGCATAAAAATGATTTCCAAACTGTTCTACTCTAGGATTTTACGATTGATGATTCATCATCCAATCATATTTTGAATTGTCTAATCTACAACAGCTATGGTTGAACTTCTAGTGAGGCATCAATGACTCCAACTAGATGATCACTGCATGCTTCAGAGGAGACGATAAGGGACTCGAGTATTGAGAGATAATGCAACAATGTATACAACTCTTTATGTGGTTCGTCGAAGAGTTTGGCAGTATCTGAGCAGGCACATAAAGTTTCCTAAGAGAGACAGAGTGTGGAAAATGAAATTCAGAATAAATCACTTAAGGGATTATCCAGAGAGTGCTAGCCTCCTGCTCACCAGACAGCAAGATCATTGTTCGATCATTAATGATCTCAACTGGCAGGCTAGAAATTGATAAATTCCAGCAACAAAAAACAAAGTAACCATGTACAAAGCATCTTATGGAGTAATTCATTAGAAATCAGGTGAAACCTCCTGAGTGGACGCTGGAGAATACACTCCTCAGCATGGGTATTTATTCTAAAGCTTCATCAATCTGTGAATCAATGATGTACTCAAAGTGACAGAACATCATAAAGTGCACTATAACTCAATTTATATTTGAAGGCTGTGGCCGAGATATACATTTCGACTAAACTAGACAGCAACAATTGTCATGTCTAGTTGAAAATACTGGACACAGTGGTAGTACAACAGGTTATGTTGACCTAAGATTTCAATGTCCTTCAATTAACTCACAACTCAATGTATTAATGCTATCTTTTCACACCGTTCTATTGATCTTAAACGTGTTGATTTGCATTCCTGTGATGCTACCAAAGATAAATTAAGATGTTCATGAACATTCTCGATTTTCCATTATTTTACTTTTCTTGTGCCATGAAGGCACACAAAAGATGCAATCCTTGTGATAGGCTAAAATTTTAAGTCATGAATATCCTAAATTCCTAACTTATGAACGCGGTGAGGGGGGGGGGGGGGGGGGTGGGGTTGTGAAGAAAAAGAACAATGCATGAATCCTAACAGCCCGTTTGATACACAATAATTCATGGAAAGTCTCATGTCAATTTTTACAATAATGCTTTCCTATCCCCAAACATCTCGTCCTTCATAAATATATTATATATACTGTATTCCCTACACTCTTAAAGATGGAGACATGGAGTCTCATTATCATGACACTGGTTTAGGACTTTCCCTACAATATTGTAGCCCTTAGAGTGCATGCATATTGCACGGTACAGAGATAGGCATTACTCCTAGGCTCCTACCACTCTTGTCACTAAGAAACAAAAGATGTGTCGTGTGTACCAGCCCACTCCAACCAATATGGCAACTATGCATAACTTCTCCATTTTTACAAATCTTCAACACCAAGAATATATTATCTTAACCCAACTTTGAATCTTCCAATATACATAAGCACAATTGTACTCATTATATTCAACATCCAGCTCTACTAGCTAAGTCCACATAAACAGATCAATTTACTTATCCACAATATTTTATTTCAGACAGAACCACACAAAGGCAGTGATGTAGACAAGATTCAATCTCATGTCTTGAGTAGCACCCTGAGACCAACTAAGCTAGGCCGCATCCACATAGTTTGTTCATTAGTTGAGAACACAATTCCATCATTAAGAACACATCCCAATAACAGCTAAACAAAAGAAAAATTGAAAGATAGTAGAAGAAAGTGTACTACTCACTAGCAAGAGCATTGTAGAAATCACGGCCAAGAAAACTGAAAGCAACGCTAATACCAGTAGTCCCCAAAGTCAAAGCAAAAACAGCAGCCAATTGCAATCTAGCTTGAACTTTATCTTCTGATGACCAATATGGTTTTGCCACTTTCAAAAACCTCCTATACAGTGTACCAACATCAGGCAACTTCCTCTGCAATTTCATCAAAAAAAAAACCATTTTATCAAATAATCTCAAAACCCCACAAAAATTAAACAAAAACCCATCAATAAACTGTCAAAAAAACAAATCCAAAAAAAAACAGAAATAAGTTAAAAAAAAAAAGAGGAACTAACAGCATCAGAAACAGGCGAATTCGAAGAAGAAGAGCATTTAATACTAGAATTCCTTTTCTGGGGTTTCAATTTAAGGAAATGGGTACATGTAAATGGGATAAAATAAGAAGACTTAATTGAATTTGAATGGCATGAAGAAGAAGATGAAGATGAAGATGATGAAGAAAGTGAAGATTTTCTCCTAAGAAGCGGCATTGCAGGTGAAGTGTAGAAGTTGGAAATTGTAGTACAAGGAAAAGAGGTGAATGAAGAAGAATGAAGAGGCAACATAATGTAATGTATTTGGCGGTTTATGAAGAAAGGCAGTTACGCAGAATAGAAGGTACAGGTGCAGGTGCAGCTCGTGTAAGTGTGTGAGTGCAGGAAAGGAAAGAGGAGAGAGAATCAAGATTTGTTAAGAGGTGGGATTTTGTGACTCTGCTATGTTACGTGTGTGGCTCTTGTGGAGTTGTGGTTACTACACTTCACTCCTTATTACTCCTTGTTTTTTTGGCAACTCATAGTCTCATTTACTTGCATGAATGAAATGGGGAATTTGTAGCTCTTGATCATTTAATAATCTAAATGAGACTATGAAACAAATATACAATGCGATTATGATGCAACGAAGTCGATGATAGATTAGCTAATTTGTATAAGAGCACCCATAATGGTGGGCTAAAGAATTGCTCATGGGCATTTTGGTGGGCAAGCATGTCATTGATTGGATTACAATGGTGGACTAAAGAAAAGTTGCCCATGGGCATGTATTCATTTGCCCAAAACTTGGGCAAAAATTGGGATGAATAGTAAGATGGTAGGCCCCACATATTGCTGATGTAAATAAAAAAAATTTGGTGGATGTTGCATCAAAATTTTGGTAAGCGAATGGTGGAGCACCACGTGGCAGGTTCAGGTAGCTGACCAATAGGAAAATTGTAGCCGTTGCCAACGGTAATAATGTTTGTAATGTAATTTCTGAAATAAATATTTATTAAAAAAAATAAAAATTTACCAACGATCATAAAATTTAATTCTCTATAAATAGACATGCATTTTGGTATACACGACACAAATAAAAAAATAAGTTACACAAATTTAGACTAGTTTTTATTTATTTAGAGTAATATTGTTAAAATATAAATGAAATTAATAAATAAAGAAGTGTTGTGTAGGAGAGAGAAAGTAATGGTGGGGTATTGAAAAAATAAGAGAGAGAGTGGTGGGCAAGCATTATTTTTGCTCACCATTAGGAGAGAAATTGTGAAAAAAAAAATTGCCCATGGGCAAAACTAATTTGTTGAGAGAGAAAGTGGGTAGAGATATATTGGGCAAGCATTATTTTTGCCCACCATTGGAAGTGGTCTAAAAGGCGGAATACCTTTTGATTAGGGGATTTTCCCGTCCAATCAGTGTACACCACGTGGACCAATCAGGTCCTGCCAAGTGTCCTCCATTTGGACCTCTCAGGGCCTGCCACGTGGCACACAGCCATTTGTCCACCATGGACCAGTCAAGCCACGCCATGTGGCCTATTGATTGCCAGCTTGGAAGGAGGCCACCTAGGCCCACTTCCCGGGAGAAGCCCAGTCAGCTCTAGGGTTTACCAAAAACCCTAGAATTAGGCACGCTTACCAAGGCTATAAATACACTAATTAATCCTCATTAGAGGGGATTCGGTAATTAATTACTCTCACCTAGAGAAGCCAAAACACATTGATCACTCCTCACCTTGAGGAACCAGATCTCCCACCTTTACTTTTCCGTACTTATTACTCCTAAAACAAGTACTAACTTGACCGTCGGAGGCGGAGCTCCCACCACAAGGAGTCTCCGTTGTTTTTCAGGTACAGGCGCAAAGATACCAGTTCCGGAATTGTAACTCTCCCGCAGGACATCAGAAAACCCCGAAATACCTTTCTCAATTTCACCATACATTCTTATATGCTCCTCAGTTTCATCTGAAATAACGGAATTTTTCTCCCCATTTTTCCCAAATTGCAATGTTTCACACTGGCAACCCAAATCCTCCTAGATCCTTTCTTTTGTACCTTTGAGGAAGATATATGAAAACTTAAATTATATTTAGTTTTTATAATCACTTTAGTTATTATGCTAATGACAATGATGATTTAATTTATTTTACACAAGTGAAGATTGGATTTTTCCAACAAAGGAAATAGAAGTACGCGATCTCTTTGTACTTTAGATTTTGTTTTGTCATTTTTGTATATTGCAAGTGCATTTGGTTAATTGAATGTGTATTGTATTTTACCATAAAAGTCCTTATTTTCATCCAATTAACGTTATTACAATGACTTAATTATATGCTTACTTATTATGCGAAATTCATAATAATAAGTCAAGGCAGAGAAGAAATTCTTGAACCCCATTGCTTCTTTTTTGCATTAAACATTAAGAATTTTGACATTTGACAACTATTATCCAACCTTCTACTCTCTACCTAAACCACTACATCATCAAACGGCTTTTTTTTTTTTTTTTTTTTATTATTATTATTATTATTAAGTGTGTGTTCAACATTAGCTTATGAGTAGCTTTTAATGATTTGTCAAAGTCAAAACACTTTTTTTTTTTTGGAAGACAAGTCAAAACACTAAATTTGAAGATATTATTAATTTATCATGGGTTAAGACAATCTAGATATGGTATAATCCTCTTAATGAGTACTTAACCAAAGAAGAGTTTAAAATTACTCAAACCAAAAGATAAGAATGAATATTATTAAGATTAAAGACAAAAAAGAGAGAAAATGAGTTTTCAAATTGAATCTAGTGTGTTCTAGGGAAATTGGGTTGAAGTTTTATTAAGCTAATCTAATTATTTGGGATAATAAGTTGGCTTGACACTGAGGTTAGGCTGCTGGCAAGATACAACCTATTGTATATTTGTATGATAAGATTTTTTTTTTTTAATTTTTTTTTTGTTCATATTTTTAATCTGGTCTATTGTTTCAATTGTTTGTGTTTTCACTTTCGCTAATGGCAAATCTAACATTTAGGACTACATTTAGCATATTACATTTAGCATATTCCACAGCACAACCATAAAAATAAAAACAATAGTGGCCAGTATTTTGAATCTCAGACTTTACAGTTTACACTTTGCACTTGCCTAAAAAGAATGGGAGTCAAGAAATGGGATGGTAAATACAGACATAAGAAAAAAGGCTGCATTCAGGAGATCAATTTGGCAAATGTGAGAAAAAATTATGCAGCCTAGATTTCAATAAAGATGTTCACCAAACCAATGGAATATGGAAACCTACCCTGCCTTTCCCCCCAATATTACATAATTGACAGCCTACCTTAACTGTATTACATAACGAAACATCAGGAAATATTCTGATTTTTTTTTTTTCAGATTTTCCGCTTCAAAAGCACCCGCAACTTTGGTGACAATCATCAAAGAAAAAAAAAAAAGATAGCACCTTGACTGAAGTCTCAGAACCAAAACATTGTCAGAAAGAGAACGCTGATACTGAAAAAACATGATCGTACTCCGGAAACAGGAAACATTAGCTCTGACCCATTATCTGAGGGCTCAATCATTACTGGAAATCTGCAAGTATCTCGAGATGGATCTGATTTAGTGATAGCTCCTAGGCCTTCAAACTTGCATGCTTCATCATCCTGATCATTAATCTGGTAGTAACTATTGTAAGCATAAGATATATTCCCTCGAGCATCCAAGTCGCCACAAGTGCTTCCATATCCAAGGCTAGTACAATCAGCTCGTGCACAAGCATAACTTACACTAGGAGCAAGTCTAGAGTCATCAAGCTTTACAGATGGTTTCAACACACACCACTGACGTTCTTCATATGTTAGACCTTTTGCCCTGACCAATGATCCCAAATTTGTAGTACCCAGGTTGAGTTGGTACTTAGGCTGCCCATCAAAAGTGAATATTCCCCAATGGCGTTCAAAGTTTCCCGGCTGAATGCTCTTTTGATCCTCATCTATTAAGCTAAACAAGTATGCATCGATGGGTCCAGGCCTCATTGGTGACCCTTTTCCATTTGCAGTGCGAGTCATGAAGCCTTGGTTGAATCTTTGGGCATATTTGACGTTAGCATTGATGTCTCCATCAGTTGGCCAACCTATTTCTCCAACTATGATGGGCATGTTACCAAACCCATTCTTTTGCAAAGCCCAGACAAGGGTGTCATAATTAGCATCAAACATGTTGTAATAGCTAGTACCACCATCATTAAGTGGGGTTGCATTGCCATCGAAGAAGGCATACTCCACAGGGAAGTTGGAGTCAGTGTAAAGACTTATGAAAGGGTAAATGTTCACAGTGAATGGTGCACCATTGTCACTTAAGAACTTGACAATTTGAACCATGTAACCATGAATATCATCTCGAAAATCACCACCAGAGGGCATGGTGCTAGGACTTGCATACACATCAGCGTTGCTGGGAACTGTAACCTTCACTTGGTTATTATGGCCTGCCTTTACTAAGGCATTTTGAATGTTTTGAAGGGCAGGAAAGGTAGTTTTTAAAAAAACTTCCATTGTAAGTTGCTAAAAATGGCTCATTCCCAACCGCAACATACCTGCATTTTGAGAAAGTATAAGTAAATTAACTGATACAGACTAAGCTAAATAAGCCACATGCATACACCCGTATCCATAGCAATTTTCTTAAGCTAATTGAGACTCTGCATAGCAGAATATGACACTGATTACTTGACTTCTGTAAAGCAATGTAAAATAACAAAGTAGCAGAAAACTGAATTTACGTCACAATGGGAAAAAAAGGAACAACATCAGAAAACAGTGTTTATAAAAAGCTTGTTTGACACAGAGTAATCCACTATATTGGTATATAAACCTAAAACTAATTAATACCTATAATGGTTGATAAAATGTTATAAACTACTCCCTCTGTCCCTAATTTTTTGCCCCATTGTAAATATTTTGGTCAAACTTTTAAAACTTGGACCATTAATTGTCATTGATCTATGATAGTTAAAATAGTCATGTGTGATCTTGTGTTCGTCTCATTGTGTATTTATTTACATCAAATTTTTTATAATTTTTACGAGAATGAAATAAGAGATATATGCGTTTTAAGGTGCGTCTTGGAGACCGTGATAAGTCAAGTGAGGCAAAAATAAAGGGATAGAGGGAGTAACTCCTATCACTGAAAGCCTATGATACAAGTTTGAAAAAATGTTCAAAACAAAGACTTAGCACAAAAGGTTCAAACTCAATTCTTGGTTTCTATGCCTACACAATGGGCTACTATCAAGGGTAAGGGTTGAGCCTAAATTGACTCCATCCTAAACAGCTACCTGGAAATGACAATGTTAATACGTTAACCTGAACTTTAGCATTAACATTTCCTAAAATTTGTACCACAATTTTCAAGGAACATTGCAATAAGTCAACAATGAAGGTTTTTTTTTCTAAAAATTAATTATACAGTGTGCAAAATAGCATGATTGGCTTTTTCACCAGCTATTTATACTCATACAAGTTTCCATGTATGGTTTAACTGTAAGATTAAATACATTTCACTAATTATAGATATTAATACAAGTTTCCATCAAACTAAAGATGTCCCAAGAGTGTTGCAGCAAGAAAAACATAGCAAATTATGCAACAACCCAATGAACATGCAGTGACAGGAAAGTCTTCAGAATTATGAGGCGATTACACATTGGGTAATTATAGTCCAGCAACACATGCTTTTACAAAGACACAATGGCTATATTTGGACAATACTATACAATTAAGCTCAACTACGTTCGCAACTTTTACTTCCCTTATTCCCTAATATTGCAACAATTACCATTTTCCCTTATTCCCTAATATTGCAACAATTACCATTTTAGTAAGTTTTACAAATATTTTAACAATACCATATTTGCACATGCTTTCTCTCTCTCTCATCATCTTAAATTTCCTATATTCCCCCTATTGTTGTAATATTAGGGGAACAAAGGAAGCATTTCACAAAGCCGTGAACTTAAAGCAAAACTCATCAAATGTTTCACCATTATAAAAGCAATGTCACATAGAAACCTCATTTAATTTACATAGATGTTCTAGTTTCAATGAGATGGACAAAGGTAGTTTGAGCACATACAACTAGGCACTCCCGGAGATTAAAATTTACATTAAAATAGGAAAAGAGACATTTAGCATTCACTCGGTACTACGCCGATAAGCAAAATATCATCTGCACTTGAATGTCTTCCCATATGTTACAATGCAATTCCAGTATCCTCGGGAAAAGGTCTTCCTGGTTCGGAAAATTCTCGAATATTAATCATACTTGTATGCATTCAGCATCAATACAACCAGTTAAAAGAACAGATAGGCCGAAGAGAAGCAACTATAATGTACTCTAGTTACATAGACATGTAAGAACCAAATTTTACAATAATAAGGACTTTGATTATAAAAAAGTTCAGATAATGGTCAATCAACCGAGTCAAAATTTTTACTTTTTTTGGACTAATAATGAGTTTACATGTCTGGTACTACCATGTGCATGGTACATCCAAGTGTATGACAGATTGATAGACATGCAATTGATGCAAGGTTCAAGCATAGTGTATGACAGATTGATAGACATGCAATTGATGCAAGGTTCAAATAAAAGCTACTCGAGTTCAATTTACAATTAAAATAAGCTCAGATAAGTGTCAAAAAGTTATTAGAAGTTCATATAAGATAACTTCGGGTAAAAAGAACGAACCGTTCACACTAGCACTTAAGCAACTAGCTTCTTCTACCAAGCCAAAACAGAACAAAAATCAAAACATATGCAAACAGAACAACATAGGAAGATACAAGAAGAGAGAGAAAGAGAGTAAACCTAATATTGACTTTGTTTTTCTTGACATGTTCAGTCACATTCTCTGACACCCATTTATCAGCAGCTTTACTACTTGAAGCAAGAGTTGAAAGCATGTCATTAGGAATTCCAACCATAACTTCAATCCCAGTTTTACCAAGAGCATTTAGTGTGCTATAATCTGCATCAAAAAGCTTCACTTTTTGTATACCATTTTCTCTCAACATTCTCACCACTACATCTGGTGGTAAAGGGTGTGAACATTGTGTGCCCCAATTAGCACCTATTCCATTCACTGTTATTACCATTGAAATCAACCAAAATAACCCAAATATAACAGAAAAACACCCTGTATTTTGCTTGAAATATGCCATTTTTTGTCTTTAATTGGGAGTTCAAAACAATCAATTACATAAAACCCTGAAAAATAAAGATCTGAGGATGGAAGTAAGGTGGTTTTTTGGGGTTAATTTAGTTCAAAAACCCTAAAATGGAGATGGGTATTTCAAAAAACAGCTTAAAAACTGAAATTGTAGAATACCCATTTCATTTTTTGGCAAAAATTTGGGGAATATTTGTTGAATGTAAAGTGGGGTAAGAAGAAAAGATAAGAACTTGAGCTAAAAAGCAGCTTGGAAAGGCTGAAAATGTTGGTTGCACAGAGAAAGCAATCAGATTGAAAAAAGTATTTGGCTTTTCAATAAATAGATAGACATGAATAAGGGAGAAATTGAGGAGGTTAATATGAAGAGAGCTAAACAAGTTAAACTGAAGCAGAAGTGTCTGGAGTAGAATAGAGTAGAGTAGGACTTTTGAACTTCATTCAAGTAAAAATTTAGGTGAGAGAATGAAAAATGAGAAAGACGTTGGAAAAGAATTACTGTAACTGTTGTCAACTTTTGCACTTTTTCATTGAATATTTGTGCAAAAATTTTAATCGTACTAGATAAATAAATAAATTTGACAAAAATATATACTCTTAATATTTAATAAGAAGTACGAAATTATATATTTATACTAATATTTTAAAAGGCGTTTCTAAGTGCCACGTAGACCCCCTTTTTGGCCACGTCAAAGTTCGAACACTTGACTTTTTAAAAGAAAAGTTATTGTACAACCATCTAGGCTAATTGTTAATTATGCTTTAATATTGCAAAATAAATAATATTATAATGCAAAGTATTGAAGACACATACTACATACAAACTATTAGATGCTCTTACAAATTAGCAGTTGCACAACTACAAAATTAGTAACCCGGGGCAACGCTTGGGCTACTCACTAGTTAATGATTGAAATAATGCATTAAGAAATGTAAATTTAGAGTTTCAATCTTAATGAAACATGAGAATTACTCCCTCCGTTCCTTTATTTTTGCCCCATAAGTGTGTTCACTTTTTAATTTTTGGTTGTGTAAAGTTGACGAGAGAGAATAATAGTGGGTCCAAATATTGTATTTGGGAGGAAAATCGTGGTCCCTATTACTGCTTTTCTAGTATGGAACAAAATAAAAGAGACCCGAACACCCCAATAAAAAAAGTAGAGCAAAATTTAAGGGACAGAGGAAGTATAAAAATTACTTAAAAGTTAACAGAAAAAATTAAATAATTGCAACTTGTAAGTATTAAAAACAAGGAGGATTATTGTTTTGCTTTATAATTGTGATAATACTTGTAAATATCTAGACGGGATTCGGTATTAATTTAATTGTCTTGACTAAACAACTTAATTGGTAAAGAGAATAATTAATGTCTGAAAAAAATCGAAAAAAAAGAGGCATTTTTTGCAGCAAAGTATTGGGACAGGAGAGAGTGAGAAAGACCAGTTGATGAGCGAGAATGAGTCCCCCCAATTTGTCCTTCTGGTAACAGAGGAATCTTTTAATTACCAACATTTTTTTTATTTTCTTGTCTTAAACTTTAAAATTTGTGTGGTTAGGTGATATAAACAAAGATGTTACGGCTTAAAAGTTGTGCTTTGGAGAGAGTATTAAGCAATAGTACAATAAACTTTTTTTTTGAACAAAGTTTAAAACTGTGGGACTATGCCACTCGTGAGGGGTTGATCAATAGTCAATATCTAATTACAAGCGGAAATTGATTTTGACGCATTTTTAATTGATCGAGCATTATTTACGAGTATGAAAATAAGACTAAAAACTAGGATAAAAATATGTGATTGGCTTCCTTCAAAAAAGAAATTAATAAAAAAAAATCCAATGCATTAGAGGCGATTCAAAAGTCCAGTGATCCAAAGCCAAATTTCGAACATTTGTTCATATTTTTTAGTTTTGGATATTTTAGATTGGATATCCGAAAAAAAAGGGTTATTGAATCGATTACAGATTGCATTTTTTTGAAGGGGTTCTATGATCTGATATGAAGATCTAGTGATGCGATCCGAATTGAAAATCCGATGATTTGATTCTAAAATTCAGATATATGATTCGAAAATTCAGATATCCAAAAGTTTTCAAATCTGATAATATCACACATTTTCCAATTTGAATTTTCAATCGGACCCAAAATCCAAAATTGAATAGACTACTTAAAACCATGTTTTTATATTACAATGGGTAACCGTATACCCGATGCCAAAATCATATATATGCGTGCCTAAGAAATTTCCCCCGATATTGTTTAAGGTAATAAAAAGAGGAAAACATTAGGTGTTCCCTCCTCACAAGAACATTAGCTATCCAATTTGATTTTGTTCACTTCTCTATAGATGTGGTTATTCTCCTAATAATTGGAATTCTGCATTAGGCCTTGTTTAGTTCAACTTATTTTTACTTATTTCAGAAAAAATAAGTTCAGATCAGATCATCATTTTATGTGCAATTTTTTATCGCTAAATATCATTAATTTTGTAATGAAAAAAAATTATGAAAATTACATATTAATAAAATATACATTATTACGAATCTAACAAGATCCCACTTGATATTTTTTTCCTTAAAAATTATCGTACACTTAAGGTCAAAGTTTGGTCAAATCAGACAATAAGATCATATCAGACTAAATAAGATAAGTTCAGATAAGCAAAAATAAGGTAAAATAAACAGGGACTTAGTAATCAGATTTTAAAATTACAAATTGTTAATAGCTTCAAAAAGTCAAGAATTCAAGAAATAAAAAGGACAAGAATCCTGGAGTTTTTCTTTTCCTTTTTTTATCAAAGAAATGGGTATTGTACACTAAAAAAAATCTAATCTAAACAAATATGGGATGTTGTCAAGTTGGGAATTATACTCAAACTCTATTCTCACGTAACAACCAATAAACAAGCTGTTAAGTACTACCATTTATATATTTTAATCTTGTATCTAGTTGTCCACTGTTGCATTTTGGTGTTATTCAAAAACTTTACAATTCAATCTGGCTGTATGAAAAAAAACAAAAAGTGCTCAAGATTACTTAAACAAAAATGTACTCGTAACAAAATTTATTTAGCCAAAAGTTTATGTACGGATTAACATTTAGTGTACTTTGTTTGTCCAATATAAATTGCAAATCAATAGTGTAGTTTGAACTAATTATATCATTATATGACAACTAATTTCGGACAAAAGAATACAATTTACACAATTAGTCAATCACAAAATTAGTCGATTAAAAATTGTAGACGAATGTGTCTTATTAAAATCGTTACTTTACTTTTAGGATAATTAACCAAACTAAGCTTAATTACAAAACAATTTTTTAAAATAGACTTGTGGCCAAACTATTTACCAAACTAAGTTTTCAGGGTAAAACGCTGTCTCGGACAGCGTTTTATACCTGATTTTTTAAGAAAAAAATTCAATGTGTATAATGTTGTCCCATGTTGACTTTTTTTTTTAAATTTTTATAATTTCGTAATTTCTGATTATAAATTTTCTAAAAAAAAAACCAAATTTCTGATTTAAATAAAAAATTAATAAGTTAGTGAAACTGTGAAACGCTCACTAACTTATTTTTTTTTTTTTTTTTTAAAAAAAAAAAATCAGAGACAACTGCAGAGCCCACAGACTCAGTTAGCTACGACGCCAACCCGGCCCCGATCCGGCGATCTTCTCCACACTCTTCCTCTTCACCATCCTCTCAACATTTCTGTCTAACATCTGAGTTCATTGTTAACAGAAAAATTATCCTATTTTCTAATTGACCAGCAATAAGTAAAATATCACAAATTCATAATCAATGCCATTCAGAGCTAAAATTCAATTGCAGAATGATTCAAATTCATCACCATCCCCAACACCATTGGTACATCAATATTGACATTTGCATACAATTTCCGAATTAATACAATATCAACTTTGCATTTGTTACGAAAATCATCACAAACAACCCAAATGAATTAAACAACTTCAAATGAGCGACTAAACATACTAAATACAACAATTGGGTTATTAGAAAAGAGAAATTGGAATTATAATTTCTAATAACGGACAAACCTGAAATCTCCTGTTTAAGAAGCCGATCAGAAAAGGCCAAATGCATCAATTGGCAAAAGATTAAGCAAAATTGGGAATTGGTGGTATGAGATTTTGAACTCAATTTGGTCGGAAATTCTACATTGGGTAGCATGCACCGTTGATGAGGAAGAGGCGAAGAGCCACTGCCCGCTGGTTTCGCCGGCCATCGGAGACTGACAGCCGTTGTTGGTGTAATAATCGTAAAGCAATGGTGTGTTTGCAGGGTCTGTGGGCTCTGCAAACCGGGTTATCTCTGATTTTTTTTTTTTAAAAAATAAAAATAAAAATAAATTAGTAAAACGCTGTTTGAGGCCGCGTTTCACTAATTTATTATTTATTTATTTAAATCATAAATTTGGTTTTTTTAAATGGGACAGTGTTTTTCATATTCAATTTTATTTTTTTTAGAAAATTTAAAATTAGAAATTACGAAATTAAAAAATAAAGTCAACATGTAAAACGCTGTTACATTGATTTTTTTTTTTTTTTAAAAAAACCAGGGTATACGGACAGCGTTTTACCCTACAAGCTTAGTTTGGTAAATAGTTTGGCCACAAGTCTATTTTAAAAAATTGTTTTATAATTAAGCTTAGTTTGGTTAATTGTCCTTACTTTTATAGCTCCTTTTACAAGTTGGCAAGGACTCAAGGAGTGGCTTTAATATCTATGTACAGCCTAACATACACAAGGTACCTTTTACATGTACAAAAAAATTGTATGATACAAGTCACCTAAAGGCAAAAATCCCTAGATCAGCAAGATCCTTCTCTTAAAACTCAAGTATCTAACCGAAAGTTTGAAACGCTGTGCAGAACCAGTTGGGTGCTGATGATGAATTTCAATATGGCTGATCTTAGGCACTGACAAAAAATCATGTTCGGGGTAAAAATAGAACTGAACAAAGAAATAACCTCACTTCTTTCGAATGATCAGCAGACTGATGAAAGCTATCACACGGCTAACAAAACCAAACGCAATGAGGATTAAGATGCATTCTTGCCAAGCATGGAGATTATAACCCAATTTTACAAGAATGCCGCAACGATTTATAAGCCATACTCCATAATACCTGCAAGGAAAAGGAGCTGTTCAGTTTATAAATCTTACGTATTATGCAAAATTCAGACCCCAGTTAAACCAGATCCACAAGCTCTTCTCTGCTTAGAATAAACTTGCTTGGCGTAAAATAAGGGACTGCACCAAGAAATAGATTTATAGAATAATATGCACTTTGACTTTTTTCCATCACAAATTAGTTGTAAAAACTTGCAAACACCACATAATTTGCATACCTCCTCGCGTTTGCAATCACTAGTGCTTCCAGAGTCCACTTAGGGTAACATAGGTAGGCTATGCCTTTCAATGCCTCATTTTTCAGTGACTGACTTGCAATCAGGGTTAAGCAAACAGGGAAAAGCACTGAAAACTGCAAGAGGAAATCCAAATTTAGCAGGAAGGCAAAGAACAAGCATGAATATCACAAATAATCAGTAATATGAAAAATTTATCCAAATGACCTAGTAACTTACCAGTTGGGCAGGACCAGGGTTCAGGAAGATGGCAAAAGCATAACCCATTCCCGTCACACAATAGACAAGACAGATCAGAACAGTATAATTGTCAATGAAGGTAGATCTTGGATTTGTGAAGAAGTAAAACATAGAGAGAAACACAACAGGCTTGATCAATGTATTGAAATGGTCCACAGTATCCTTTGCAAGGAAATGTGCTAAGCTGCTGATGCCAGAAGCACTCTCTCTCAAGTATTGTAACTTGTCCTGAGAAAAGGTTCTTAGTGCAGCAATTTGACATAAGAGAGCTGAAGTAAGGGAAAAGTAGTTAGATCATAATAAGACATGAACGCAACTGTGAGGGTAAAACTCAAAGCTAGGTGCTGACAAAGAAGAAAAGCTTGGTAAATAAGGCAGATTAAACACCACTCTAATCAATTTTTTTTTTGACCAATGGGTGAAACGCAGTCATGGAAGTCAAGAAGCTTAACCAATAATTAATCTAATGGTAGGCTTTAAAATTTTGGATTGTCAATGATGATGAATTGTTTTCAATTATCATCAAAGCCTCAACCTACGAGAGAAGTGCAATGTGGAATTCAAAAATATGTTAACAGTTGCTTTAATTTTAAACTTACATATAGCAATGATAGTATATGTATATCCAGTTGCCCCAAAGTCTGTGTCACTGATTTTGGTAATAGCACCTAGGCAAGCTCCGGCAAGTAATAGTATAATATAATCTGTTGCCTGTAACCTGGCTTCTCGTAGTCGCTGCTTGGTTATCCTGGAAAAAAATAAAAATAAAAAAACTTAAAACCTATATTTCTTAATAAATCATATACAATCACAAAAGAAATAAAAAATAAAAGAATCATATACAAAGTGTAAGTAAACATTTAAGCTGATCATGAATTTAAAGTAGGCAGAGGCAATGGAGTTTACTGCTAGTCTGCTAATAACAAGTCTCCCTAGATTATCGAATTAAACAATATACAGCATGAATACCACAAACTGCTAAAAATAAAGCAAAGCAAACTGGGACATAAGAATAACTGGGATCACTTTGATATCTGAAAATTCTTTAATACAAAACAGATAAAGAATGCACAGCAAGAATTAATCTGAAGTCCAAACATAAACAATTCTTAGGGCATTTAGTCCTATGGGAACAAAGATTTAGAGGTACTTCAGTGGATTTAAAAGGACATGTCAGGATTATAAGCATTTGAATTATAATAGATGGACGTCTATTCATTGATTTTCAAAATATTGAGTGCACACCAAGATTGACCTTTTCTAGGGCATACAGGCACCAAATTAAAAGATTTCTTCTGGGCTGCTGGCAGCAACAGCCTAGTCTGGAAGAAGACCGACACCAATGCATATAGAAGTTTCAAAACAATTTCCTATAAGGCTCTTACTCCTAGAAATCTAGCCAAAAGCCTACTGAACTTGCAGCTATAGTGCACAATGTCAGACAACAAGATCATACACAAATGCTTATTTCACTGATAATAAACTATACACGCTAAAGATCAAGTTATGAAAGTGTAGATATGATGATTTACAGAAGATCATCACCTGCCAAGGAAGTACTTGTATTGCCGGACTATTCCAGGGGTTCTACGATCAGCTAAGTCCTTTTGCTTGAGGAAATAGTGGTGGATGTGGTCACGTCTTTGCTCAACATTGGACCTTACGTCCTGCCAAATTTCTGTGGTAAAAGATTGGAGCTCACTACCAGAACCACTAGATTCACTTCCACTTCTCAGAGGATTTCCCAATTCAGCAGCTCTGGATTGCATATCCTCCGGCACCGTATACCCGTTGTGAAGCAACCATCTTAAAGGAAGGTCTTTATAGTTAATACTGGAACTAGGGCTTGGCTCCACCATGCCCTCCAGAATATCAATATAGTGATCCGGAGGGTTCACTCGTTCTGGAACATTAATTCCAAGCCCTCCAAAATATTCCTCTACATTTCTTACTGATCCATGATAAACCATGTGACCACCCTTTGCAAGAAGTATCAAATCATCAAACATCTTGAACAGTGCATAGCTGAAAAAGAAAAGTAAGGAATGCAATGTCATATCAACAAAGATCAGCTTCTATGACTATCAGGTAAAGGCATAAAGCAGTTCCAGTAATAACATGCAGATTATCACATTCACATGTTACAAGAGTACAGCATATGAAAAGGAACTTGGATTCTTATATTGAATGCCTTCACTATTACATGTATGCCTGCATGCCAAATTGCTAAATTTACAGTGCTCGGCCTCATATTAAACAAACATACATGGAGATTCTTTGATTCTTTTTTTTTTCTTTTTTTTTATTTTGGTAATTTCTTAACACTGTAATTCCCATCAGGTTTGAACTACAGAAACTTGGATTCTTTTCAAAAAGCCTCTTTCCATCAGGATAGCATACCTGGGCTGATGAACTACCATGCAAATGTTCACTCCTGCAAGGGCTTCATGTTTGAGTGCTTTTAGGAGTAATCTTGATGATGAACTGTCCAAACCAGAAGTTGGTTCGTCCAAAAACAGAAGGGAAGGTTCAATAACCATCTCCAGGCCAACATTTACTCGCTTTCTCTGGCCTCCAGAGATTCCTCGTTTCTCCACAGTTCCAACCAAGGAGTCCCGCACCTCCTGTAGCCCCAAGCTCATAAGAACTCTTTCAACAATTAGAACTTTTTCTGCTCTTGGCAATTTAGTGGACAGTCTTCAATCAGGGGAAAAAAAAATAATCATCAGTGCAGAGAATAGTACCAACAAGAACTACTAACAGGAAACAGGATAAATCAGAAAACAAACTGGGAACCTGAGGTTCCTCCTTTTACAGTGAATAATGCTTGTGCAATTGTGAGTTTTAGGAACAGATAACAAATCGATTATATTTGTACACACAAGAAAAGAAAATAACAATAACAATAAGGGGAGTAGCTCCTAGGCCTTATAGAGTGAACAGATCTCTCTACAACTGATTTTTCTACACAGAAACAAAAAAGACCTTGCTGATATTATACTATCCATCAATATTATAAGATGGCTAAGTAATAAAGTGAGATTTCTGACACAATAATATGACAAGCTTAACAAGATAAAATCACAAGCAAAAGCCTAGAAAAATGCTTTTTACCGTCTCATCTCCAATCCTATTTGGTATGCCAAGTTCTCTACAAATGTTGAAAGAACATTCGTTCAGACAGTTTCTTTGGTATGAACAGCAGTTCAATACCATTGATAATTCGCAAATCTAAAGGTCTTATAAGGCTATCATTACTACCATCCACGTCACATGCTTATTTATTTTACTAACACGAAGTTAGTTACAGGAGAGATTGAATGTTGGTGGTGTTTGTTGAAAAATTGTTTTACAATGCCAATGTGGCATTAACTTCAAAGTGATAACCAACATACATTCAGTCTCCGCTTTTGGAGAAAAAGGTGCTTGTAATATCAGACGAATCATTTCTTTCCTATTCAGCTTGGAGCAATAGGGTTTAGAATTTAGATTCTGTTACGAGATGCATTCATATCACTGACTAGAATGGATTAATATATCATTCCTACCATGCCATCGTACTTTTATATGAGGAATGAAATCCAACATACCTGCACCAAGCACTGAATCGAAGGTTCTCCTCTACAGTCAAGTTCCCATGTACAATATCATCTTGTGGCACAAAACCAACTATTTTCTTGTAAGAATGAATCGACTCCGGTTTTCCATTTATAAGAACTAAGCCACTCTTCTTGCAACCAGTTTCTTTTCCTGCTAATGCAGACATTAATGTTGTTTTTCCTGCACCTGATGGACCCATGACGGCAGTTATACGGCCAGGCATAATTTTTCCCGTTAGACACTTCAAAAGACATCTTTGCTTGCCTTTCAATGTCAGAGTTAGATCTTTAAAACCAACCTCGATTAAAGGCCTTTTCTTTTGTTCATCTCCGGTAGCTAATGAAACCACTCCAGAAAAAGTTATATTTTCATACTGCCTCTCTTGAGATTTTTCTTTCTCAATTTGAGCATATGCATACTTGAAAATCTGACTGTCTGTACGAATTTCTTTTTCTTTGAGAATTTTTTCCTTTGAGTTTTTACCTTTAATCTCAAGACCTAATCTAGCAGGATTATGAGGCCCACCTTCAGGTATATGTAAGCCTGATCGATTTATTGGTCCCTCTAAACCCGTGGATAGCTGCAATGCGCTTGAATTACCTGCATTATTAGTTGGCAGTGGAAAACTATCTTCTTGGACGTCAAGATCATGCAAAATCTCGAAATTTTCTGGATGATTTCTGTTTGAAAATCTTCGTGATAGATTAGCTTGTAACTTGCCTGCATGCTTTGTAGCAGCATCTTTTGCAACTTTCCACCTTGCTCGCACAAGTTCCTTCTGTTGCACACTTCTAGCAGCTCCTTCTCTGTTTCTGGCACGTCTTCGCTCTCGAATGGAAAGAATTTGGTCCGAAAAGTTGTAGATGATGAGAAGAAGAGCAACTAAAGCAATCTGCATCAGCAAGTGGAAGATTACAATTCCCACCAGTAGCTTTTAAAAATGCAATATTGTAGTAGTATGGATACAGAAGAAAATTATTAACATTGAGATTGAAGAGAGGTACATAATGTTTATAGATTGATGCAAGCAACATACAGGACTTTTAAAAACATGAAAAATAAATTGCTTACTATTAGCATAATTCCATAAGTGTGGATATTCTGTTCCTTTGAATTTTCCTTGCATGAGATCAACTTGGAGCATCCTGCACAAAAATAAGTCAGGATTTTGTACAGCCAGGTGTAAAGTATAATTTACAAAGTGAAATAACCAGAATTCTTTCAAAGCATGCATTTTTCAAAATCACTAAAACTGTAATTTAAGTTTGATGAGAAATTTACGTGTTTCGGATGTAGAGCCTGTCAAGCAGTAATGTCTGAAATTAGATGAAACAAGATTAACATACCATAGTGAAATATATGTCTACTATAAGGGAAGCCAGATATATTGTGTTTTGAAGCATTTAAATTACTAGCCAGAAGATGCCTTTCGAGCATTGGATATAGGAATACCCGTTATCACATGGTCTTTTTTCAGTGGTTGTGGGACAATATGATCCTGCAGGGCAGAAAACCTCTCTACTTCTACCGACATCAGCCCATATGTTCGCTCCACCACATGTATGGTTCCTTCCTGCGGTAAGTTGATAATTGTATCTGTGAAAACCCGTCACATATTGTTAATAAAGGGCTGCAAACTAGGATAAGGAAAGGAAACTTTAAGACAGAGAGGAGGGAGGAAGAACTTGTACTTACGGTTCACATAAGCCAGTTGTTTGATTAAAGGTTGCCAAAGGACAGTATGAACCCAAAGGGCAAGCTTCAAGATTAAAAAGCATAAATTAGGAGGAGAGGTGAATGAAAACAGCTAAATTCGTAATAAATCATAAGTTCATAACATTCGCAAAAGGAGTTAATATGAAGGAAACTATCATCTACAACTACTAATCTATTATTTTATCATTCACATAAGTTGGTGTTATGACTGATTTAAAGTGAAGGCAACAGATAATAGTAGGAAAGATAAGTTTGAGCAAAGTGAACCACATTTATGTGAAGAGTAGAAATGATGACACAAAGAGAAAAGACCAAGTAAAACAGCATATCGTAGTTACTAAAATTACAATGATATTCTGTAGTTAGGCATTTTCTTGTTGTTGTGAAGGAAGCATAGGAAGTTAAGAGTAGGTTGACCATGATAGCAAAATCTCAGCCTAATCACAAAATAGGGATAATGTTATAATATTATATAAGCAAACCAACATCTAGCATCTTCAGTATTAAGACTTAAAAGTGCAAAAGACCTCAAGCAAGTTTGATGAGGAAAAAAATCAGGCCCTACAAAAGGAATGAATATCTAACAATCTAAGACTTCCCAATAGCATAATTAGGTATTTGCATGTTATAATGTGGTTCCCCATTGAAGTTATATTGTATTGATAGAAAATTAAAATGGACTAAAAACATATAATCAGATAATAGCTGAAATTAGTTTTAGCCTCAGTAACTCAGGAGAAAGTGATAAAGTTGAGACACCTACGCATCATGCAAGTAAGACCTTGTGGGCAAAAGAAACCCTCACAGCAACTTTTACATTCAGAAGTTCTTGCAGGTATCTCCTTGTCAATAGTCTCCAAATCTAATTTTTGAACAGAACCAGTGCTGCAAGCCCATCCGGGCTCGCATCCAGCAACCCAGGAAGTTAGATTACAGTTCTTGTTAGCTTGAAGGCCACCACCATCAAAGAAGCTACTCAAGTAGACCCTTATCTCTGCTTCTGTGCACAATCGGGATGCAGCATCTGTATGCCAATGTAAAAGTTCTAGATTACAACACTGTAAGAAAATTGGCAGTGATTTAGATGAATTATACATAGGCAACAAATAAACAGAAAGTACGCCACCCAGTACCCATTACAAATCACTTCCATCACCAGCACAGCAATACAGCATTCAACAAGCCTATTTGCAATTTAGCACAGGTACATGAAAAAAGGACTGCTGTTGTATGCCAAAGCAACTAGGGTTGTACGAGAATATATACAAGGCAAAATAGGCCTCAACACCCTGAATTACAGCTTTGGTGCACCCGCACCCCAAATTTTGAGTAGTAATTGACACACCATCAACTATTGATTTGGGTGCAACGCATACCATTAATGAATATATTGGGCACTCAAAATGAGACATTTCTGGTTATTAAAGGGTAATTCGTGGCACGCGTTGCACCCCCAATCAATAGTTGGTAGTGTTCTAATTATTAGTCAAAGTTTGGGGTATTGGTTGCTCTCAAGTTATAGTTTAGGGTGGAACCCAATTTTATATATTTATATGCTCCCTTTTCTTTACCAAACGTTATTCTCACTTTTCAAAATCAAGGGGAGATTTCTCTTCAAATACATTATGCAATACCTTGGTATCAACAACGATATTGACCAAGATGCCACATTAGCTAATTTCACAAGAAATCGACATGAATAGGGGGTGTGCATATAATTTCTTAAAATGGGCTAGACAAATTATGAACTGTGTTAGTAGGTCTGAAGGTTAAGGATACATTTTGAGTAACTAACAGTGTCTCACAGTTGCAAATATAACACTAGTCTTTGCCTAAGTACACTTCTAGTCTTCCAATATGGTCCTTTCTTAATTTAAACAAAAGAATGAGCAAATGATGACCAAGCAAAACATATTTCCCATTTCTTGCGCTATGGTCCTTTCTTAATTTAAACAAAAGAATGAGCAAATGATGACCAAGCAAAACACATTTCCCATTTCTTGCACTTAAAATCCAAGGCAGCCTATGATACCTTTATATAAGAGCTTAAAAAGCACTCTTCGTGAAGAATTACATATCCAAAATGCCAAAGTCAACCAAGTTTATTTATTTACATAAGTGATACACAGTACATTATAAACTTCAGGAAAAAGAAATCTATGATTGTGTTTCCTTCTTTTTATGTAGATTCAATCGACTTATCTGTCACATTTTCAATTCATGTCATCCAAGGACAGTTTCTGTTGTGATTCAACCAAGTCCTTTATATATTATATCAGTCAACCTTAATGACTCATCTAATTATCTGAATGAGATAGATTGGACTAAAGATTCACAGATAATGTACAAAAATTGTTTAATCATACCTTCAGTTTTTGCCATGCATGTGGTCAAAAAGTCCAAATTTGAGTAATTAAAAGCTCTATTCCAATCCAATTTCCTGTAACATGATAGTACATAAAATTACAAATAATGATCACAAAATGATTGTGGAACATGTAGTATGAGCTTTCATAAGGTTTCGATATATTTGGCCTGGTACGGCATTTCACCTTACCAAATGAAAGGGGGATACTTTTATTAAGCCCAAGATTTATCTTCTAATTTAATACTCCTTACACTTCATAATATGAATCATATTAATGAGGTTACTGACAATGGATATATGGGGTAACCAATGATGATGGGGATATTATACATGCAAATATAACTTACTCAGTTACTAATGAAGTTATATAGGGGTTGCTGGTAATGATTTGATGAAGTTAACGAAAATGCAGAAAATGCAGCACATACAATTGAGCATTTGAGCATGTGATGGCATGGAAAACCTTATTGTTACCTTAATCCTCTTTTATATTCCCTAATTCCACAAAATATCTCTTCTCAAGCAGAATTGGCAATTTTTATTTGTTCAGAAAATATTACAGTAGTCGTTTGAAAAATGCTACCATAATGTTTTAATGATTATTTAGTTCATAATTAACATATTTTTCTCCGAGTAATAAATTATACTACCTCCTCTGTTGACAAGTTTAGACTTTAGCACTATTCACTCACTTCCCTTTGACCGTGTTTTGTGCTTTATACATAATGAAAAATATAAACATGTGGAATCTTGTTTGATTCACCACTGTTAAAGGACCAACTAAACCAAAAGCTTAAGCTGATGGTTGAAACCCTGAATCGGGTTATATATTCTATCACACCACCTCACATGAGATCCCATTGGGCTTGACGAGTGAATGTAGCATAGGCCCCACCATACCCAGTGATTAATAATCCACTTTGAAAGGAGGGGTGGATGAGATTCAAACCCGTGACCTTTGTGTCACTCTGATACCATGTTAAAGGACCAACTTAACCAATCGGTGTATATACTCTATCAGCCACCGTATATATTTTCAAAATATCAACTTTTTATAATTTTTGTTTATCGGTAATTAAAGATATTAAGGGTTGAAGTTGTGCATTGGCAAACGTGACTAAAGAAACGTGTCAACTAAAAAGAAATGGAGGAAGTATTACTTTATTTTTGGTATAAAATCATATTATCAACATTTTTTTAATTTATCAAATTTTTAGTTTCAGTTATGTAATTTTTATTCTTATTTTACGATTTCTCGAAAAAAAAAATTATGTTGGATTTAAATTTTTAAAAATTATATTTGCATTATAGATATTAGAAAACTAATTGTGTCCATATTATAATGTGAAAAAATAAACCGATCAAATTGTTTATCATTAAAATGATATGGTAGTCATATTTCAAACTATGATGGGAATGGCATATGTGTAAGAAAAAGTAAGAATGTGTGTGGTGTAAAAGGATTTTTGTAACTAACAAATACAACCAGAGGTTGTACTTTCTAGTAATTTTTACCTTAAAATCAAATAATATGGAGTAAAAATGATTTAAGTTTAATTAAAATAAGTTTTCTTTCAAAAAAAAAAAAAAAAAATTAAGTTTAGAAAATTAAGTTTTAATTAGTAAAGATCAATAAAATGGGGGGAGTTTTCCTCTATCCCAAAATAATCGACATATTGATTTTTTTTCACTAATGATATATTAACATTGACAATAGTTCTTTGGTAACATATTAAAAAACAAATTTTATCATAAAATTTCATAATATCAACTTTTTTTTAATACCGTACATTTTACTACTGTAATACATAAATATACTCTGTATATATTTAAGGTCAAACTAGTGCAGATGGAGGGAGTAACTAACATTGTTAAATACTCCATAATTCGTTTATCCACTAACCAATCAAGTAGTCCAAATCATCAAAGCTGTTGAATATAACTCCAAGTCAATGTACAATATGCAAGTAGAGTTTAGTTATCATTGCTATTAATAGAACAACCTCACATTTATGTACTACTAGTAGCATAAAACTTATCCTGTTGTATAAATTGGAGGGAATATTTATTGCTAACCGCCTCTTTACCCCCCGACCCCATCCACAAAAAAAGTTGACGAAGCCCAAATATACAAACCAACACCAACTAAAAATGAAGTACGAGTAACAAAATAAAACTCGATCATATATAATCCTATAATATTACCGTATAAATTCAGAAATACATGACAGAATCATACGTCAATTAATCAGTATTACTAACTTATGCATTCGTCATAGAATCGTAGTTTAACTAGAGAAAAATCAAGTTCATAAGTCTGATGTTAAAAAAAATATTACGAGTATAAATCAAAAGTTTTGTAAATCAGCCTGATTAATTGGATGTTCCTCGTTCAACTTTTTAAAAAAAAAAAAGGATTAAGATTTACTCATCAAGAAAGCAGAAGCCAGCACGGCGTTGCATCTCCAACGCAATCCTATCAGTAACATTTGCAACTCCGCTTCTCAACTCCAATCGCAGCTCATCTTCATTTACATTATTCTGCGCTTGAGCTTGAGCTTCTACTTGTACGGCCGCCATTGACATCACCACCACTATCAACACCGCCATCGTCGGAACTAGCCAACATTTTCCAGCTCCGACACTCATAATAATAACTTCAATTAATCCAACAAATTAAGCTCAAACTTCAATTAATCCAATAAATTAAGCTCGAACTTGATAATATTTTCCAGAAAAAAAGATTTAAAGGTGAATCTGAAATGGAGGAATATGATGAATTTAGGAGAGAGAAAATGGTGATGGAAGGCGGCCTGTGAATTAACAGGAATCAGTGGAATCAACAAAAACATAATTTTGAAGTTGGATTAAAATAATAGAGTGAAAATTGAAAGGGTTGAACAGTTGACTCGGCTAATGGTCCCTTTAA
Organism: Chenopodium quinoa; assembly: GCF_001683475.1. NCBI lineage: Eukaryota > Viridiplantae > Streptophyta > Magnoliopsida > Caryophyllales > Amaranthaceae > Chenopodium > Chenopodium quinoa. The sequence goes on along the minus strand of NW_018745170.1, from coordinate 3,660,401 downwards.
AAATCAAGTTGCACGAGTCAAATGAGATTTCGGAGTAATTAGTATTGGCTGCTCAGATTTTAATAAGTGTTTCGTCTATTACACGGTATTTTATTGTTGAAGTGGTAAGCACTGCAGTTGAAGAGTCACTTGAAGAACGACATTGTTCTAATTTGAACGATTTTGTTTTTATTATTTGAAAAGGTTGACGACCAGGGTGTTGGGTCCGTACTCCCAAGAAGCCCAAAAGCCGTAGGGCATGACCAAGAGACCCAAGAAGCAAGCCAAATAAAATGAAATCAAGGCAAACGGCAGCAAACACCAAAAATATGAAGCAGCAAGAAGGAAAGAAGAACACAATATGAAGATCTTGTCCTTTGAATATTATTCTGAAAATATATGTAAACCCTACCAATCCCTAGGTATAAATAGCTAGCAAAATATGTACAATCTCATTCATACATTAATACTCGAAATATTTGCAAGATATTTACGAATTTTGTGTCTATTCTGATCAAGGAATCCATTGTTACTCTTATTTCCTTGTTATGTACTCGTTCTTTATTGTGTTATTGTTCTTGGTTGTTGTGATTGTTATTTGCAGGATTGATTATTATTACTCCTAAAACCTTAAACAAATTCCTAGAACTACCCTATTAAGATTTGCCCCAAACAATTTGGCGCCCACCGTGGGACTGATAATCAGTTAACCTGCCAAAAACTCCCCAAAAGACCAAAGAACATCTTCCAACCATGACTGGACAACCAGTACCCTTCACCATAGCCGAAATCAATGAAGGAATGAACGCATTCCGCCAAACCTTAGACCAACAGAAAAGCCAGATCGAAACCCTATTAGAACAAAAAGTTCAAACTGTGGCTAAACTCACCAGCTTAACCAAACAAAATGAAGCCCTCCGTAACCAAATACAGTCGGTTGTATCCAAAACAGCCAATACCAGAAAGAACACCGAAAGCATAGCCATGCAGCTCGATTTGTCAGGAGCTTTCCATACCCTTGGTAACGAGGAAAAAGGTTCTAACTATAGGGACGCAACCCTGGATGAAGGTTTTATTGATGCAGGTACTTTCCAAAAGAGCAAGCAAACAGGAACCGAGGAGGGAAAGATAGAAAAGGTGGTCTAGGAATACCTCAAGGCTTTCGAGGCAAAGATTGCAAAAACTCCCAGAGTGCCAAAGCCCATGGAGGAAGAAGCTGCAGACGGCTACATAGAGTCACCCTTCTCAGAAAAGATCGCTATGGTAGAAGTGCCAAAAAGGTTCACCACACTCAGCATGGCCATGTATGATGGCACAACAGACCCTGATGAGCATGTGTCCCTCTACAAACTGAAAATGATGACCAGCTCTATCTCCAGAGACATCAGGGAGGCAATTATGTGCAAAGGTTTTAGAGCCACCTTGTCAGGTCCAGCCCTAACTTGGTTCATTAATTTAGATAATGGGACTATTCGATCTTTTGTAAGAATGGTCAACCTATTCAAAATCCAGTTCGCTAGCAGTAGAAAGATTGAGAAGCAATCCTCAGATCTGTATAGAGTCGTGCAAAGGCATGGAGAGTCTTTGAGAGACTACCTTAACAAGTTCAACAGGGAGAAGATAGGAATACACAAATGCGATGCTCCCACAACTATTAAAGCCTTTAGAAGAGGACTATTGGACCATAGCGAGCTCTACAAGGAATTGACCTAGTATTTCTACACCACTTTCGAAGATGTTCAAGCCAAAGCCATGGCCCAAGTCAGGTTCGAAGAGGATGTCTGTGCAAGAAAGACTGCCAAGCAAGATCGTTCGTCAAGAAGGAGCAACAACTTTCCCAGAAGGGATCATAGATTCAAGCCATATTAACGGTCCCGCTCCGAGGAGGGAACAATCAATGCTGTCGAAAGAGAATTCACAGATTGGAGGGAAGATCCTAAACTCCCCCCTAAATTACATGGATACTGTTTCAATGTTAACCATGCAGGTGTGATTAGGACCCTGAACAAAATGGGAGATACCGTGCAATGGCCCAGGAAGAGCGACATGCTAGGAGAAAAGAAAGATCCATCGAGGTGGTGTGACTTCCATTTAGACATTGGTCACACTACTGATGAATGCGTGGCCCTCAGAAAGAAGGTTGCCTACTTGTTAAAGAAAGGGTATCTCAAGGAACTCATGACGGACAAGTCTAATGCTCTAGGCAGAGAAAGAGAGTCCAATCAAGGTGGACCCCTGCCTCCCCCTCCAATCGTCAAAACAATCAATTACATCTCCGCAGGGTCAGAAGTGTGCGGTTTGACGTACTCAACAGCAAAGCGTCACACCAAAGAAAGTAACATGAACAAGCCAGTCAAGAAGGTGCAAGTAAAGATAGATGTTCCAATCATATTTGAGGAAATTGATGTAGTGGAAGAGTACCATGATGGCCTTGTGATATCACTCCTAGTAAAAAACTGCTTAATCAAGAGGATCCTAGTTGACAATGGAAGTTCAGCTAACATCATTATGCCGATGTAGTGAAACATATGAACATTGACGAGAAAGACATCATCAACAAGTCAACAATGCTGGTCGGATTCAGTGGAGAAACTAAGAAGACCATTAGAGAGATTACATTGCCTACCTATGCAAAAGGGATCAATCTGCAAGTGAAGTTTCTAGTGATCGATACTCTGTCATCCTACAACATAATTTTTGGCAGACCTTGGATACATGAAATGAAAGCCATCCCATCTACATATCATGAAATCATCAAGTTTCCTACCAGTTGTGGAATCCAAGTAATCAAGGGAGACCCAAAGGAAGCCAAAGAATGCTACAAGATAGCCTTAAAAGCAACATCTGCAGAGAAAGAGTCAGCATAGCAATCAGAGATAGAGATTCAGTTGGGCCAAGAGAAGATCAGCATAGTAGAAGAGCAAGAAGCAATCGAGGTCCAGCTGGATCCGACCATCCTGATAAGAAAGTACAAATAGGGGTGATAGGCCGTCGTCGAGCCTACCAAAGATAATAACTCCTATCTTGGTCTCACTAACAATAGTAAAGGTAAGAAAGGGTCGAACCCAAGAGAGGCGTTGAATCAACCACCGAGTACTACCGTTTAAATAAGCTAAATGAATTCTAAATTGGGTTGGTTTTGAGTAACTTCTTCTAATTCAATTCAACTAAAGCTAAGAGGAGATTAACAATATTAAGAGGAATCTAAGGCTTGGGTTATACCACTCAATTTCATCACAAATCACAATAGCATGCAACAATCAAGGTAAATTAATGGGATAAATTAGGGGAAGTCATCTAAAGCACCCAACTACTCTCTCAAGCTAGAGGGATTACTTGAATCATGAATACAACCTACTCTCGTGGTTACATAGCATAAAACAATAGTTAAAGCATAATCACGATGACATAAACATTCCCTTGACCGGTAATCCCTATTCTCATGGCATTTCGGGTCAATCAAGCATAAGGGAGCTAACTCAAGTTCATCTCTCGATCCTTCGTTGAGAAAGCTTGGATAAATAGTTCTAGCAATGGCCATATACAAGAACTAAGTAATTAAACCACTTAAGCTCAACTAATTAACATCCCACAACAACCAAATTAGCACATGCAACAAGTAATTAGTGACTACATTGAGGGTTTTACCCAAATCCTAGAATTTAGACTACTCACAATCCATGGAGGTTAAAGCAATTAGAGGTTTCAAGCAATTCATGAACAAGTTCAAACTAAGTATTAAGCTAATTAACAATCTAAGCATGCAAGAATTAAGCAAGTAATCAACAACAAAGTAAAAAGAAGTAGAAAAGATGAGTAAGAAATGGTTACTATGAAGCTTCAAAGTGAGCAACAATGGTGGATTTTGTCTTCTACAATGATTGAATTTGAATGTTTCCAAGCTAATAATTGAGAACTAACTAATGATTTGAGAATTTAATGTTCTAAGATTACAAACTAAGAGGAAAGCTCTAAAAAAAACTGCATAGTGTACAAATGAGCTCCAAAGGGGGTATTTATAAGACCCCCAAATAAAAAGGACGGAGAAAACAAGAATCGGGCTTGACTGCAGGTCCGCACGGACGTGCAAGGATAAGCACGGTCGTGCCAGATTTTGCACGGACGTGCAGAGGGGTCAGAATTGAGGCAGAACGTACTGCTAAGAATCGAGCAGATCCGCACGGACGTGCAGATATTGGCACGGACGTGCAGCTACATCTGCATGGACGTGCTTAATTTGGCACGTCCGTGCAGGCCTTGGCAGAATGTTCTAAGTTTCTGGAGCACTCCTGCACGGACGTGCAGGGTCTGGCACGGCCGTGCAGGATCTTCTAAGCCCTTTTTTTCCATCTTTTCTTCTATATTGCTCCTTTCCTTGGCTTCTTTCAACCATCTTCTTGCTTCTAACTTCGGCTTTGTATCCATGGGCCCCATTTGGTCGTTTTTGAACCTAGAATCTCAACAAAAACACCAACAACCCGTGAAGCATAGGATACACAAAAATTGCATAATAATAGAGTAAAAGTGAACCAAAACACAAATTTTATCAAGTAAACTAGGTTCAAAAACACCCTAAAATCATAACAAATAGCAATTTATCAAATCCCCCCAAGCTAAGCTTTTGCTCGTCCTCGAGCAACACAAACATGTTAAACCAAAGGAGGAAAACAATTTGCTAACATCAATCCAAGGAGAGGCAACAAGGAGGAAGCATAAATACACAAATCCGCATGGTGACAACCATCATCACTTTTAGCACAAGTGAGAAGCAATTTAAACCTCTAAGTCGCCTTAGAGGACGAGTTTTTATCTCGTGAGGGTTTCCATTGAGCTTAACCCACAACTCACGCAGACCATGACAAAACTATCAACTACACAAATTCCAATATTTTTATCACCCAAGTCAACTCATTGGGATATAAATCGCAAGCAAGTCAAGTGAGAAACTTTCAAGGATTACCAATCATATAAATGTACACTTGAGTTGGGGGTAAAGAGGGAAACTAAGCAAGGTTGCATTAGGATACTTCTTTAGACCTTTTACTAGTTCATTAGAGCACATCTAGATATTCCAAAGTTGTAACAAGCCCTCTTTCGGTTATAAAATCTCAAAAATGCTAGTCCACCTCCCAAAATGCACACCCAAGGCCCCTTAATTACACTCTAACTCGGGAATTTCATAAGAAACAATAAACAACATGTTCGACAATGTGTGGGAGGCATCCACAAGTTGACCTCTAAAGAAAAGAAAATCAAAATTTTGAGAATTTTGGGGGAGTTTTTGTTCTCCCTTCTTTTCTATTTTTTTTTTCTTTTTTTTTTAACATTATTGCACTCGCCTCTTTTAACTGTGAGCGGCTCTTTCTTTATTCGAAACGTGTGGCTTATTATGCCACTTATTACACATAATACAAGTAGAGCTAATTCCTTAATAGAGTTTCATTTCGGGGAGGAGAGGAGGCACATTAAGGGCACAAAGGACCGAAATTTGACTCAAACATATCCTACTTTGGGCAAATTTGACAATATCCTATGCTAGATGTGCAATTGAGCATTCATCGGCTTTCATTTCATATACACTAATGCAACCAGGATTAATAGACCTCTAAATGACCCCAACTCTTGCATACACCCTTCTAAAAGAACTTTTACTCATCACTCAAGAGTCAAGCAAGCAAAATATATTAGCGTCGTCATTTGAGTTTCATCCTTGGGCAATTTTCATTTTTCAATATTTTTTCGTTTTTCAATTTTATTTTTTATTTTTTAGTAAGAAATGAAAAATTACAGCATTAGGCTAGCTAAACTAAGCATAAAAATAATAATAAAAACAAACTATACATCTAAATAAAAAGATAAGAGAGGTATTCACAAGATAAGAAATTTGGATTTAGGGTATTGGATTTCAAAGGGAGCAAATTTGGATTTAAAGGATTTGGATGTTAGGGAAGAAGGGAATGGGAATAAACAACATGCAACTCAATCATGGAAACACGAAAACACAACATGAACCAATGACACATGAGAAATCGCCCAACTCCGATCTGAGACTTTCGAAACTTGTTCTCATATTGTCAAAAGAAGTCCTCATGTCTTCGTTTGATTTCCTTAAGGTCTCAAATTCGGTGGTCATGCGGGAAAAATTCGCATTCATGTTGGCTACTTGCTACTCAAAAGAGAGGTATGGGTTGTTTTCACCCACACCTTGATCTTGGTAACCCTCTTGGTCCCTTTGTTGGAACTCGTGTTGTTGATGAAATTGCTGTTGCTGAAATTGTTGATGATGTTGATGTTGTTGAAATTGTTGATGATGATGTTGTTGTTGTTGTTGTTGAAATTGTTCCTCACCGCCTTGGGCCTGGTCATCTTCTCCACCCGGAATCCACTCAAAATCCGGCTCAAAGACCCAATTCTCGGGGTCGTAAATAACCGTGGCTTCCGGATTTGGCAAAGTTGCATAGGGGCGCCTACTTACCATCCACGTGTAGGTCTTACCCTCTTCATCTTCCTCCAACCAATGCATAGCCTTGAGGGAGCGGATTTCAAGCATCGTTGGTCCGGGAATGATCTCCAAATCTGCAAAATTAAGATCAAGAAAAGCAGCAATAATAGTTATCATCCCCCCAATTGTTATCATTCCACTCCCCGAGGATACGTCATCTAGGTGGTCTACAAGCCAAGCCCCTAAGTTCAACCTTTCGTCACCCTCACTCAAGTGCCAAAGAAAAAGCAACTCACGGTTAGAAACTACACCCAAACTATCTCCCCTAGCAAAAATAGTATTAGCTATTAGGCGCTGGGATAGTCTAAAGGCGGGGTGTACTATGGTCGTGGCCTTGTCGGTCCTAGGATCTCTAGTAAATAGGCTGGTGATTTTTCTCCAAAAAGATCTCCATCCGTTGGCCACCCAAATGCTTGGTTTACTTGTTCTATGGTCATCTTGTGATGGGTGTTCATCAATTGGAAGGTCAGGTAACGGGGGTTGTTGCGGTTATCTCGGTGGACATATAGTGAGGAGAGGAATTCTAAGGTAAGCCGTTTATAGGTGTTAGCATGCATTTCTAACCAATTTGGGACACCGGTTTGAAAAAAAAGTTGTCTAACATCATTCTCTACACCTAAGGCTTCGGCTACCTCATGGTTGTAAAATTTCGTTGGCCGAATTCTTTTCCTACTAATTCTTAGGTAGTTTCCATGAAATCCGAATTATTAAAGACAATACCTAAGGTGTCCACTTGCGGTGGTTCGATGGTTGATGGAGGTGGAGGATTTCTAAGCCTAGCGGATGAGGTGTTTCTTGGTTGGTTTCTTCTTGACATGATCAAAAAAAATTTTAAACCACTTCAAGCAAGCACAACACCTAATGAATAAGTATTTGAAACACACAAGGCTCTAAGTCTTCCACCTAACCAACACACAACAAGAACAAGCCCGAAAATTAACCAACAATGATCTTATAAATTCAAACAATCCAACACCAAAATTGTCAATGCGCACAATTTACCAACAACAATTCAACAATCCAACACCAAAAGCATCCATACTCACACAAACCTATCACCAACCAAAATTTCAATGCTCACAATTCACCCAAATTTTTTTCTTTTATACGACTAAACTAACAACATTCACAATTACTTAACAAAATGTCAACAATTTCAACTATTACTACTCATAATATCAACCAACAAGCATTTAAACTATATAGGAAGAGCTTGAGATTAGAAAGATTATACCAAGAATGTCGTGGGTGTAGAACCCGCAAATGAACCTTTCTAGTACTCCTTGTTGTTGATTGAAAGCCCTTGTTCACCCAATTTGCTTAAAGAATCAAAATTCAAGAAACCCCCAAATCAATTTTGAAAGTTAGGGTTTGAGGAAATTTTGGTATTTTGGGGTTTTGATGGTGAAAAGGGGGTCGTAATTTGTGAAGAATGTTGAAAGAGGGGTGAAAATTGTAGTTTAGAATAGGGATTTGAGTGAAAAATGGAGTTTGATGGGTGAGAATAAGGTATGGAGAAATAGTAGTATGGAGTATGGAGTATGGAGTATGGAGGAGGAAGGAGAGTTTGAGTGTGAGAGGAGTGAGAATCGTGGGGTGGGGGTCTATGCTACTCTTTTTTTTTTTTTTTTTTTTTTTTTTTTTTGGAAAAATCGGCTTATTGCTGTTCAAATTGAATCTGCACGGACGTGCAGGTATTGGCACGGACGTGCAGATTTCTGGCGAAATAGGAGCCTCTTCTGTCTTCGATTGCACGGGCGTGCAGAGGTTGGCACGGTCGTGCAACTTGGCACGGTCGTGCTGATTTTTGGCACGGACGTGCGAAGGTTCAGATTTCAGCTATCCATTTTCTGTCTGGTTCTGCCTTCATCTGCACGAACGTGCGATGTTCTGCACGTCCGTGCATACCTGATGGTGCACGATTTCTTCTTCTTTCCTTTTTTTTTTTTTATTATTATTATTATTATTATTATTATTATTATTATTATTATTATTATTATTATTATTACTTCTCTTTTCAATAAATACCTACAAAAGATATATATATAAAAAAAAGGGTTAGTAATAATAAAAATAAAACAAATGAAAAAATAATAATTGAGAGAGTGTGAGGAACTCGGGTTGCCTCCCGGAAGCGCTTTTTTAACGTCACTAGCTTGACGACATTGCGGGATCAAATGTTAGTGAGGAATATCGAACTCATCAAGGTGAACAACTTTTGCCTCTTCATTCACAAAACCGTCAAAGTACGCTTTTAGCCTTTGGCCATTTACTTTGAACGGTTCACCATTCTCTTTGGAAATTTCGATTGCACCATATGGGAACACCTTCTTGACGGTAAAAGGTCCACTCCATCTTGATTTTAGCTTACCCGGAAACAACTTCAACCGGGAATTGAATAGTAGGACCTTGTCACCTTCCTTGAACTCCCTTTTGTTGATATGCTTGTCATGCCTATCCTTGGTCTTTTCTTTGTAGATCCGTGCATTCTCATATGCATCCAATCTTAGCTCTTCTAAGGCATGGAGGTCAAGCAACCTCTTTTCACCGGCACTTTGAAGGTCAAAGTTCAACGTTTTAATAGCCCAATGAGCACGATGCTCAAGTTCTACCGGTAAATAGCTTGTAAGGGGTGGTGCCAATGGGAGTCTTGAATTCGGTGCGGTAGGCACATAGAGCATCATCTAGCTTCGTAGACAATCCTTTCTAGACCTATCCACCGTCTTCTCTAAGATCACCTTTATCTCCCGGTTTGAAATCTCGGCTTGACCACTTGTTTGAGGGTGGTAAGCCAATGACACCTTGTGCCTCACACCGTACTTCCCAAGAAGAGCTTGGAAGGACCGCTTTGCAAAATGCGAATCTCCATCACTAATGACAGCACGTGGCACCCCGAACCTTGGAAAAATGACCTTCTTGAAGAGTTTGACCACCACCTTAGCATCATTAGTAGGAGATGCAACCGCTTCTACCCACCTTGACACGTAATCGACGGCCACAAGAATGAATTTATTCCCAAAAGAGGTTGGGAAAGGCCCCATAAAATCTATGCCCCATACATCAAAAATCTCCAACTCAAGAATGTTGTTCAATGGCATTTCACTTCTTCTTGAAATATTGCCGGTTCTTTGACACCGGTCACAAGCTTTCACTACACCCCACACATCTTTGAACATGGAAGGCCAATAGAAACCACATTGTAAGATCTTTGCCAAAGTTTTGTTAGCACTCATATGTCCTCCACAAGGTGAGGAGTGACACATTGTGATAACACTTTCAATCTCATCATCCGGGACACACCTTCTAAAAAGGCCATCAATACCTTTTTTAAAGAGCAAGGGGTCGTCCCAAAAGTATTGGCAAACATCATGAAGAAACTTCCCTTTTTGTTGATAGGTGAGGTCGGGAGGAAGAATAGAGCAAGACAAGTAGTTTGCAATGTCCGCAAACCATGGTGCCGGTGCTTGAAGGATAGCAAATAGTCGATCATCCGGAAATGAATCATCAATTGGCAAGTTATCAAGATCACCTACAAAGATAGGCAACCGTGAAAGATGATCGGCCACAACATTTTCGGCACCCTTCTTGTCTCTAATCTCAATATAATAATCTTGCAAGAGCAAGACCCACCGTATCAATCTTGGCTTAGGTTCTTTCTTGGACAAGAGGTACTTCAAGGCCGCATGGTCGGTGAAGACTATGACCTTAGAGCCCAACAAGTAGGACCTAAACTTCTCAATTGCATGAACAATGGCTAGAAACTCCTTTTCCGTGGTTGTGTAATTCCTTTGTGCCTCATCCAATGTTTTGCTAGTATAATAGATAGCATGGAGCTTCTTGTCCTTCCTTTGTCCAAGAACGGACCCAACGGCAAAATCCAAAGCATCACACATAAGCTCGAAAGGAAGCTCCCAATTAGGGGGTTGAATGATAGGAGCCGAAATCAAGGCCTCCTTCAACCTATCAAATGCTAGCAAACAATCATTAGTAAACACAAAAGGGGCATCTTTTACCAACAATTGAGTGAGCGGCTTTGCCATTTTTGAAAAATCCTTTATGAACCGGCGGTAAAAACCCGCATGTCCAAGAAAGCTCCTTATCCCCTTCACATTTGTAGGGGGTGGGAGGCACTCAATTACTTCAATCTTGGCACGATCTACCTCAATGCTCCTACTAGAAATCACATGACCAAGAACAATTCCCTCCTCTACCATGAAATGACATTTCTCCCAATTCAAACTAAGTTCACCTCTTGACATCTTTTTAACACTTTAATCAAATTTGAAAGACAAGTGTCAAAAGATGAACTAAAAATAGAAAAGTCATCCATGAATACCTCAATTGATGATTCAAGCATGTCGGAAAAAATAGACATCATACACCTTTGAAATGTGGAAGGTGCATTACAAAGTCCAAATGGCATTCTTCGATATGCAAAGGTGCCAAAAGGACATGTGAATGTAGTCTTTTCTTGGTCCTCGGGTTGGATTGGGATTTGAAAGAATCCCGAGTATCCATCCAAGAAGCAATAATGACTATGTGATGCTAGTCTTTCCAATATTTGATCAATGAAGGGGAGTGGGAAGTGGTCTTTCCGGGTGGATTTATTCAATTTTCGATAATCAATGCACATCCTCCACCCGGTGACCGACCTCGTGGAAATGGTCTCACCCTTATCATTTTTGATGATGGTCATGCCTCCCTTTTTAGGCACAACTTGAACTGGGCTAACCCACTTACTATCGGAGATAGGGTAGATTATGCCCGCCTCAAGAAGTTTTAAAACTTCTTTTTTCACCACTTCCTTCATATTGGGATTGAGCCTTCTTTGGTGCTCAATCGAGGAAGCATGATCATCATCAAGTAGAATTTTATGCATGCATATGGTGGGACTTATCCCCTTAATGTCATCAATTTTGTACCCAATGACATCTCTATACTCCCTTAAAACAACTAGGAGTTTCTCAAGAGAGGTGTCATCGAGCTTAACATTGACAATAACGGGATAACTCTCACTATCATCAAGAAAAGCATATTTAAGTAGAGGGGGAAGGGGTTTAAGTTCAACCTTAGGAGGAGGCGTAGTCCTCTCCTCTTTTGCCTCCACGTTAAGCACTTCAAATTTCATCACATCGTGGACCAAAGTTTGGTTGAGTAAGAGATCATACCCCTTTGCTTCTTCACCCTCCTCAACTAAGCTTCCCGTTAGGGTAGCTTGTAAAGGATCTCTTTCATACAATCTTTCTCGGAACTCTTCTAAGTCCCTCTCCAATGTGTCAATTCTATGAACTTCATCAATCAATGGCTTTTTCAAAGTTTGTGAGAATGAAAATGAAATTTTCTCATCTCCCACATTCAAAGTCAATCTTCCTTCTTTCATATCAATCACCACTCCCGCCGTGTTCAAAAATGGTCTCCCCAAAATGAGGGGTACTCTTGAATCTTATTCCATCTCCATTACTAAAAAATCACATGGCACAAATACTCTTCCAACTTGAACCGCCACATCTTCGAGAATCCCCAAAGGTAGCCTAACCGTGCGGTCGGCTAGTTGTAAGGACATTCTTGTTGGTTTCAAGTCTCCAACTTTCAAGCTCTTTGCAATAGAATAGGGCATCAAGCTCACACTTGCCCCAAGATCACATAAAGCATCCATAGCTTCCAAATCTACAATCTTCACCGGTATTGCATAGCTACCGGGGTCACCAAGCTTTTAGGGAAGCTTGTTTTGAATGATTGCACTCACCTCCTTAGGAAGGGAGATGGTTGCACTCTCTTCAAGCCTACTCTTGTTGGATAGAAGATCCTTCAAAAATTTTGCATAGGTAGGCATTTGTGACATAGCATGAAGAAAGGGGATGTTCACTTGAAGTCCTCTCATGACTTCAAGAAATTTTGAAAACTTCTCATTCAACTTCTTCTCTACAATTCTTTGAGGAAACGGAATGGGGGGCTTATGTATTCTCATAGGGGGCTTTTCTATTCTTTCTTCATCTCCCTCGTCTTTCTTTGTGGCTTCCTCATCACTCTTTTTCTTTTTTCTCTCAACTTCAACTACTTCATTTTCAAAATCATCCTCACTTCTCACCACAACTCCCTCATCTCTCTTTTGTGGATCCTCTTCACTCATAACTGGGCCCTCATAACCCCTTCCCGATCTCAAAGTGATAGCCTTAGCTTGCTCCTTTGGGTTCACTACCGTTGAGCTTGGAAAGTGACCACTAGGATTGGAGGATGAACTTCCAACTTGTTGTGCAATTTGAGCCAATTGGCTCTCCATTATCTTATTATGTGCTTAGAGTTGTTGGATGTTTGCATTCATATCCGCATTGTTCCTTATTTGTTGAGTCATGAAAGTTTCAAGAACGGACTCAAGGCTAGTCTTTTGAGGAGGTGGAGGAGGAGGAGCGGGTTGGTTATATTGTGATCTTTGGTGGTTTTGATCCCTTTGGTTAGGATGGCGGTATGGAGCTTGTTGGTTTTGAGAATGAGGTTGGTTGTAGTGGTTTTGAGGTTGGGTTTGATTTTGGTTGTAGTTATTTTGTGGGGGGCCTTGGTTGTATTGCTTCCATCCCGTGTTTTGTTGGGGCTTCCAACTTTGATTGTGGGATTGGGAGTATTGTTCATTCCTTTGCCCAATTGCCGCCGCTTGCTCTTGATTCGTTGAGTTGCAATAAGAGGACAAGTGATCATTTCCTCCACAAGTCTCACAAGACATGACTTGTGAGGAAGAGCTTGAGGGTGTGAGGGTGGCTTGATCTAGCTTGTGAGCTAGCATATCGAACTTTGATGCAATAAGATCTATTGCACTAAGATCATGAATTCCGCCCTTCTTTGTTTGAGGTTGCCTTCGATCACCTCCATATGCATAATGCTTGGCCACTTCTTCAATCATCTTATATGCATCATCCACCGATAGCTTTTTGAGGCTACCACCGGCCCCGGAATCAAGGTTGGCCCTTGAAATAGGAGTAAGACCGTCATAGAAGCTTTGTACAATGATCCATGATGTAAAACCATGGTGGGGGCATTTCCTTGTGTAATCCTTGAAACGCTCCCAAGCTTCACTCAATGTTTCATCAATGTCTTGATTGAAATTGGTGATCTTTCTTCTTAATTCGGCGGTCTTTTCCGGAGGACAATACTTTCCAAGAAAGGCTCTAGTGACTTCGTCCCAAGTACTCAATGATCCCTCTTCAACCGTTCTCAACCAATGCTTTGCTTTATCACGGATGAACTCTTCCGAAATGTTGTTTTTCTTGATGGTCGTACACAACTCAAGAAAGTTGTCCAAATGAGCAAAAGGACACTCATGAGGACTACCTCCGAATTGATCGCTTTGAATCATACGGATGAGTTGTGGTGAAAGCTCAAAGTTGTTTGCATTTGTGGTGGGAAGACGTATGCCACTTCGAAGTTGGAATGCGTTGGGGTGGTCATAGTCTCTTAAAAATGGTTGAGGAGGATTCTCTCTCATGTTATCTTCTTCGTTAGCTCTAAAAACCTCTTCCGGATCAGAATCCGAATATACAATGGAAAACTCGGGTGTGCCTTGCAAGAGTCTCCTCACGTTTCTCAAAGTCCTATTTAGCTCTGGATCAACGGGAATAAGCGGTGATTGCTTACTCTTTCGTGTCATGCAAAGTCAAACAAAGCTAAGAAAAACGTTAGCAATGACTATCATAAGTTAAACACACATAAACAAAAATTAAGGTAAGAAAACTACTATACATATACACACATCTAGTCTCATTCAACAATAATACATTCAATGTGACTTTGCCTCCCCGGCAACGGTGCCAAAATTTGATAGGCCGTCTTCGAGCCTACCAAAGATAATAACTCCTATCTTGGTCTCACTAACAATAGTAAAGGTAAGAAAGGGTCGAACCCAAGAGAGGCGTTGAATCAACCACCGAGTACTACCGTTTCAATAAGCTAAATGAATTCTAAATTGGGTTGGTTTTGAGTAACTTCTTCTAATTCAATTCAACTAAAGCTAAGAGGAGATTAACAATATTAAGAGGAATCTAAGGCTTGGGTTATACCACTCAATTTCATCACAAATCACAATTAGCATGCAACAATCAAGGTAAATTAATGGGATAAATTAGGGGAAGTCATCTAAAGCACCCAACTACTCTCTCAAGCTAGAGGGATTACTTGAATCATGAATAAAACCTACTCTCGTGGTTACATAGCATAAAACAATAGTTAAAGCATAATCACGATGACATAAACATTCCCTTGACCGGTAATCCCTATTCTCATGGCATTTCGGGTCAATCAAGCATAAGGGAGCTAACTCAAGTTCATCTCTCGATCCTTCGTTGAGAAAGCTTGGATAAATAGTTCTAGCAATGGCCATATACAAGAACTAAGCAATTAAACCACTTAAGCTCAACTAATTAACATCCCACAACAACCAAATTAGCACATGCAACAAGTAATTAGTGACTACATTGAGGGTTTTACCCAAATCCTAGAATTTAGACTACTCACAATCCATGGAGGTTAAAGCAATTAGAGGTTTCAAGCAATTCATGAACAAGTTCAAACTAAGTATTAAGCTAATTAACAATCTAAGCATGCAAGAATTAAGCAAGTAATCAACAACAAAGTAAAAAGAAGTAGAAAATATGAGTAAGAAATGGTTACTATGAAGCTTCAAAGTGAGCAACAATGGTGGATTTTGTCTTCTACAATGATTGAATTTGAATGTTTCCAAGCTAATAATTGAGAACTAACTAATGATTTGAGAATTTAATGTTCTAAGATTACAAACTAAGAGGAAAGCTCTAAAAAAAACTGCATAGTGTACAAATGAGCTCCAAAGGGGGTATTTATAAGACCCCCAAATAAAAAGGACGGAGAAAACAAGAATCGGGCTTGACTGCAGGTCCGCACGGACGTGCAAGGATAAGCACGGTCGTGCCAGATTTTGCACGGACGTGCAGAGGGGTCAGAATTGAGGCAGAACGTACTGCTAAGAATCGAGCAGCTCCGCACGGACGTGCATATATTGGCACGGACGTGCAGCTACATCTGCACGGACGTGCTTAATTTGGCACGTCCGTGCAGGCCTTGGCAGAATGTTCTAAGTTTCTGGAGCACTCCTGCACGGACGTGCAGGGTCTGGCACGGCCGTGCAGGATCTTCTAAGCCCTTTTTTCCATCTTTTCTTCTATATTGCTCCTTTCCTTGGCTTCTTTCAACCATCTTCTTGCTTCTAACTTCGGCTTTGTATCCATGGGCCCCATTTGGTCGTTTTTGAACCTAGAATCTCAACAAAAACACCAACAACCCGTGAAGCATAGGATACACAAAAATTGCATAATAATAGAGTAAAAGTGAACCAAAACACAAATTTTATCAAGTAAACTAGGTTCAAAAACACCCTAAAATCATAACAAATAGCAATTTATCAAGGAGCAGAGTTGAACAAAGATCTCAACAAGCAAGTCCTAGAATTCTTGGAAGCGGAGAAAGATGCATTCACATGGACGCACGAAAACATGAAGAGAATCCCTCCAGATGTAATTACACACAAGCTGAACGTAGACCTAAATCACATGCCAGTAAAACAAAAAAGAAGAAAGTTTGCACCAGAAAGGAACAAATTAATTAATGAAGAAGTTTAGAATTTGCTCAAAACTGGAAAGATCAACGAGGTTAAGTACCCAGACTGGCTAGCCAACTGGAAAGAAAAATGGGACGTGGAAAATATGTATTGACTTCACAGAAATCAATAAGGCCTGCCCAAAGGATCCGTTCCCACTCCCTCACATCGACGCCATGGTAGATACAACAGCAGGGAACGAATTACTCTCCTTCATGGATGCATACAGTGGATATAACCAGATTCTCATGCACAAAGATGACCAGGAAAAGACAGCATTCATAACTAGCTAGGGAATATATTGCTACAAGGTAATGTCTTTCGGGCTGAAGAATGTTGGAGCAACATACCAAAGACTAGTCAACAAGATGTTTGAAAAGCAAATTGGAAACACAATAGAGGTATACATAGATGACATGGTGGTGAAGTCCAAGAAAGCAACATATCACGTAAGAGATCTCAAAGAAGCCTTCTCCACCTTGAAGCACTACGACATGAAGTTGAATCCCACCAAGTGTTCATTCGGAGTCCAGTTAGGCGAATTCTTAGGCTACATGGTGACACAGCGAGGAATAGAAGCCAACCCAGAGCAAGTCAAGGCCATACTTGACCAAGAACGACCAAAATCCAAGGACATACAAAGCCTTACTAGAAGAATAGCAGCACTAAACAGGTTCATCTCTAAGTCATCAGACAAGAACAAAGTCTTCTACAACGTACTGAAGAAGAACAAAGAATTCAAATGGGAGCAAGAACACGAGGAAGCATTCCAAAAGCTAAAGGAGTACTTAGCAAATCCTTTGATACTTTCCAAGCCAAAGGAAGGAGAGCCACTCCAGCTGTACCTAGTAGTATTAGAAGGGACAATCAGTGTAGTCCTCACCAGAGAAGAAGACAAGGAGCAGTTTCCAATCTATTATGTAAGTAAAACCTTACTCAGTGCGGAAACCAGGTACACTTCCTTAGAAAAGATCATTTTAGCCTTAGTCACTGCTTCAACTAAGTTACGCCCTTACTTTGAAAGTCGTGTTATATGTGTGCGTACTAATTACCCTATTAAGGCTATCATGAGAAAACCAGAAATGTCAGGAAGGATAGAAAAGTGGATGATCCATCTCAATAAGTATGATATTCAATACAAACCTAGAACTACAATTAAGTCACAAGCCTTGGTAGACTTCGTGGTAGATTTCAGTCCAACTCTTGAACAAGAAGCACAGAAAGAAGTATTGTCCCTCCAAGAGCCCAAAGGTGCACAAAAATGGAAGCTCCATACAGATGGTGCAACAAACATATGAGGTGTAGGCTTGGGAATAGTGATAACATCCCCCCAAGGAGACAAGATTGCCCAAGCTGTAAGGTGCAATTTCAAAGCTACCAATAATGAGGCAGAGTACGAGGCATTAATCACAGGGTTAACCATTGCCAAGGACATGAAAATAAAGCACCTAGAGGTAATCTCTGATACTTTACTTATTTTAAACCAAATTAACGGTGAATATGCAGCAAAAGATGCCAAGATGGTTGCATATCTGGAGGTAGTAAGGAACCTCACAAAGGAATTCGAAGAATTCAAAATCGCACAAGTACCCAGGAACTTGAACACTGAGGCAGACGCGCTAGCTAACCTCGGATCCAACATCAATCCTGATGAGTTCGGAGCAATACCATTGTACATATCATGTCTCCAGCCATAGAGAAGGAATCAACCATGAACATCTACGAAGTCCAAGCAAACCCTACTGATGAAGAAGACAGTTGGATAAAATCCTTTAATGATTTTCTCATTAACAAAGTAACACCAAAAGGAAAAGTAGCTGCACATGTATTCACCATGAAAGCGTCCAGGTACTTCCTTATCAACAACGTACTCTTCAAAAAACAACAGTTGGTCTATACTTAAGGTTCTTAGAGAAACAAAAAGTGTAACATGTCCTACAATCTTTACATAGTGGGAATGCGGAAATCATTCAGGAGGAAGAAACTTAGCCAACATAGCCCTTAGAATGGGGTATTACTGCCCAACATGAGAAAGGACGCAACAAAATTCACCAAGAAGTGCCTAGCATGTCAGAAACATGCACCAATGACTCATCAACCATCCGAGGAACTGCACCCAACACTGACACCGTGGCCATTTATGAAATGGGGAATGGACTCTCTTTTTTAAGAAAGAAAAAAGAAAAGAAAAAAAAAGTTGATTAAAAAAAAAGGACGAATTGAAGAAGTTGAAAGAAAACAAGAAGGCAAAGCAAACAAATGTCTGACATTTCACTAACTCAATTTTGTATATCAACTAAAGAAATTTAACCCAATTTTAGTTGAATTACACTCATTTTGGACGGCAACATCACCGCAACGAAGGATTGAGTGAGGCGACCTCTATATTTTCTTGATTGTAGGCCAAATTCAGGTTAGCAACACGAACCATAATCCTTCAATTTTGCAAAATCGTGATTAAATTATGGTATATTGTTGTGTTGTTGTTAAGGATTGTTTCATATTGTTAATAATAGTTATCATAAATTATTGGGTATAGTAGGTGTAAATTTGGTAAAACTAGGGTTTTAATGATGCGGGAAAATTGGGGATTTTATGTTGTTTCATTTTTTTGGGTAAAACTAAGGTGTGAAAATTCGTGTTTTGTGTGGATAATGTAAATATTGATGTGATTTTCCCAATTCCCCTTAATCTTCTTAATTATCTAGTTTTCTCATCATCTCTCATAGTCATAATTGAATAATTGGTTATAATGTAGGTGTAAAATATGGTAAATTCAGTTGCTTGATGTGATTTGGAGACATTTGTTGGTGTTTGGTGTGGGTATATTCACTAGATTGATTTCACAGGTAGACATGCCAATTGATGTATGTGGTAATGTCACTTTAAGGTTTTGGAATGGAGTGTGTTTTGAGGTTGATAATAATGGTGAGTTAGTCTACGTGGGTGGTGAAGGGAAGACCTTTCAAGTTGACCCTGATGAGCTATGCTAGCTTTGACCTTGTAGTTATGGGCAAGAAGTGTGGGAAAGGGCTTTATGAGAAGAAATTCAATGGTTTGTTTTATCTAGTTCTAGAGATGAATTTTACAAGTGGTCTAAGGTAGATTCATGGAGATCAAGAGGTATTGGAGATGGGGGAGTTAATTCTGAAGCATAGGACCATAGATTTGTATGTGTTGCACTCTGAGAAAGGGCCTGAGCAACTATCACCACAAATACATTTTTACCCACTTAATTCAACTCCCACCCACTTAAAAGCAGAAAAAATAAAACCAAGAAGGGGACCACACAAAAAGATCTGGACTCCCACTAGATCAAGCCCTAGCTTAGGTTACAGTCAATAGAAGCTTTGGAAACACAACAAATTTTCTTGTCCTCACTCAAAGATTCTTCCACCTCACTAACATCATTATTATACCCAGCATCCTTATCCCATACAGAAACTAAAGACCAACCTCACCAAAAAAAACCCTAACTTCCCAGATCGAATCACACAAATCAGCAGCAACACAAATACTCCTTTGGCTGATTATGATTGGACTGACCATAGGCCTGATAGCCCCATACCATATAACCTATTGTTCAGTGATATTAGTGAAATTGATGATGAGGCTTATGACCCTAGTGGGGATGATTTATTGATTGATAATGAGGATGATTTTTTTAAGGATGTTGATTGCGATAAGTATGAGCTAGAGGAGGAGGTTGATGAGGAATTAGAAGCTGCTAACAACCTTGTAAACAATAATTCAGATAATGATGATGAGGAATTGGTAATTGCTAGGCAGAGAGTTAGACCTTGCAATTCCCACTTGGATCATTTACTCAAAAATCTTAAGAAGGATGATGCTAAGAAGAGGTTGGTTGGTGATGATAATGTTGTAGGCAACGTAAAAGCAGGGGGGGTCCTAGATCTGGTTCTAGATATTATAGTGAATATGGGAGTAGTGATGATGATATTCACACAACCCCGGACAGCGGTGATGAGGATGAGGCAAAGGCTACCACAAAGAGGGGGATGTTAGTGAACCCGAATGCAGAATTCAAGAACTTTGTGTGGAAGGAAGGGCATAGGTTTGCAACTAGGGAGGATTTTAGGGTTGTTGTGTCTAGGTATGCTGTGAGTCATGGGAGAAATATCAGTTTTGTTGTGAGCAACTAAAAAAGAGGGCTACAATTAGGTGTAAGGCTGGAAAATGGATCAGGTCGGGTTGGGTTCGTGTTCGGGTCAGCTGATTTCGAGTCAACTACCCCCCTAACCCAAACTTGATCCATTTAAATTTTCGGGTTGAGAATCCCAACCTGAACCTGATATTTTTGGGTTCGAGTCAACACGAAAGTAACCTGATTTAACTTGATTTTTTTGTCTGGGTTTAAATTAGGTTATTTTGACCCCGAAAATGACCTTATATTAACCGGGTTTGGGTCAACCCGGATATAACCTGATTTGACTTGATTTTTAAATTACATTATCTAGCAAATCTAATTAAAGATTACATGCCAAAATATAGCATACTAAATAAATTACAAACCGGAATTCAAAAGCTACCAATGTTTTTAATTATTTATACAGTATTTATATAAAGTAGTTCTCAAACAATGTACAAAGCTACAAATCCAAATTCAAAAAAGTTGAAGTTGGGGCGATGTATGTGGCGTGTAAGAATCCAAATCTGCAAAAAAAAAAATGAAAGCAAACATCAATAAAAGAAAAGGACTCAATCCCTATAATACAAATATATAACAGACAACAATTAAAGCAAAAAAATACAATACCGTATAAATTATGATTTGAATAACAATTAGAACAACAAACAACATCAAAATTAGGCTTTGATTAGCAAAGAAAACCCAAAAAGGGGTAAAAACAATATAAAACAAGCCAAAAAAAATGCTCAATCTAACAAAAAAAAAAAAAGCTCACAAACTGAATAATAACATTCTCAGGTTCTAATTAAACGATTTTAAAAACATCTAACCTAACAATATAAATCCAAATTATATGAATAAGACAACAACAACAACTGACATGCAAGATTGTATAAAAGAAATTAAATAAAAAATTATATGAACTTGACCATATAATTTATATAAACAAAACAAAAAATCAACAACATGAAGCAAAATACCTTGATTGATGAAGGAGAGGATTAGAGGAATGCATCTCGTGGAGGACTGAAAGGGAAATGGCTGAGGAGATTATGAGAGAGAAAGAGAAAGCTGGCTCTTGAGATTTGAGAAAGAGAATGTGAGGATTTTAGGGTTTTTCTTTTTGTATGGTGGCTTAGCTTTCTTTGGGCTTGGGCTTAGATTTCCTTTTTTTAGGTTTGTTTTTTTTTAATAATATAAGTATATTACGTTCGGGTTTTCATGTCGGTTTCAGGTTAACCCGACTTGATTTGACCCGAAATATTTTCGGGTTAGATGGGTCATTTTCGGGTTGAAAATTTCAACCTTAACCTAACCTATTTAATTATCAGGTCGGGTTCGTGTCGACCCATTTAAGTTTTTGGGTCAAAAATCTCAACCCAAACCCATTATTTTCGGATTGGGTTCGGGTCGGTTTTCGGGTCGTGTCAGCTTTTTCCAGTCCTAATTGGGTGTTAGGTGTTTGAAGGGGTGTCCATTTTACTTATATGCTAGTTGGCATTCTAGGATGGGTACCTACATTGTGAGGAAGATTAAGGACAACCATACATGTCATAGAGACATGAAAAGGAACAGGTAACTTAAGACAAGGTGGTTGCAAAAGAGTTTCTGGACGTTTTCAAAGCAAAACCTCACTGGCCTTACTGTTGATATTGTTGACACAATAAGAAAGGCCTTTTTCATGTTGGTTAAGAAGCGTTTTGCTTATAAGGTTAAGTACCACGCACATAGAATGTTCCACGGTTCAATGAAAGACCATTATAACAAGGTTGGAAGCTACATGGAAGCACTGAAAGCAAGTAGCCCTGGCATTGTTATTGAGTTGGTGACTGTGGGAGTTAACCAAAGATTAGTGCCTACTTTTTAAAGGTTTTTTTTTGCTGTTTTGAAGGTCTAAACAAGGGGTAGAGGGAAGGTTGTAGACGGGTTATTTGTGTTGATGGTGCTTTCTTGAAGACTTTTTTGGGTGGTCAAATAGTTAGTGTTGTTGGTAGAGATGGAAACGAACAAATGTACCCAATTGCATGGGCTATTGTGGAAGGGGAAAACAATCTTTCTTGGGAGTGGTTTTTTTTTATCAAACTGAAGACATATTTGTCCTTGGGTGATGGAACAGGTCTTGCCATCATATCAGACGAGCATCAGGTATGAAGTAAATTAAATGTAATAAGTTGTTATATATGTTTTGACTTGTTTAACTAAGTTATTATATCATATGTGATTGCTTGTTTAATTCTCATAATACTATCATATGTTGTGATCTAGTTTATTGTGTGCGTTCTAACTTTTGTGTTTATTTCAATTATGTCAAGGGCATCCTCAATGCTATGTTTAATATGTTGCCAAAAGTAGAGCACATACATTATGTTAGACATATTTATTCTCATTGGCACAAAAATTTTAAAGGGGATGAAATGAAATTGCATTGGCTTTTTAGAAAATAGCTAAAGCATTTAGTTTAGCTGATTTTAATGATGCATTGGTTGAACTTAGAGAAAACAATGAGGCTGCTGTAGAAGCTTTTGAAGGGTATAACCCTAGGTTATTTTGTAGGGCATACTTTGATCCAAAAATTAGGACCGATGCCATTACAAATAATATGGCTGAGACTTTTAATGGGTATATTATTCAAGCTAGGACTAAACATGTCATATACATGTTATATTAGAGTCGAATTGATGCAAAGATTAGTATCCAAAAGACAAGAAATGGAAAAGTGTCAGTCTTTACTATGCCCTAGAATACAACAAAAGCTCGATAAGGAGAAGAAAAAGGCAGCCAACTGTAGTGTTATGCCCTCCGCTGATCATTTATTTAATGTCATTTACTATTTTGGACCAACTTAATGTGGATCTTCCATCAAGGACAAGCACTTGTAGGAAGTGGGACATGACGGGCATTCCATGTTGCCATGCAATTGCATTGTATCTTTTTTAAGGGTTTGGCTGCTGAGTGTTTTGTTAGTCAGGCATATACCAAGGAGGTATACATGATAGCATATGGTGGTTCGATTCCACCATGTGAAGGTGAAAGATATTGTCCTAAGGTTAATTGGAATATTGACCCACCCCCCCATTAAAATTGGCCCTAGATTGCCTAGGAAAAACAACATAAGGGACCCATAAGAGGATCTAAAAAATCCAGGTGTGCTGAATAGGGTAGGATCGGAGATGACATGTAGTGTGTGCGGAGTCAAAAGGCATAACAAGAGAGGATGCCCAAACAAAGCAACGCCAAGCCACTACTACTGCTGAACAAGCTGCTAAACACACTACTGTTGCTTCTACCTCAACTTTAACACAACACCATGCACTCACAGCTCAGCCAAGTCAAATTGGAAAGAGTGGAAGGCTCATATTTACTAGTCAAGGGTAGGGTGGATGTCAGACTCGTGGAAAAGGTAGGGGAAGAGGAAGGGGCAAACAAGTTGCTAATGATGGTGGAAATGCGATTATAGGAGAAGTAAGGGGTAAGAAAAAAGTATTGCATTTTACCTTTAATTTTTACAACTTTGTCTGGTGGTGTATTCTGATAATGTATGATGTATTGTCTGTTGTGTTATGATGCTATGTTGTTTGTGTATTCTAGTTGTGTTTTAGGGGCCTGTTACCACAGGAAGAGGAAGAAGTAGTGTGGTCGATATGTCAAAATTTGGGCCACAATCAAGCCAAGCCTCATCCGATCACGAATCTTAGGAAATGTTTAATGTCCCAACTATGTTTTTATAAACTTAATGACTATAATGTAATGATAACCCCTACAAACTTATTTTGAACTCGTGTAAATTTTTTTTTAATGAAATATTGAACTTTTTGTAGTGTCACTTAAGCTATTGTAAACTTGTCTAATGTGGCTAATTTATGCCATCTATGCCAGGCATGGTTCTTTGTAATACATGATAGGAAAAGTTATGTTTGTTTATGCTATTGTCGTATGTTGGTTCATAAAATGTTGTGTCCTCGTACTTATTAGTCAGAAGTATAATATTGTCGTATATTGGCTCACGTACATTTAGAAGCACACAAACACCCAAAATTCACATCAACATACTACAATTCCTTGCTCCATTTTAATTATGAAACTAAGGGAATTCCTCAATAAATAAAGCAAGTACACAATACTACATTACACATAATTAGTGAATTTGGGCCTGACTTCACCGTCCTGACCACCGTATCATTCTCACACCTACATTTCAGTTGTGAGTAATTAGCCTTTGACGAATTTGCGAGTGAGCCAGACCCATTTGAGGTTGTTCCACGTCCAGCCATGTTCTTTTTTTAAAAAATAAAAATAAAAATAAAAAAATTGACCTTGAAAGTTGAGGTTAATAATGTAGAAGAAGGTAAGGAAATGGAAGAACAAAAGAAAGAAATGGACAGTTAAAAGAATAAATAAGAAAGAATACAAATAGAAGAGGTTCAACTAAAAAAAAAAACAAACAAACAAAAACCTCCAACTCATCAACTGCCCATGCCACATAAGCAAGTTAACCTCCATCATCCGGTTAAAATTTTCATTTACCTAATAATAGAATGGTAGTAGTACAGTTGGGTGTTTTATTGAATAAATCAAAGTTCGACTTATTATTGGAAGACCTCGAAAAGTTTGGATTATTTATGTTAATTTTTCCTAAAATAAATTATATGTGCTCACTTAATTCAAGAATTAAATGGAAGTGTGTGTTGTTTATTGTCGTGTTTATTCTTGATTGATTGGTTGAAGTCATCACAAGTTAAATTGGTAAATCACGTGAAGTGTAAGAGGATACACACCAAAACTCTTGGAACGCATACACCTTAAGTATGAACATATGGGGGGAGTTATGTGACTTTATATTTGATCATAACTTCTACAGGGGTACAGGACGCTATACTTTATTTTATTATTAATGCGCTGGAATTCCGTCACAAGAGTGACATAGTAGGTGCCAACTGGGGTAGCTCCCTAATTGGAAACTCAATATTTTAATGGGCTATTTTAAGAAGGAAATTCGTTCGATGCGTAATCCAAAGCTATTTATTAATAATTAATGTTGTTAGTTATGAGTCAAAGACCACGTAAGTTGACTTGTGAATTGTATGGCGAGCATGTTTTATTTATTATTGCTTGGATAATCATGTTAGTGTGGTGCACATGTACTCAGCTTTTGTTGATTCGTACTTTTGTGTTTGACTTTCCTTTAGATTGGCCCTACTATGACCCATTTATATGGTGAGTAGAGGGTTTAAATAAAGAGAAAGTGACAGGTACTTGAAGCGTAAGAGCATGAAGGGAATGAGTGCAGAGAGTTATCTATTATGCTTTCTTTGTTTTATATTTTGAGTTATTGATTATTATTTATGGACTAACATTGTTATGTTTTATTTTAAGTGGGTTTTGGATGGGTCATGTTTATATTGGTTCCAACTTGTGAATGTTTTAGATTTGACTCATGTTTTGAGGTTGTGAACTCATCAAGTTATTTATTTTGAAAAGTTGATTTTTATTTTAGACTTCTACTGTGTAACTTTGAAAATAGCCTTAGCCGTTATCATAATGGCGGTAATATTTTGGTTATTTCTTAAAATGAGTTTTATTTAGAGTAAAAAGAGTATTTTGAAAGAAGAAAATTACCATGGTATTACAAGTACTCTATGGCTAGAGGTGGCCACCGTGCGGGTCATGCGAGCTGGGTTAGGGTTAGGTGGGTCGCGGGTTAAGGTTTCATGACACACGCACGACCCATGTAGGGGTAGGGTGGGCCGGGTCATGGGTTGGGTTCGTGGGATAGACGGGTTGTGGGTGGGTCAAGCTGGGCTCGTGGGTCAGACGGGTCGAGCTGGATTTGTGGGTTAGGTGGGTTAGAGGGTGCATCGAGCTAGGTTGGAGGGTGGGTCAAGCTAGGTTTAGGGATGTCAATGGGGCGGGTCTAGTAGGAGACCCGCCCCATCCCCGCCCCGATGGAGCGCGGATGGGTCTAACTTTGGCGGGTCGCGGGGCAGGGATGGGTCTAAAATCCATACCCGCCATGGGTGATGGGGCAATGGTGGTTTTTATGTAATACCCGCCCCGCCCAGACCCGCCCCATACCCGCCCCGCCTGACCCACCCCGTACCCGCCCCGCCCCACCATACCCGACCCATACCCGCGTTATACCCACCCCATATCCGACCCATACCTGCGTTATACCCGCCCATAGCATACAACAAAAAAATAATAATAATTACTAAACCTAATGAAGTCTCTAGAACCCAGTAACCCACACTCATTCTCAAAACTAAAACCCTAGCCTACTCTCTCAGTCTCTCCTCTCAGTCTCTTACCTCTCTCCCCTCAAGCTCTAAATCTACCATCTCTGAATCTCGCCGCTCCGATCAAATCTCTCCTTTCAACGCTTCGATCTGCAATTCTTCAATTTGCTGGATTTCATCAGGTAAACGTTTTCGCACTCTCAATCTTTGAATTTTCTGGTATTTTTCCCTTTTTTGTAGATTTGTAACCCATATGTTGCTCATCTGAATTCCGTTTATTTTTCTGTCATTTTTTTGGTTTCGTGGGTTTTTATGGGGTGGGTTTTGATTCTTTGAAGCCTTTCAATGAATTTTCAGACTAGTATGTGAACATAATTTTAATTCCCTTTTTTTCTAAATCTTTGATCATATAGGTCTGCTTTATATTTATAACAAAATGCTTGTTATTAATATTGTCAATTAAGGAATTAGAAAGGATGACATCTATGGTTCGTTTCATCGTTTGTGATATTTGATTGTAACTTGATTTTGGCAAATGTTGTGCAGTAGGATGAAACTCAATAACAAATAATCAAAGGATATCATATCCCTAACTAGATATATGGGGTGTAATCAAATTATAAGTAGGTAGTGTAATTATTTTATTACTTGAAATTTGAGCTTGTTCATGATTTGTCCTTCTTTCTTTCTTACTTAAATAAGACTCTTTTCTTTCAGTTGTAATGCATTGCTAAATAATCCAAAGTTTTATTTTATTTTATTTTTTTATCTCAAATTTCAACTTTCATTTTTTACCTTCTCATAATCTAAATTATATTCCATCTATTAGCTAAATAGTAACTTGTGATTAACCTTATTGTTTGACTAAGAAATTCTATTAAAAAAATCTAACTAAGAAAATATACTCTTAGTGAAATGACAAATTCATTTTAGCTTTACACTTTAAAGTGAAATGACAAATGCATTGATGTGATTTTAATTTCTTCTAGCTACTTGTGTTTTTGGATTAATATCACTTTCATATATTTGGTTTTCTATGTTCACTGATTTGTTCATGTCTAGTGCATTAATTGCCTTCATTTAAATTTATAGGGAAGAATGGCATCAAAGAATGAGAATAATGCTAGTGTTCGCACTTCAGCTAGTAATACTCCAATTGCATTAGATGATGATGAAAGTCCCGTGGAGACTGATTCCGATCCCTATGTCCTACCAATAACTAGTAGGCATACTTCAGCAGTGTGGTCTGACTTTAAGAGAAAGAGAGTTGGTGATGTGGTAAAAGCTGAGTGCAACCATTGCTCCAAGCTATTTGCTGGTGGGTCGAAAGCAGGAACTACTCATTTGAAACATCATTTAAAAATATGTCCAAAGAGAGCATGTCAAGATCTTCGACAAACAAGAATGCTTGATACAAAAAAAAACTTGAATGATAAGAATGACACGATGACATTGGCTCCTTACGAATTCCACCAAGAAGATGGAAGAAGAGACTTGGCGGAGATGATTATTTTGCATGAGTATCCAATTAGCATGGTTGAGCATATGGGTTTTAGAAAATATAGCAAGACACTCCAACCTGGATTTAAAGTGCCGTCTCGCAACACAACTAGAAAAGATATTATGAAAAGATATGAGCTTGAGAAGGAGAATGTTGCAACCTTGTTGAGGAAAGCAAAGGGTAAGATTGCCTTAACTACTGACATGTGGACTGCTGACAACCAGAGAAAAGGTTATATGGCGGTCACCTCACATTTTATTGATAATACATGGAAGTTGCAAAGTCGGATCATAAGGTATCGTTTTCTGGTTACTTATAACTTGTTTAATTTTTTGGTTGCCTTTGTATTGCTATAGTTTTTTGTGTGCGATTTAAAATGATAACATACCTTTATATTGTTGTTCCCTGGAAAAAATCATAATAATTATAAGTTATGATGATGGATGATAATAATGAGCCCATATATCCACAATATTATTGAATAGACCGATAATTAAGTCAATTTAATTGGTTTTGGTAGGTTTTTATATGTCCCCGCCCCTCATACTGCCGAGGTTCTTGCTGATGCTTTGAAAGAAAGGATTCAATCATGGAATCTTGATCTTAGGTTGTCTTCTATAACTGTGGATAATTGTTCAACTAATGATGCAATGATGGAAATTTTGAAAGGAGATTTTTTTCATATGCGTTGTTGTGCTCACATATTAAATTTGATTATTCAAGATGGTTTAAGTGTTGTGGTATCAAATGGTGTTCAAAGAATTAGGGATAGTGTTGTGTTTTGGACTGCTTCTGATAAGAGAGTACAAAGGTTTGAACAAGTGGCTAAGCAAATGGCTCCTGAGTGTAGTAGAAAGTTAGCACTTGATTGCAAAACCCGGTGGAATTCTACTTATGAAATGCTTTCTATTGCTATTAGTTATAAAGAAGTGTTTGTTGTTTTAAGTGCTCGTAATAATTTATATAAGAATCCACCGACCCCTGAAGATTGGGAAAAAGTTGAGAAAATATGTGAACATTTGGAAGTGTTTAGTAAAACTACCCTTAATTTTTCAGGAACAAATTACCCTACGACCAATCTTTATTTTCCCTAAAATTTATGCTTTGAGAATTGCTATTTCATGTTGGCTTTTATCTCCCCATGATTATGTAAGGAAAATGGCTGACATTATGTTACAGAAATATAACAAGTATTGGGCTAGTGTGAATGGTTTAATGGGAATGGCAACAATACTAGATCCTAGATACAAAATGGCTCTTATTCGCTTTTATTTTGCAAATTTTTTTTATGAGCATGACTTTGAAATTGAGGTTGGTAGAATTAGTGATCTTCCACGAAGATTGGTTGATGAATATGGGTCTAAGATTGGTAAAACTCAAGGTAGTAGCAGCCAACAACCTTTTGATTTGGGTAGTAGTAGCAAAGCCAATGAAGAGACCTTTATGCAAGAATTTGCAGAATTTTTGCAACAAGATAAGGACCCAAGTCATGAAATTTCTGAATTAGATAAGTATTTAGATGCTGCTAATGTGCCTCTAGTCCAAGATTTTGATATTCTTAACTGGTGGAAGACAAATGGAGGCACATATCCCATTCTTCAGCAAATAGCACGAGATATATTGAGCATTCCTATTTCTACTGTTGCATCGGAGTCCGCATTTAGCACAAGTGGTCGGGTTCTTAATCCTTATCGTAGTCGGCTTTTACCGGAAGCTGTCGAAGCTTTGATGTGTACTCAAAATTGGATATGGGCTGCTCTTAAAGGTAAATAGCTAAATAACATTTTATTTAATTAATAATATTATTATTTTTTTTTAATTAAGTCACATTGTGTTTGCAGATTGTGGAGAATTTAAGGATGATGAATATGCTAAATTAGTGGGAGAATTAGAGGAAGGATTTGAAACATGGGATATCGATTCCGGAACAAGTGGAGTTTGCACCGAATAATTCAAGGCCTAATGAATTTCTTATTATGTATTTGAATATTTGTAGACTTGTAGTATTTTTAATATTTGAACTTTGGACAATTTGGAGTTACTGTTTTTTTTTTTTTTTCTGTATGTACTACTAATTAATTTTTAGTATTTTAATATGTAGTGTTTTTAATATGCCATATTTTAATATCAAGTTTTCTGGGAGAAGGCCTGGAGAGGGCTCTCCTGGGCTTCTCCTAGCCATCTCTAAAAAACCCCAAGTTGTTGGAGAAGGCTGGGAGAAGGCCTAGAGAGGGCTCTCCAGCGAAGGAAATTGGTGGGTATGGGGCGGGGACGGGGATGGGGCAGGAGTGGTTTTGGAGTTGGACCTGTCGGGGCGGGGATGGGGATAATTTTCGGACCCGTCAAGGGGATGGGGTGGGGATGGGGATGAAAATGTGAGGCGGGGATGGGGATGGGAATGCCAAAACCCGCCCCGTTGACATCCCTAGCTAGGTTCATGGGTTGGAGGGTGGGTCGAGCTGGGTTAGAGGGTAGGTCGAGCTGGGTTCGTGGATTAGGGTCGGGTGGGCCAAATGGTTAAGTGGGTTGTGTGGATCAAATATCCAAGTTTGTTGTTTTAAATAGATTTAAACTTTTATTTTGAAACAATATTTTGCACATATTATATTTATTGTTAAAGTAGTTTTAATTTTTGCGAAATTTACAATTTGATGGCTTGATCTTAGTTAAGATGCCTACGTATCCTTATATCACAAATAAGGAATCAAGACTGACGTGGTTCTTAGATTGTATATCTTTTGGAATTGGGGGGGGGGGGCTTGGACATATCTTTAGAAAACTAAAATTTAATTTTGCAATTAAATTGTAATTTTCAAAAAATAATTTGCCTACGTATCCTGAAGGAATCAAAGCCCACATAGTTCTTAGCGTACCTACTACTTGGTTTAGACTTTTCTAGCCACCCATGTTTGTTGCATCATCATCCTCGGAAGCTGCATCATCAGTTGACGACTCCAATATCATCACAGGATCATCTTCATCTTCTTCGTCTTCCTTTAAGCCTTGAGTTCTTCTTTCAGCTTGATCCTAATCTTTCTTACAAACACAAATTTTGAATGCTTTTTGGAGTTAAGCGAGAGATATTTTTTAATCTAACACTCTTCTACCTACACTAAAAGCAAACTCGGAAGCAATGGATGAGGCGGGAACTACAAGTATATATTTTGCAATTCTCACCAACATAGGAAAACTTTTTGATGTTCTTGCCACCATTTTATAATTTGAAAGCTTTTGTTGGTCTCATGTTGGTATGACAAATAATCATTAATAACAAGTGTTGAAGAAAGATGATGGTGAGAATGATGTAGATGCTTTGTGTTTTTATTTTATTTTTTGGAAATTTTGAATTTTAACACAACAAAAAAACACAAATTTAAGTTTTAACATTAAAAAAAAAAAAAAAAAAAAAACCCCTTCTATTTTAGGAAAAATACAGTTTATTAATCCCAACTTTCACCAATTTACTTTCATTAATCCCAACTTTGGATTATTCCTCAATAATCCCAACTTTAAGGTGGTCTATCTTTCTTCATACCCAACCGGTAACTAAACCTATTGTACCAGGTTGCAGTCCTACGTGGCAAGAGTTGTTACTTTAATTTAATTTTTCTTATTTTCTTTTAAAAATAATTAACTCCTTTATTACTTCCCCACTCTCTCTCTCTCTTATTTTCCCGTTACAACTCTCCCATCCCCTCTGTTTTCTTTCTTTTTCAGCATCCTCTCCTTTTTTCTTCTCTCACAGTTCACCATTAGCAATGGCTGGAGGTAGAAGTGTACCAGTTGGTTCCTCTAGGTCTTCTTCAAACTCGCGAGGAGGTTTGTACACCACGACGAAATGCAACTGTGGTTTAGACGCCGTTGTGCGAACTATGAAAAAGGGGCATAACATTGGATCCAGATTTTATGAATGCCCAAAATGGCAGGTAATGGTTTAAATTTAGTTAATTAAGGTTTACTTAGTCCAAATTGTTTATTTTTTTGGCAAATTTAAATTCCAATTGTAATTAGGGTTTTGATTAAAAGCGGTCTTTTTTGGCACAGGATACCAATTGCAATTTTATGAAGTGGGTTGACTGTACTAATGGCGATGATCTGCGATTACAGATATTTGATGGGGACACTACAATTGCTGAATTGGAGATGCATAACAAATTCCTTGAAGACAAATTGAAGATAATGCAAGGACAACGGGAAAAAATGGAGGTGATGCAACAATTGAAAGAAGAACTATGTGACATGAGGACTGAGCTCATGCAATGTTCAAGGAATGAGACTAATTAATTTGTTTATGGCTCTTTTATTTTCCTGGGTTTTTTTTTGCCATAATGGTGTCGTACTTAAAGTAGGATTTATGGTGTGTAGGTTGTAACCTTTTGAAATGAAATGAAATAAGGTATGGTTTTTTTTTTTCTGAATAACATGTTTGTATTTTTTTTTTTTGCGCATAAACAAATAATCATTCAAAGTCATTACCAAAATAGGTACATTATGTACCAACCCAACATATAAGTTCACAAATCCAAAATAACAGAGCTGCAGCAAATAGTTTCATACACAAAAGGAAATTCTGCCCTAATTCTTAAGTGAAACAATATCCAATTAAACCTAAGGTAATAGTAATTAGTCTGCTGCTACTGCACAAAAGGGGGAGTTTGCTAACTAAACTATCTTTGACATGAAAAGATTTTTACTTAGTTGACTGATGGAGGGTTGATTGCTGACTTGGGATTATGAAATTCAAAGCTTGGTCATGTCTTGGCCTCGGTGTCAGTCCTCCT
The DNA here is from genome assembly GCF_001683475.1 of Chenopodium quinoa. Classification (NCBI taxonomy): domain Eukaryota; kingdom Viridiplantae; phylum Streptophyta; class Magnoliopsida; order Caryophyllales; family Amaranthaceae; genus Chenopodium; species Chenopodium quinoa. The sequence goes on along the minus strand of NW_018745170.1, from coordinate 3,627,636 downwards.
CTCTTATTGGATTGGCCACGCACCTATTACATGTAAAAGTAGGCTAAGTTAGAATAGCTGAAACAACAGAAATAACAAAACCAATTTGCAATTTTTAAACACATACATTGGGTTGTATACTCCCATCCTAAGCAATGTACACACCCACTCCTTTTGGAATTCTCTGTTTTCCCGTACCACCACTGTACCTACCACCTCTGGCTTGGCCTCTTCCTCTACCTGCAGGGCAGCTTAGCCTCTTCTTCTCCCTGTAGAGTTCTAAGCTTGTCCTCTCCCACCAGAAGAAGCTGCAGATGTAGCAGAACTCAAAGCACCTCCTCTTGATCCTAACCCTCTTCTTATAGCTCTGCCACCTCTCCCAAGCTGTGTAGGCTAGGCAGGGAATGAATAATGGTGTGGAGATGATGAAGATATTGTGAGCTGAGTTTGAGGGTTTTCAGCCACATTGCTATGAGGTGGCTGGCCATCATTTTTGGGCCTCCCCCTGGGCCTTTTTGTAGGTGGTACAGTAGGGGGTGGTAGTTAGGACATCTTCTTTTGTTGTGCCCCTTGTGTTTGCACAAGGAATAGGTCATCTTAACACCAGACTTAGTCAAATAGCCAGGTTGTTTAGGGTTCTCAAAAGGGTCTTTCTTTTTTTTTTTCTTGGCCTCCCTGGACCAATTTTAATTGGTGGTAGGTCTAGGGGACATTGCACCTTTGGCTAAAACCTTTCACCTTCAAGGGGTGGAATTGAACCTGATCCAGTCAATTTATAGAAGCATCATCAGGTAAACTAGTAGTAGAAGTTGGTAAATTAGTCTTAGAGGGGAGAAAAGTTAGTGTATACCTGCATAAGCCTGTAGATATGCTTTCCTTGTGTAACACCTTTCCACGTAATCTTCTGCTTCTTTGTTCAAAAAGAAGATGCAAGCAACTGCATGGCAGCAGGGAATGCCAAGCATTTCCCACTTCCTACAGCTGCAAGTTTTTTCTTGCAAATTAACAACAAGCTGGTCCAGGTCATGAGTGACATTGAACAATTGGTCTGAGGAAGGCTGCACTTCACAGTATGAAGCCTTGTGTTTCTCCTTGTCCAATTTTGCCTAAATTCTTGGGCACAGAATACTTGACCATTTCTCCATCTCTTGCCTTTTTTGAGTAGCCTCTGCATCAAGCATGTTCTGATTTCTTCTAACATGTACAACAGGTGCTTTATTCTTGCATTTATTATATAGCCATTGAAAGTTTCTGCAATATTGCTGGTTATTGCATCAGTCTTCATTGAAGTACCTAAGAAAGCTCTGTAGAATAAGCTAGGATTATAGGCTTTGAATGCCTCAGCTGCTTCAGGATTGATTACAGTGAGCTCCTTCAATGCATCATCATAATCTAGCTTGTTGTAACACTTAGCAATCTTCCAGAATTGCAACTTAAGCTCATCTCCTCTATAGGTCTTGTGCCAGTTGGCAAATATATGCCTAGCACAATGCCTATGTTCTACTTTGGGCAGAACAGAGGACACAACATTGACAATAGCCTAAAATCAAAGTAAGTTCAATAAGTAGTAAGTCTACAAAAAATAATTGAAAATAAATTTGTGCTAAGAGTGAATAAAAGTCAGAGTACTCATACCTGGTGCTCATTAGACAGGATTGCAACACCTTCACCATCTCCCAACTCTAACACTTTCTATAGATGCACAAAAAACCATTCCCAACTCAAATTATTCTCACCCTCAGCAACAGCCCATGCCACTGGGAACATTTGGTCATTGGCATCCCTTCCAACAGCACAAAGCAATTGACCACCTAGAAAGGTCTTCAGAAAGCTTTCATTAATAGCCAACACCTTCTTACAACCATCTTTTCATCCCTTGGACAACCCCTCAAAGCACATGAAAAGTCTTTGAAACACAGGTGGACCATTCTTCTGTTGTAAAGTCACTAGCTCAGTTGTACTGCCAAGGCTGCTTGTCTGCAAAGATGCAAGATAAGATCCCACTTTTTGGTAATGGTCATGCATTGAACCACGTAGGAGGGTGTGGGCAGCATATTACACTTTATAAGCAAACACCCTATTCACAATGACCTTGAAAGCTCTTTTAATGCACTCCACTATTTCCTTTGCAGGCCAATAAGGTCTGCTTTTGAATACTTCAAGGAATTGCTTGGCAACCCAGGTAGCTTTTAACTGTCTGTTCTTCTTCATGTTCCTCTGGCAAGTATGTTCTCCACTCACCCTCTTCACAATTAAGGCTGCCTTTCTTGAATGCCAAGATGCATAAACATAGAAAGGACACCCTTTAATGCTTTTCACTCCTAACCTCTAGTGTCTCTTCTTGTTCCCAACAGCAAAAGTTAAGTTCTTACCGTGTAAAACAGCATATTTGGCAACTGCCTCCCTGAAATCCTCCCTTTTGGCAAATCTTAAACCCGCTTTCCACTTGAATTGACTGAAGTCTGTATTGGGCTTACAAGCAGTGCAAATCTTCTCTTCCTCAACCATCACTCAAATTTTCACCTTCAGTCACTAGATCTTGGACACTTAGTTTCCCCTCAGCTGCTTCATGTATAACTTTAGATGCAACCTGAATTAACTGCTTATTGCAAGCTTTAACCCTCTCTTTAGCTGCGTTGTACTCCTCATCACTCACATCAAAATCTGTCTGTAATGTCTCATTAAAAATTGCATCTTCATATTCTTTCTCAACCTCTGGATCTAACTGCTCCAACCCTACATCCAATTCTTCTTCAGCTGCAGGACCAGGTTTCACTACATCATAACTTTCCTCATCACTATCCTCATTAGTGTACACATCACCAAACACCCTCCTCTCACCAGGTACTGCAACTCCCTTCCCTTTATTAGTCTTAGGGTCATATGCATGGTCTCTGTCCTCACTAATATCAGTGTAACCTCCTACTAACTCATGTAAGGGAATTGGAGACTCGGGTCTGTCATCAAACCAATTGTAATCTTCATATACAGGAGGTTCTGTTTGGGATGAAAACTCTAAAAGAAGAGGGTACCCTGAACCTAGATCTAGATTAGAAGTACTGGAAGGAGGGAGCTTGGCTGACTTAGAGACAAATTTAACTTTAGGTGAGCTAGAAACTGTTCTTTTTCAGTGTGGGATTACCTTTACCTATTAAATGTAAGGGGGTGGGAGCTTTTTCTTTTGGACTTAGAGTCAAACTACCTTTAGGTGGGCCCCTTCTTCTTATTCTTCTTCTTCTTCTTCTTCTTCTTCTTCTTCTTCTTTTCCCTGGGTTTTAGGTATGGAGGAATCACACTCATCAGATTCTTCTTCTTAGGGTAATAGTTGAAAATGTGTTTGGACAACAGGTGGGTCTGTGGGGTCCAGCACTGGTGACTCAGCACCATGGTGTACATACATCTCCACAATTTTGTATTTAGCACCTAATTTTGTCACCCCCCTCACATCTTCATCACCATTAACCCTCCTCAAACCATTACTCAAACTTAGTTCAGGAATCAAATATAACATAGCTTCAACAGATTTCCCACCACAACACTCAGTCCCCATCTATACAATGTCCCACACACATAACTCATCTGGGTCAACCTGCTTTGTATTACCCTTCCCTCCACATACACCAGTTCACTATTAGACCTTATAGTAAAAGCCCCAAAATGCCAAAACTTCAAGCTGATCTTGTCTTATTTTAGTATTCTATTAGAAAGTTAAATCTTCAGTGAGGTCAAGTGATCGGAATGCCTAGGTGGAGGCCGCTTCCGATCAGTAATATTAATGTATAAATAATGTTACGACTTAATCTTGACTGAACCCTTCGGGTCGCACCCCAATCGAATAAACGATCTGAGACGACGAATCAATCCGAAGGATTAGATGAGTCATTAGAGTATTACGAACAAAGACGTCGGATGTCGAGATTAGAGCGTCGAAACCGAGCGTCGCAAGTCGATTTGAGTTTAAAATTCGACAAGACGGGAAATCAAGCAAGCGACAAGTTTGAGTTAGGCTGTAGCCTCGCATTGGCCTAGCCATACGAGTGTTAGGCCAGCCTAAGCTACCAAGCACATCACAAAGCATGTCGCAAGCCTAGTATGCATTGCGTGCTAGGCCAAGCATGCTAGCATGGCTGGTGCTGCTGGCCGCAAGCATGCTAGCAGCAAGCGTATGCTAGCGTGCTAGTGTGTTGGGCCACGCACCCATCCGCACCATCGCTAGCTCAAGCACAGCAACAGCATGCTATGCGTGCTGTGCTATGGCGATGTGTGCTAGCATTGGCCTAGCCATATGAGTGTTAGGCCAGCCTAAGCTACCAAGCACATCACAAAGCATGTCGCAAGCCTAGTATGCATTGCGTGCTAGGCCAAGCATGCTAGCATGGCTGGTGCTGCTGGCCGCAAGCATGTTAGCAGCTAGCGCATGCTAGCTTGCTAGTGTGCTGGGCCACGCACCCAGCCGCATCATCGGTAGCTCAAGCACAGCAGCAGCATGCTATGCGTGCTGTGCTATGGCAATGTGTGCTAGCATAGCAGCCTCACGCACCTCGCAGCCTCTCGCACAGCAACCTCGCATCATAGCATCGCAGCGTGTTATGTGTTGTGGTTGTGCATGCTTGCGTGTTGGGCATCACAGCATGCTATATGTTGTGGTTGTGCATGCTTGTGTGCTTGGTAGCACCTAACACAAGCAGCAGCTTCTAGGCAGCGCCTAGCATACGCTATGCAGCACCAGCAACCCGCATTGTATGCGTGGCTTGCTGGCTGCGTGCATGCGTATGCAGGCAGGCCAGCTAGCCCAGCCAAGGTGCCAGGCGCCAGCTAGGCAGCCTTGGCAGCCAAGGCAGGCTAGCTGCCAGCTATGTGTGGGCTGCTCATGGGGTTTTGGTGGGGAGCGATTCTTGGTGGCTTTGCTTGGTGAGTAAGGAGTATTGGTCCCCCCCTTTGAATGGTCCTCACCTACTCTTGCTCACGCTTTTCCAATTGGAGCTTATTGATTGCTTTGTATTTTAATTTTTTTTTTGATTAAAATAAATTCGTAGAAAATGCAATTCTCCCACATTGATGGGAGAAGGGAGAACAAGTCTCCTTTCCCTATAAATACCCAAGTTTTGGGTTTGGGAAAAATCACTTGAGTTGAACTTAATAAGGCATCTCATCATTAGTGAGAAAACCTTTAAGTTCATAATACTCTAGTTTTATTTGGTCAAGTCCCGACTAACCTTCGGGATTAAGACCGCTCGGGTCGAGTCTAGGGTGCGAGTCGTAGGAGGCCTTCGCACTTGCAAGGTTAAGCTTTCAAGTAAAAGCTCGTGAATCGAGCGAAGCACGCGTCGAGGTTAAGAATGTCTTTTCTCCTTCTCTCTCTTATGTTGTTAATTATGTGATTACATGTTTAGTTGCTTTAATTAGTGGGCGGGTCTTGGGAGAGTTTCTCTTCCGCGTAGTGTCGGACACTACGAAACCCAACATATTCATGTTCAACCTAGAATTTCACTATCAAAATTCAATTTCGAAATAATAATACACTAAAAATACAGACAACGCAACATAAATCAACCATTATACCAACACAGAAACACAAACAGCAGCGAAATTCACATCAAAGAAACCCTAATTCCAAGTTTTGATTTTTATGGCATTTTCGTTTCTTAACAAGAATTCACACAACTATAAACCATTATTGTCTGTCAAAATTGCTTTAAATTGATGACTAAACAAAAAAAATGACCAAAAAGTTACGGATTTAGGTTACCTCTACTTCCTTCTTGCGTCCCCTGCTTCGATTTCATCAATTGAGCTGCTTCTTTCCTCAAATGGAAACCCTAGAAAACAATTTCGCTTTCCCGCTACGATTTTTGGGATTCTCAGAGTAGTGCAATGGGTCGTAATTGGGGGGAAAGTGAAAGTTGTAGAGAGTATTAATGGCGGGATTTTAATTTTGCCGGGGGGAGTCGTTTGGAGGAGATGCTGATTGGACATCATTTTAGGAGGGAATTGGTGTTTAAAGTCAATATTGAGGTTTGTTGACTCTACATTCACTTCCTTAGCCGGTTCCTAGTTTTTTGGTTTGAAGAAAGATAGACCACCTTAAAGTTGGGATTATAGAGGAATAATCCAATGTTGGGATTAATAAAAGTAAATTGGTGAAAGTTGGGATTAATAAACTGTATTTTTCCTTTATTTTAACACCACAAAATTTTTTTAAAAAATGGCTTTTACCACCACTTAACAGTTTCCATCCAAAATTCCGTTAAGTGGGGTCCATTGTGCCACGTGTCGCCATATTATTAATTTAGAAAAAAAAAGAAAAACCTTAAAACTAACCCAACCACCCCACCACAGCCCCACCCCTACCAGTGGCACCGCGCCGCCACCACAGCCCCACCCCTGACCCTTCCGTTTCCAGCCCCAGCCATCGAAAAATCCCCTCCTTCCCTTTCCCCCTCCCCAAAACCAACAATCACACCCCCAACGACCACAATTTAAGGTCGTTCGTTTTTCAAACAACCACTAAAAGGCCCTAAATTGGCCACTTATGGTCGATATCGTCCATTTCGGCCCTAAATCGGCCACTTACAGTCGCAATCGACTGGTTTATGGTCGAAATCGACCATTTCGGCCCTAAATCGGCAGATTTCGACCGTAAGTGGCCGTTTAAAATGGGTTTGCAAAACGGCGGCCATTTTTGGTGGTCGTTGAGGAGAGCTGCTAGTTTTGGGGAGGGGGAAGGGAGGGAGCGAAGTTGCCGGTGACAGGGGCTAGGAACGGGGCTTTTAGGGTGAGGGATTGGCAGCGGCGCGTTGTTGGAGGTGGGGCTGACGGTGGGGATGGGGTGGCTGGGTTAGTTTTAGGTTTTTTTTGTTTTTTTAATTTTTTTTATTATTTTAGACCAATAATATGCTGACATGTAGGCATTGTGGACCCCACTAACGGATTCCATCCATGAATAAGTTAAGTGGTGGTAAAAGCCAATTTATTTAAAAATTTGTGGTGTTAAAATGAAAGTTTATTTTTTTTGTAGTGTTAAAAACCATTTTCGTGTTTTTTTTGTGGTGTTAAAATTCAAATTTTTTTTTTTTTCAACATCTTTGTCAAGAAGAGAACCAAATCTAGAATCGGAAGTGCTAGTAATATGTAATATAGCTAAATCAGAACCATAAATAAATGTATAATGATCATAAAGGTCTCCCAAAGCAAATTTACATTTGTTAATATATTCACTAATATCAAAATCAATACTTAAACAATTATAATAAAATTTAAAAAGATTTTCTAAACCTCCAGTTTTGACACTGAGGTCACGAATAGCAGCGATTCCATAAAAAATTGGGCACAAAATTAAAAAAAAAATCCATGCAAATATCAATTATAGCCAATAGTTTAGGGTGGGCCGTGCGGGTTGGGTGGGTCGTGCGTGCAGGGTGGGCTATGTCGTGGGCCGTGCGGGTTGGGCGTGCAAGGTGGGATGGGTCGAGTTGGGTGGGTTGAATTCAATGGGTTGAAACGAGGTGGGTCGAAATGGGTTGTGTCAAAAATTTTGGACCCACGACACAACCCGATCTATGCCGGGTTAATACCGGGTCAGACCCAGGTGACCCACCAACCGTGCGGGTCAGGGTGGGCTGGGTCCAACCCGGCCCGCTGGCCACCACTACTACGGCTAGTAAAATTTCAGAATTAAAATTAAAAACAATAAAATGTGACAAACCCCTCGTCTTACATGTTGAATTTTGGGGGTTTTTGTTGAATTTAGGGGTTTAGGGTTGAGTTGATGAATTGTGATTGTTAAATATTAATTTGGATAATGTAGAATTGTTGGTGTTGAAATATTGAAGATGTTAAGTATTTGAATTTCTAGAATTATTGCTTGTTAATGGTGACCTAGTGATGCTTAGTTGTTCCAAAGTGGTTAGTTGGATGTGATTTAGAGATGGCGGCGGCGTGTCAGACAGAGGGCCGAGCAACCTGACCTAGATCAATTGCCCCGGATAGATGAATCGGGATAGTGTTAGCTTAGTTATTTCATGTAGTAAAATTTTTGTATAGATTAGGTATATAACATTTACATTTCTAATATAATAAATGTTTTTCGGTCAACATTTGTGTGTTATGTTCTTTGTTTCCCAATATGTTTTGATTTATGTATATATTGACTTGTCAACGGTGGTGGTGGAAGGTAGTGGTGTGAGGTGGAAGGTTGTTGGAGGTGGTGGTGGTGGAAGGTTGTTGGAGGTGGTGGTGGACGGTTGTTGGAAGGTGGTTGTGGTGGTGGGAGGTCGGGGTGGAAGGCGGTGGAAGCCGGTGGAAGGCGGTGGTGGAAGGTGATGGTTGGAGGTGGTGGTGGAAGGTGGTGGTTGGAGGTGGTGGAAGGCGGTGGTGGTGGAAGGTGGAAGGTGGTGGAGGTGATGGTTGGAGGTGGTGGAGGGCGGTGGTGGAAAGGGGTTGGAGGTGGTGGAAGGTGGTGGTGGTGGTGGAAGGCGGTGGTGGTGGAGGGCGGTAGTGGAAAGGGGTTGGAGGTGGTGGAAGGAGGTTGGGGGTGGTGTTGGAAGGATGTTGAGGGTTGGGGCAAGAAACTGGTTTGGTGCTGCCAACCAGGTAAAACGCTGCCTGGGGCAGCGTTTTACCTGTAAACATATATACATATAAAACGCTGCCTGGGGCAGCGTTTTATGCTGTTGCCTTTTTTTTTAATTAATTTTTTAAAAAAATAAACGAGGAAAAAAAAAAGTCAAACTATAAAAACGCTGCCTGGGGCAGCGTTTTTGTAGCAGAATTTTTTTTTTTAAAAAATAGAGGGTAAAACGCTGCCCGAGGCAGCGGTTTACCCCAGAAGCTTATTTTTGTAAATACTTTTGCCACGCAACCAAATTTGTAATTATTTTCTTCGGGAAGCTTAGTTTCCTAAAACGTCCATGTATTAGTGAGTAGTGCAGATGCAACAAATATTTGCGGATCTTCCAAGTTGTAACCGCATTTTCCAAAAATCAACGTCATGCACCTGGCCAAAATGGAACCGTTCACGGGATATACTCCTTTCCTAGTTTTGTTTGATTTCCTTGAAATGTTTCATTCATTAAAACACAACAAAGAGAGAGTGAACTGATATCAACTCAATTATTTTTTACTCTAAATGGTATTTTTGGTACCAGAAACTATGAAAATTATGAGTTCTTCCTCCAGTTTAATTCACAATAACCCATTTATTTATAAGTCACCCACGAAATTATTCACTTCTTTAATCAAGAAAAATGATGCCTTTTCCATCAATTTCCCATTTTTCCACAATACCCATCATCCTTTTCAGGTAAAAAGTTATAATTTCTTTTAATTTAGGTGCTGTGATTTGGGAAATTTATTGTAATTTGTATGTTTCAATGATTATTTGTAATGGTTTTTTTTTCTTTTTTTCTTTTTTTTTTTTTTATGATCTGTTTGATTGCTTTGGGAGTTTATAATGTAGGGATTGTTTGTTGATGTGGAAAGATGTCAATTTTATGATTTTTTTTAATTTTTTTTTCCTTATTTATATTTCAAAAAAGACTAAGACACTTAGGAAAAGAGAGATTGACAATGTACATTGAATTTTGGATGATGATAGAGGAGCATAATATTATTCATGTTTACATAAGGAGAAATATTTTTTATTTTTGAATGTGAGAATGCGACAATTGTGCCAATTTTAACTTAGGTTGAACTTTAAAATTAAGCCTTAGTGTGATAATGGCACGAATTAGAAGAAAGTTGATCATAACTCATAAGAGAACTTTGATTCACTTAGCCATCAGCTGATAAGGCATCAAGGAGGGACATGATAGAGGAGCATAAAATTAAGCCTTGTAAGGTTTGTCTAGATAATTTCTTCCCCAGAAATTATTAGCCAATATCTTTAGGCTCTAAGGTTGGGTTGATCCTCAAGGCCTTAATTCTAGTTATATCACAGATAACAAATTCAGATGAGTTCAAATATAGGTTAATAAGTTCCGATATAATAAGTTTAGATTCTTTAAGTTCAGGTAAAATAAGGGCCACCTAGGTTTAATATGCAATTAAAATATGGTTAGATGAGTGAAAATTAGGTGAAAATAACGCACCCTGAAATTCATGGAAATATAAGTGTTTGTTTCAACTTCTAACATGAATACTTAGAAATATCAGCTAAGTGATACTACCTTTGTTTCATATCATGTGAAACAAAAGCCTTGACACAGACTCATAGGCGAGAGATAGATAGAAATGACAATTTAAAAAAGGAAAGAAAACATTTGTTGCACATAATGTGTAACATTTTTTTTAATAAATGTTATGAAGCGGAGGTAATAGTGGATTTAATACGTGTCAACCGTTATGGTTGAACCTCTTCAATTTGATAGATTGGAGCAATGGGCTATTAGATATTGTATCACTTCTACAAAGTAGGAGGCCTTAGCTCCATAGGTGGATGACGGTCTAGGGTGTTTGAGATGTTTGGTGAGTCTTGGATCTTTATAGAGCTTTTATGGAGGCAAAAGTTTTGGATCGAAAAGTAGAAAGGCAGCTACAAACTTTGAAAGTACATGTTTTTAGTAATTTAAAATTTTTGATGGGAATTAGTGTTCATTTTATAGTGATTTTTAGGTTTTTTTTGGGCTTTTGTCTAATATGACTTCTCTACTCCAGCATTGGAAGACTTTGTTAGTTTAATGTTTTATCATGTACTCTTTGTATTCCAAATATCCACCATAGTTTCTTTTAAAGGTCAAAACTTACTTTTATTGTGTAATCTATAAAATTTGCACTATGTACAATTTTATTGTGTAAACATCATTTTGCTGTTAAGTACTTTCATGAGGATGTAATTTTAATTTACGAATATGTAGTAATAAAAAATAACAGGTGGGCTTAATGTTCAGTAAAATAGAGAATATAATTGTATTTTTTTAACAGGATAGCATGCCTTTTGATAACGACTCTTTCTTTTTTAGGCATGTATTTTACATGTTTTGGTGTTTGATTACCTTTGTCATTTATGGCTCTTTCCATCTGCAGGTGGGTACCGTGAGAGTGACTAGATCACCTGGTCTAACATTAGAAAACATTAAAATGCCTTCACCTGATGATGAAATCCCTTTTTGGGAAAGTAGCATTACTACATCTGACGTGACTATAGAAGCTCCTCTTAGTGTGGACAAGGACTCAGATCTTATGCATGTAATCCATGTTACGGCTGAAATGGCACCCATAGCTAAAGTGGGAGGTCTAGGAGATGTGGTAACTGGACTTGCTCGTGCATGTTTGTCACGCGGTCATACTGTGGATATTATGCTTCCATTCTATGAGTGTCTCCCAAAGCAGCAGATGACTGAATTTAACTTAATCTGCACATATGATTCGTACCATGATGGCAAATGGGTTCAAACAAATGCATATCGTGCTGTAGCTTCAGGTATCCCTGTCATTTTAATTGAACCAGCCAATCAATTCTTTAAAGGCCAAAGAATATACGGAGGTTCATATGATGAGCTGGAGGCATATTTGTTTTTCTGTCGTGCCTGCCTTGAGTACATGCAGGTTTGTCTAGTGACTATTTGACTTATTGATTTGCTTAGTTTCTGAGAAAACTAGTTTAATTTTTTTGAAGTTATCTTCCGTCTCTTGAGACTTTTTACACCACATATTCATATTTAATCACTGTTAAGTTTGGATTCAAATGATATTTTCATACTGCAGCCCATAGTTGTCATCTGAATTCATTCCGCTGTCCTGACTAGCTATTTTGTCATGACTTCTGACAGGTGACTGGTACACAACCAGATATAATCCATGTACATGAATGGCAGACAAGTGCACTATCCTTGTTTTATTGGGATATGTATCATCTCCTTTCACTCAAGGCAAGAATATAGATTATCTATTGTATGTCATGGTACTTTTTTTAAAGGTTTTTTTTTTTTTTTTTTTTAATTTATTTATTTATTTTTTTTTTTACTACAGTTTGTTTACCGATTTTAGACTTTATTACCTTTTGTTTGTTAACTCTTCAAATGTCGTTACCTTGTGATTGTGTGTACTAACTCTGCAGTACATAACATTCACCCCAAGGTACAGACTTTTGAAAAGTTGATAAACAAAAGGTAGGAAAATAAAATAATAAAAATTGAAAAGAACATTCCAAAGGCATCAAAATTCAGAATTTGGTAAACATAAGGTAGTAAAAATCAAAATATATACTGGTATGTAGTTTATATTTTTTATTATAATTCAAAAATTCTACGTTGTTACTTTCTTTTTCTTCTTCTTGTTATGGGGAGGGGTTTCCTTTCAGTTGATCTAATATATAATTGCCATTTGATGTGTTAAATTTTTCAGAAACCAAGAATAGTATTGACAATCCACAACATGGAGCATTATGGAGAATGTCGGTATGCCATTATACCCTTATGTAGTTATAGAAGTGAGGGCTAACTGTATATTTAACCTGTTCTTTGTGTGCAATCACTTTGGATATTCTTGGACAAAATTAGTTATTGACATGTATCACACGACCTATATTTTATTTGTAGTTGACTCTATAGAATAGAAAGCAATCAAATTGAAGCAAAGATCAAGCAGAACAGTTATGGGAATGAGTGTCATCTGTTTTTTTAAACCTCTCAAGTTGGAAACTGTTGTGGTTAACAGAAGTCCTTTTGTGTGTGTGTGGGTGTGTGTGTGTTTAATACTCCGTACCAATATATTCAGCATTCTTGTGCAATGAAAACAGTTTTTTAGGGAAACAATGGAATTACCTTTGATCAATATTTAGCCTAAATTCAAAAAAATTAAAAATCAATGTTCTAGCCTTGTAGTCGGTGCTAAGTGAATCTGCTCTTAAGTGTAATCATTAGGGACACTCTAATAGTCTAATTGCAGATATGTAGTTTCTGTATGTGTGGAATGGAATTGTGAACTGATGTAAGAAAAGCTGTTGTGTGCTAGAATAGGGAGAATTCCAATGATACTTTGTTTGACCAATAGGTAAAAATTGCAGTGTGTGATCAACTTTGGATTCACACGTCCAAATTCTCTTCTGCTGCAAAATCTCATATTATGTTAATGTATCTCAGTGTGATAGGGTAGACATAATCAACCAAAGTTTGATTTTCTGACTGCATTTGTGATCGTGCTTGGGAGTTGGCCATTTGTTAAAGGGTGACTGTTTGACTTTTAATATGATGCAATCGTTGCAATGTCATTAATAACCCTCAAGAATATGTTTTATAAATCTAACACCTGATTTACATGGACTGAACATCTCTGTCAACTTTCATCTTAAAACCAAGTTGAGGTAAGTTTAGGCTATCTTGTAAGGGATATCATGTTTATGTTATAAAAATAAGTTCGCTTTGGTTCCGGTAAATTCAAGTAAGGTCAAACAATTCTAGATAAGGGTTTTTGGGGTGAAAGTTTGAAGCCTTAATTAATTAACCTGTGGTTTGTGTGGTTGATAATCATGTTGACAATTTTATTGCTTATAGCTTTGTTAATATCTCTTGATGTCTTACTGTGTTTATATGTTCATATTGGCAGTAAAGAGCAATTTGGGAAGTCCGGTCTTGATGGAGATGTTTATGCTACTACTGACAAGGTGAATATTGTGTTTACAGTAGTTTAGATTCCCGTAAAAAGTATGTCATGCATTATTAGAAGCTGAGTCAGTAATAAGAGTTTTTATTTTGTTGGCTCGTCAATTTTGTTTGATAATAGATGCATATTTAGGCTATGTTTATCATCTTATTTTAGAATTTTATTACTAACAGATTGGATCAAACCAAATTTCAATAATATGATCTTTTGAGACCATACTGATAAACTGGTAAAATTATAAGAATAAATCAGCTAGGATTAGCAGAAATCAGATGAATCAGACTTTGTTTCAGAATATATATCCCATAATAATAATTACTGTATAAGATTATTATTCATATTATTATTATTATTATCAGCTAGCTCAGATATTAACTGTGATATTGATAATAATCAAATCAATAATATATAATAAAATTATTTCCATTTTAGGGACTAAGGTATTTTTTTTTTATTAATTTTTTTGTTGATATAATAACACACCACCATTGTGTAGTAGACTTGGCAATCCTGACTCGACCCGTAATCGGAAACCATTGACCAGAAAATGACCCGACCCGACCCGAAATTGGAGTTGACCCGAATGTGACCCGATGCCCGAACTTGACCCGAAACCCGAACTTGACCCGACCCGATTTAAACCCGAATTGATTGACCAAATCGACCCGACCCGAATTGACCGGGTCCGATTCCTTAAGTGAATAAGGTGAAATGGTGAATTACTTATTTTAAGGCTTCTCTCTTTCCTAAGTAATAGTTACTCACGATATTTTCTTAACAATTCTACTTTATTTTTTTAACTAATTTTTTTTTATTTGAATTTATTTTGGTGACCCGACCTGAAATTGACCCGAAAATTGGTCCTAAAAATTGACCCGACCCGAACTGACTCGACCCGACCCAAAATTGACCCGGCCCGAACTTAACCCTAAGTGCTGACCCGAATTTGATCCGAAACCCAAATTGACTAGAACCCGACCCGAATATTTGCTGACCCGAATTAGACCTGAATGACCCGTTTGCCAGGTCTATTGTGTAGCAAGATTAAAATATAAAGCACTACTTTTAAATCAAAAGACATTAGAGCATAGTTATTTATATCAGCTGATTACTAATGCAAAACTACTTGTAAGATGTGCTTATTTTTATTATTATTTGTGTTATAATTTTTTAATTTCAAGATTAGATATTTACATGTACTGCTATTATAAGTAGCATAACAATCAATCAATCAAACCTTAATTCCATAAGTGGGGTTGGTTACAAGAACCAAAAGTGATTATTCCGTATAGTCATCTACAAAAATCTTCCTCCTCCATCCCTTACGATTAAATACCTCATTCTCATGCAAATCCATATGCTTCATATCCTTCCTAACTTCTTCCAACCAAGTCATTTTCGGTCTCCCTCTACCTCGTTTAACCTTTCTATGATCCTACTCTTCCACTTTTCGTATCGGTGCACCCTGGTGTGCGTCTTACATGCTCGAACCAATACCGACGATTTTTCCTTAGTTTGTCAGCAATGCCTGAGTCACCCACTTTCTTGCGAATAACTTCATTTCTGATTCTATATCTTAGAGTGTTCCCGGCCTTCCCGCACATCCATTTTAACATGCGCATTTTCGTAACCTCAATCTTTTTAATGTGCTCCTTTCTAGAAGTTCAATATTCTGTACTATAGAGCAACAATGGTCTTATGGCAGTCCTATAGAATTTCTCCTAGAATTTCCCCTTCAACTGTAAAGGAATGCTTTGGTCACATAACACTCCCGTGGCCGCTCTCCATTTAAGCCACCCTGACTTAATCCTTGGAAGCCATGTCTTGATCATTGTCACCATTTGGATGATCGACCCTAGATATTTAATATACTCACTCATGTCGAATCTTTTTCGTCCAAACTCACTACATCATCGCTTGTCCTCCTCTGTGTACCAAAGCGGCATATCAAATTCAGTTTTACCCCTACTTAGTTTAAACCCTCTAGATTCCAACCTTTTCCTCCATTGCTCCAATTTGGCATTAACCCCATCTTTAGTTTCATCCACCAAAATGATATCATCCGCAAACAACATACACCATGGAACCTCATCTTGAATTGGCTTGATTACTTCATCTAGAACCGTTGCAAAATGAAAAGGGCTTAACGCAGACCCTTGATGCAATCCAATTGTAATACGTTAAACTTTTGTCAACCCTCCACATGTCCTCACATTTGTTGACACATCCTAGTACATATCCTTAACTAGGTCCACGTACCGCATGGGATACCTTTCAAAGTACCTCTATTGGCACCTTGTCATACGCTTTCTCTAAATTAATAAAAACCATATTGTATTGGAACTCTGGGTAACCAGCATATTGCTACTTTGGAAAGGTGGCTTCCTGATGGAGGTGAAGTTTCATCCATTTGTTTTCTCTGCCCAATTGATACAGAGCACTAGATTAGTAACTGAATATGTATCATGTAGTTCCTTCATTCTTTCTGTGCTTGTGTGAAACCTTGTGTTAACTTGCTTCTAACAAAACAAATTGAAACTCTTTCCTGCTCATTATTGCAGGCGGTGGATGACAGAACTATTGGACACAATCCAGAGAGGTTGAGCTTACTCAAAGGGGGTATTGTATACAGCAATGCAGTTGTGTAAGTAGCTTAGTTTGTAAAAATAAGAAATGCTTGACAATTTTGTTTTTTGGAACCTTCATCCCGGAGGTTTAAGCATTCAAGTTTCTTATAATTCAGTTATCATCAGAATAAGTTCCATGTTGCAGTGGACACAATCACACAATTCATACCTATTGATGGGCTAGAAATATATCCTCATGTATTCATTGAGAATTGCCATTGATATGAGAATTTTTGTTTGTATGACATTTGAACTGATTGCTTTACTTTTAGTTATATAAAAATAATTATCACTTAAAAGAGAAATATGAGGCCGATATTACAGCAGATATATCTAACTAAATCTTGTTGGGAATTCTACATTACGGTTTCGTTTTCTCCCATCCTTGGATCCTAAATCTGCATGATTTGATAAAGATTTTTTTGGTTCGTATCCCAATTTTGACTCATATATGTAGTAGGAGTTACATTTTTGGGCTAAAGTTGGGTGGCTCTTAGGCATAAATCTCGAGTTTTTGTCTTTTTGACATGAAATGACTTTTAGCTTAGTGAGTTTCATGGATGTTCAGAGAATGAGAGAATTGTTGGAATAGAGATGAATGCTGGAAGAGTTTTTATGTAATTGTAGTGAAATTGTTATTGGAATAGTTTCCTTGCAAAGTCTTTAGCCTTTACCCTGATAAAGTGCTTGTTTTTTGCTCCCTCCTTTTCAGTACAGTCTCACCATCCTATCTGAAGGAAACACTCGGCTCCGGTTGGCTTTCAAGTATTCTGATCAAATATCGGGACAAGTAAGTTTTCCAGTGTTTCGTCAACGTCTTTAGTTATCCCTTTGTTGTGCAGCTGTTTCATGTCTGTCAAGTCCTTGCTCAACGTGTTCCCTTTATTCTTCCCAGATCTAGCATGGGTTGATGCACGATAATTGATATGAGTATATTTTTTATTTATATGAACATAGATAATAAATTTGAGATGTTTTAGAAGTTTTATTTAATTTAGGGAGAAACAAGATTTACAACAATGTAAACTTGGGGATATAATCTTCTAGGCGTGAATACATACTTTTCTAAAGAACAATGGAGACACAATCATTAAATTTCTTCATTCTTAAGAACAATTAATGACAAACACCATATCCTAATGATATTAATTAAATAATTAGTAAATACTCTAAAAGTATTATATGATGGTCATCATTAGCATTAGCCTTTCCTTTTATGCGTGTAAATTTGACTGGAATAGACTTAGATTTAGTCTTAACCAGTATGAACCCGGTTTTTGTGTTGAAATTTTGTTTGATTTTCAAAAAACCCAATCCAAATAGTGCTACTTAAAACCCATTATGTATCAATTAAGCTAAGCTTAAACCTAATCCGATCCTAGCTTAATTCTTTAATTTTTTCCTAAAATCAAGATCATTTTAAGTAATAATTGGATGGCGGAGGTGGATATACAGTGTGCACAATGTGCATCCATTCAAAAACGACATCCCTTAAAACATAAAATGCGCGCTCCTTTGTAATCAACAGAGGATTATTAAAAGCAATTAAACATGAACCCAAAAAACAAAATGGCTAAAATAAAAGAACATGAATTCCAAAGAACACAAGGCTTAAACAAAAGATCATGAGTCCCAAAAATCATAATGGATAAAACTAACACACATGAACTCTAAATAAAGATAAGGGGAACCAAAAATCATCAAGGTTCATGATTATGAGATGTGACGGGGTTTTTACGCTAGCTGTCACAAGTCTACCGCAGTCGTCCTCCTTTATCAAGGCAAAAGTCTCACTGGCGGAATTTAGACTAAGAATCTCAAGAGGTTTAGACTAAGTTGGAGGTGTACATGGAATGTAGTTTCTATTTTCTAACACTACATGGAAGATGGGTGAGAATTTGTAACATTGGTTGGTAAGGAAGTTCCCATGAGTGAGTGTTTTTAATACCTTGGGTCGATTATGCAAAAGTAGTTAAATTGTCAAAGATGGAACCTACATGATTAAGTCTGGTTGGCTCAAATGGGAAGCAACAACATGGGTATTTTGTGACCTTATCATGCCTTTGGAGCTAAAGAAAAATTCTATTGGATACCCCACCAGTGTTGTTACATAGGTCAGAATGGTGCATTCAGGAAGGATCATATTAGGAAGACAGGAATAGTAGAGTTGCATATGTTGAGGTGGATTTATGGTAAAAGTAAACGAAGAGAGTAATTTGTAGTACAAGATTGGGTACAGGGAAACATTTTGACATCTAGTATTGTTTCAGTAGGCCAAAATGTACCACATTCATGTATTAATTTGCCTTTTTCATTTTTTTTTTTTGGGAAGGGGGAGGGGGTTGATTAGGTGAATGGTTCATTATTCCATGATTCATGATTTTTGCAATGCCTTACTGTTAGTACTTGTACCTTTTGGAATGCTCATTAGCTTTTCTATAATTATCTTTGTTAGCTTACATCTCAATATTTTTGTCCTTCTGCAGGTACAATGGTGTTTTAAATGGCATAGATACTTCCTTGTGGAACCCTGCCACTGATCCTTTCCTACCAGCTAAGTTTGATGGTAATAAATGAAAACATGGGGTCCTCTCTCTAGTATCCTCTTCCCCTCTACCCAAAGGAGTGAAATTATTGCATGATTCTTGACTGTTGCTTGTCTTTTCCCTTCCCTCAAATCAAGGTGGTTACCATTTTTTGTTGATGTGTGGTTACTTATAATTGTGAAGAGAAGGGTCTGCGGCGGGTTGGGGGGGGGGGGGAAGGTTGTATAGGAGAAAAAGAATACAATCATTGGACTCTTTTTTAGACTTTGGTCCATTCATAATCATATTTCTTTGTTGAATTAGTGAAAAAAATTCCATCCTGTAGAAAGAGAAAAAAAAAGTAAAGACACCTGACTGTAATATAGATGCTGTCACTTGTCACTTCTTTGTTGCTACTTTGATATAGAAGTCCTACTTGCAGTTATCTTGTGTTTTTTACATGTTGGCACTAGTTCACTATCAAGGGGGCAGGGCAGCTCATTACATATATGAAATCATGTACTAATTGCTTAAAAATCATCGAGAAGAAGGCGTAGCTTTTAAGACTTTGCTGGGTAAAATGAATTGGAGAACTGTAACCTTTCTCCTTATACTCTTCTCTGATGCATTTGTTTGATTTATTTGGCAGCACAAAGTCTTGCTGGGAAGATCATATGCAAAGAGTACGTCCAAAGAGGACTTGGGTTGCCCATTAAATCTGTTGGATCTGGTACTCATGTGAAAGGAAAGGTACCATTGGTTGTCTGCATCACACGTTTGGTTGCTCAGAAAGGTCTTCATTTGATCCGCCATGCTATTAAACATGTTGAAGAACTAGTAAGTCTACCTCACTATTGTTTCTTTATAATGCATTTATTGGTTGTTGCATTGTTGCTTTTCATCTGTTCAATGAGACCTCTCTTCTCTATCTGTCCTGTTGACCTTTGTGCAAAGATGTACAAAGACTTTGAGCTTGTAAAACAGTTTGTAGCACAGCTCAAAGGCTATTCTTGCTATGAGTTACCAAAACAAAACCCTATTTTTTATTGCTCATTATGACAGTATGACTTAGATTTTGTGTATTTGACCTATTAATTGTTCAACCAAAATTATGGACAACTGTACATTGTGAATTGAATTCATATTTGGTGCTAGTCCTTTTAATCAACCTGTACATTTTTGTTGCAAAGGTAAAGCTGTATATCCTCATAAGATTTGTATTTCGATGTAAAGGTCTTCCAGAACATCTGCGTATTTGCTGTTCTGAATTTTTAATGTAGTGTCAAGTTGTATGGTGTCTGCTCTCCAGAGATCTTATAGTTGTTGTTCTATATGGATTCTTTTTTTTTTTTAGTTGGGGGTGTTGGGAGGGAGGAAGGGGGGGGGGGTGTAGTTGAAATTGTGGAGGGGTGCCAGGTGTGTGAACCAAAACATCTTCATTTGTTCTGCTTTTTGAACCTTGTTTCTTATGACCTTCGTATTTAAACGACATTTTATCTGGAAGTATTTCTTTGCATGAATGTTTTGTTCAGTTTCTATTTTCTCTTATATTTGAACTCTTGGCTACCTCATTAACTCATAAGACGCCTTTACGATATTAAATTTGAATGTTGATTGAAATTCATATCTTAATTATAGGGTGGACAGATGGTTGTGCTGGGAAGAGCTTCAAACGGTCAAGTGGAAAAGGAATTTGAAAGCCTTGCGACTTTGGTAATGACCACAATCACTTGAAAGTCGTACTCTGAATTTTCTAAAAATTGAATATTAATTTGAAATATTCGAATAGTGAAACAAGCTTAATCTGTAATTAATTCAGTCGGACCTTGATATCTTATTTTTAACATCCTTTATGTGGTCTTGCTTATGAAACTTATATGTTTGAAGCTGTAAGGATTAATTAATTTTTGTTGATGATTATTGAGAATGGAATGAGAGAAGTGGCTGCTCTTTTACCTTCTAGGCACTTAAACTGCGCTACGTTATTGCAAATTTCTCCTTCGTTTTCGTTACATAGCTACATAATTCATACATTTTTCATTAAGTGGTTGTTTTCTTTACGTTATGTATGTACTTTTGTACTATTTTACAGGAAAATGCCTTTTGTAAATTGCACTTCAGTTTAAATTTGTTGTTCTTTTCTTGTATTTCCAAGACCCATACTTTGAACAGAATGTGCTAGTTTTTAAGCATTTTTTGAGTAGGTGTAACAACTTTCTTTAAGGAAAAAAAGGATTGATACGGGCTGAAACAGCAACATTACTGAAGAGATGATAGCTGTTCATTGTAGTCATATATATTGTTGTAGAGTCCACTGTTTAATCTTCTCTGCACTTCCCTTTTAAAGATTCATTATTCTTGAAATTTCACATGGAATGTTAAGTATATAAGGAGCTAACTTGTGTTATCCTTCCCTTTGCAGCATAACCAAGGTTCTAGCATTCGGATCCTTCTGATTTATAGGTAATTTTACAATGATGGTGAAATTTAAAATTCACATTCTTGTTCATAACTTGAGAGGGGAAAGGGCATTTTGGATTATGGGGCCAATAGAGATTGATAAATATGTTGTTCATTGTATGAATGTTGGGTGGCTCAAAAGGAAAAGGCCTTCAGAGTTTTATGTGAGTAGAAAATACCATTTAAACTGAACGGAATATTGAATATTCAACCAAAGTGGTGATCAGGCTAGCTATCCTCAATGGTGGTTATTGACCAATAGAATGAGTGCAAGCACATAGATGTGGATGTTTGGTTGGATGGTCAATTTTATCTGATCATTTATGCAGTTGCAATTTTGTTGGATGTTTTGACTCTTCATTTCATCCAAGTACCTATATCAGACCCACGACACTCGGACGTGGTTAGGACACTTAAGACACTTCCTTTTTGTTAAAATTCATGGAAAATTTTCACAAAATAGCTAAGTCTGACACTTAGTACCTGTGTTGGACTTTAGTACCCGAGTCCGAGTAACATATGTTGCAAATGATCATCCTATGTGGATTGTGCATGTTGGTGCAAAATCTAGGTGCTTATAGCTGTTTGGTTTGTTTGTCTTGCAGTGAGGAGTTGTCACATATGCTCTATGCAGCTGCAGATATGGTCTTAGTTCCTTCCATATACGAGCCCTGTGGCCTTGCTCAGATGATTGGTATGCGCTATGGAGCGGTATGTTCCCAAGAATATTAGTCTCTTTATCTTGGCTATAGATCTATTGTGTGATATATTCACAATAAGTGATTCTGTACCGCAAGGATTGATATACCTTACCTGTGCCAAGTTGAGTTGAATTTCATTTGCTTCCAGCCTGAGAAACAGTAGCATGACCATTAATATTTATAAACAAATGTAATAATAAATTGATAGTTTGAAAGTAATATCTGATTGAATTTAACAAGATTTCACATGTTTGTGTCACTCTGTTTTATTAGGTTTGACTTTTATGTTTGTCAACACACAACTTTGACCATTAATATCTGTAATTATCTATAATTGAATATGATAATAAGTTGATAGATTGAAAATATTATTGAATTGAACCTAACAAGATCCCACATGACTATATTCTTCCTTGTGTAAGAGCACAAAAGACGGTTAAAAGGGTGCATGAAAAGTGTCATATTGAACGTTGAGTAAAATAGAAGAAACAGGGGCTTTAGTGTGGAGTATGTGGATTGAGAATAGAGTGGATTAATTGAGCTATAGTCTATTAGCATCTTCAACAAACCTTTGAATTCATGTTGGCTTTGGAGAGAATCAGATAACTTCTTTGATGTTGTGCCTTTGGGTTTGTGGTTGTTGAGGAAAGTAAGGATGATAGGATCTTTGGAGGAGGCCTATCAGTTCTGTTCTATTATGGGGTTCTAGGAATGGTATATAAGAATATAACGATGTGTACCTCTACTTTTGTGTCATTACTATTCCAGAGGACTTCTAATCTTTTAAACTGCAATGACACGTCGTCTCATCAATTCAGGTTCCCATTGTGAGGAGGACAGGTGGTCTTGCAGATACGGTATTTGATATGGATGACAAGTCTAAACATGAGGTGTCAAATGGGTAATCTACAAACTCAATTATCTTTAATAAAATTATATGATGTTGAACTAGTTGTATCTCATGTTTGGTTCTATGTGAATCTTGTTGCACACACTATAATTCAATGTGATTTTATCAGTTTCTTTGAACATTATGATTTTGTTGATAAATGGCTGGTATAAATTTGTGAGGGGAGGGTCCCTAGTCCACAGCAGGAAACTCGATATCATCAGAACTTATTTAAGCTGCTAATTCTTCCATCACCCCCTCCTACAAAGAAACCACTAGTTTGTGCTCTGGACAAAATTTGCCTAATTAATTTAATAGACTGAGTTTAATTGTAATATGGACTAATATCCAAATTGAATGTCCAAGAAAGTAGTTGTTTGATCACAAATGGAATGTTCAGAATCATTGGGAGTAAGATACTATTGATGAAGCTTCAATGGTTGGTAATGCTTGCTCCAATCTGAACTAGAAAGGTTGGAGTTGCCGGATTTTGTTAGCACTCTATGATGATGTTCCAATCAATTCAACCGCTTTAGATGATGGCAAAAGACGCTTATTCTTGCAAAAATTTTCTTAACTCTCACTGCCTCACTGGACAGGCATTGAGAGCAAAAGATCTTCTAGCTCATTGTATGAAATGAAACTATGCTAATCTTAACTATTCAAGAAAGTTGTTCTAATTAATTTATACATGGTTTATTGTTTGAGCGCATCAACATGCATACAACATTATACAACTTAATTTAGGTTTTAACTAAGATTTTTGTTTTCTTTACCTAGTAATCATCATTCTTTTGTGATGATGGTTAGGCTTTAATGATGGTTGATAACCTTTATTTGCTCTCTTCCCCAAGGTTTGTGTTTGAAGGGATTGATGAAAAGTCATTGAGTTCAGCTATGGATCGTGCATTTACATTCTATTCAGATAGTAAGCTCATCGACTTCCTTAGTTCTTGCATTTTCTTTTGCGTCAAAGACTTATTTCATTTAGGGAGCCCAGGTTTTAACATTTCAGTTTATCTCCTCTCACAACTTTATGTATATATCTCTATGCCACTTTACTATTTTACTTTCATCATTTAAAAAATAAAAGAAAATGATTAAGTTGTGAGAGGAGATATATTTATACATTTAGCTTCAGAAAAAATTGTCCGGAATAATCCCACCTTTGGGCGTCCGCTAAAAATTATCCCACTTTTGGGTTATTTTTAAATAATCCCACCTTTAACCCCCCAATCTGCTCTCAATGGTCCCAACTGACCGGTTACCTGTTTTTTTTTTTTTTTTTTTTTTTAGTTTAAAGTACACGTGTCACCATACAATTTGCCTAAAATTTTAAATTAAAAAAAATGAATTTATAAAAAAAGGGGGGAGTCAGCCAGCCACCCCCTCCACCACCCCAGCCACCGTAATACTCGATCGCAGAATTGCATCAACCATCAGATCGAAGCTTGCGTCGTCGTCGTCGCTATTGTGGGTGGTCTGGGCGACCGAAATTGAGGCAAGGGAGAGTGACAGAGGCCGAACGATTGTGGGTGGTCTGGGCGGCCGAAATCGGGCAGGGGAGGAGGCCGGGATCGGGTCGGAAATGGCGAAATGATTTTATGGGCCGGGAAAGGGACAAGAGAAGAGGGTCGAAAACGTGGCGGGGGAAGGGGGAGGGAGGTCGGGATTGGGACGGGGAAAGGTTTTGAAGGTGTTTGGTGGTTCGGGGGGAGGGATACGGCGGTCGACGCGTTCAAGGGGAGAGGTACAACGGTCGGAGCAACACGGCGGTTGGGTTGGTGGGAGTGGGCTGCCATGATAGGTGGTTAGGCTGATGGGGGTGGTTTTTTTATTTATATTTCGAAGGTGTTTGGTGGTTCAGGTGTAGGGGAGGGGGTTCAGGCGCGCCGCCGTCGCCAACTTTCTTAAATTTTTTTTTTTTATTTTTATTTTTTTGACAAATCACAGGCGGATACGTGTCAAGTAACTTGTTATAACAAGTTACATGACCGGTTTGGACCATTTTGAGCGGATTGATATTAAAAGTGGGATTATTTTTAGCGGACACCCCAAACGTGGGATTATTTTTAGCGGACGCCCCAAAAATGGGATTATTCCATGTAATTTTTCCTTTTCTCTAATTCATTTTGTCAAGTTTTTTAGCTTAGTTCTATCATAAGTGCTCATACTTTTTCTACTCTGTGTAGAGCCAGATGAATGGCAAAAGCTTGTAATGAAGATTATGCAAATCGACAACAGTTGGAATAATGCAGCTGGAAAATACATATCTATCTACAACTCAGTGAGGTCACATTGATGGTGTCAGTGACAACTTCACAAGAGTTCATGCCCGGTGATGATCCTTATTTAAGAAACAATGGACGGTTATCAAAGGTTTCGACATCAAACATTTTTTTTTTTTTTTTACTTCTATTTGTACTAGTTGTGGGAGCACCCGCAACGCGGGCGACCCCCAATTTTGTGAAATTTAACGGAATTATAGAATGTGTAATTTTTTATCATTAGAGCGGCATTTAATTTATACATATGTCTAATGAAGTTAGGTGATAAACTTCAAAAAAAAAAAGTTAAGTGATAAACTTTTAACATAATAGTGTTGGTGTTTTTAACATAAACTTTTAACATAATAGTGTTTTTAATTAATACATTTTCTTCTGAGCAGAAGGGTTTTCATTTTCATTGTCATCCTCATCATCATAAGCAACTACAAAGGTAAGATGATTTAATTTCAAACATTTGAATATCAATCTCTCAATCTAGGTTTCATTAATTTAATTGCCAGTATACTCAATTTGGGGTTCGAATTATTGAATTACTGACTAAATTTACTCTCCTACTTTGATTATGAAGTCATAGTTGCTACAACTTACGGTTTATCGTTGATTTAGATTTCAGCTTTGTCTATTTAGGGTTTATCGTTGGTTTATTCGTTCGTCTATAGTATTATAAACTCTAATACTATAGGGAGTATAGGCATAATCAAATATTCGGTTTGGCTAGATATGAATAAGTTATTTCAAACCAAATTTATATGTAGGATTTTTTGTTAATTAGCTTACGATGAACAACCATTATTTGTTATTACATACTCCATATATATATATATATATATATATATATATATATATATATATATATATATATATATATATATATATATATATATATTTTAATCATGTTTGCTCATTTGCATAAAGTTTGCAAATATGCTATATTCATTTGCATTCACCCACTCTCTTCAAGCCTATTGTCTTATCATCTATGTTGCACGGAAATGGATTCGGGGACAAAAAAGGGTATGGTTACGAGTACGGGATACGGCAAAATCAAATTAAATTTTCCAAAAATGGGTATGGCAAAAAAAATTCAGCAAAATACAATTTCATATAATGTTTTTTAAAAAAAATAGTCACATAACCATTAGTATTATCAAACATAAAATGTTTCAAAAATAAAAAAATAACACAGCACAATTGTCTTCATGAGTAGTCTCATGCCATGTATGTTATTTTCACTACATTCTCGTGTCATATATGGTATTTTCACTACATTAAATAAAAAAAAAAAACTTTTTTTGTGAAATTAACATGGCCAAAATACAACTATAATATATTTCGTATTTATTTTTCTTCTTATTTTGCATATATAATAAAAATAAACATGGAATATAACGAAAGAGTCGATTAGATTTAATTATATTAAAACTACATCTTAAAAAATTCAATCATAAATGAGTATTATTTTCCTTTTTATTGATCAAATAAGTATTTTAAAATTATGTATTATACTTGGGTCGGGTAGGAATAATAACCCCGTTTTAATGAATAATGATATTTGGTCAATTTTTTCCCCTGACAAAGTATAATAATATACGAAGTAAAAATTAATGATTGCATGCATATAGAATAGAGTTTATAATGTTAAGGTATACTGTTATACTCCCTTCGTTTTCTTATGTACTTTTTTTTTTTTTGACGGTATGTTCTTCATATTAGAGGCGAGAAACCAATTAAAACATTGAAAAAAAAACAAAAAAAATTTCTTTTTATAATAAAAAAAGAGAATCAAATCAAAATATTGAGAAGATAAAAAAATTACATGGAACATAAATTATTGTGCATTTAATACAGTGACATTGCAAAACATAAATAAGTAAATAAGAAATAGTAAAATTTGTCATGATTAATCCCAACTTTGCTCAATCCGCCAATATTAATCCCAACTTCTATTTATTTTTTGTTAATCCCAACTTTATACCCAATTCGCTTCCATTGCACCCAACCGATCATCCAACTTGATATAGCAAGTTACCAGACACATGTCAGCACTTGATTGGTCCAAAAAAAAATTTAAAACAAATTTAAAAATTAAATTTTTTTTAAAAAAAAAAAAATTAAACCTAAACCCAACAGGTGGCCCCCGCCACCTCTAGCAGGCGGCAGCCTATCCAACTCCGACCAACCCCTCCGTTTCCGCCCTCTTTCCCACCGGATCTGTCTACCACAGCCTTCCTCTCCCCCGATTTTCCCCTCCCCTGGATCCAGCAACCAAAACCTTCCCCTCCCTCGATTCTGGCAACCAAAACCTTCCCCTCCCTCGATTCCGACGACCACATACAACTCACATCTAGCCATTCCCTCCCTTCCCTTCCCATGATTCCGGCCACTCACTCCTAGCCACCACTCTTTCCCTCTCCTCGAATCCGGCCACCACTCTTACTCTCTTCCCGAATTCGGCCACCATTCCTATCTCTCTCCTCGAATCCGGCCACCCACTCCCATCCTATCCCCGTTCCGGCTCCTTTTATGGTGGCTGCCAATATTTTAATTTTTAAAAATTTTGGTTAATTTTTTTAAAAATAATTGACCAATCACGTGTTGACGCGTGTGCAAAAAATATCCAACTCACAAATGTTAACCTGCTTAGCCGGTTGCAAGTCACTTGGGAGTGTTTTTGGCGGATATGGTATAAAGTTGGGATTAATAAAAAATAAGCGGAAGTTGAGATTAATATTAGCGGAAGAAGCAAAGTTGGAATTAGTCATGGAAATTTTTCCTAAGAAATATGTTGTTAGTAGGAAGATTTCTAATAATATTTTGGAATTTCTCTATGAAAAATATTGCAGGAACAAAACAAACAAATGAAATAATAGTATGGTAGTAGTAATAATTTGTGTAGTACGAACTACGAATCTTTATTCAATAGATTCATCAGTGTATTTTTTTTTTAATTATCATTGTTACAAAATTACATTGTCTTAGAATCTATCAATAATATGAAAGAATAAAATAAATATGATGTATTGTGCTATTTAATTTAAAATATATGGTATAAAAAGTAATAGATATGGATGTCGCAGAAATGGAAAGTATGTGAATCAAAATTATCACAATCATAGGATTTTTGTATTTAAGTTATAATAGGTGATTGATGTCACTAGCTAAAAAAGGAAAAAATAAATAAAATAAGGGAGATTTTTGAGGGATAAAACAGACACCAGGAATCTAGGGAGTGGCATGTGTTATTCCTGGTGTATGTTTTAGTATTACACATATCGTATAGTACTGTGCAATTGCACGGATTTGAAAGTTCAAATATTAAATCTCACAAAATCGAAACTAAAGTTAGCTTAACTCATAATAGTGATATTTTCTTACATTATTTGATTATTCATTCGCAATAATATATACCCATCTTATCATGTTATTGCATATCATAGTTTTAATTCAATGTTGAATAAAAAATTTAGATTTAGAGATATAAAAAGGTTTATGGCCTTTACACATTTTATCTTTTCGATTAGAACTACTCATGCCATTCATATATTTCATATATTGCCCTTGTGTGTACTTTTGGTTTAATCAAGATATTAATATTTTCTCCGTCCCTTAGTGTGGTCATAAAAATTTAAATCAGATTCTTAAATTACTCCAAGATAAATAAAAGTTACCATGTTATAAATACAAGTTATCCATTTAATGAAAACCTTATGTTTTGTATCTAATGGAGACCGTATAATCTACATTATAAAATTCCTAATCTTAAGGCCATATTTTTTTAGGTACTTAAGTTATTTTGTAGCACCATGTATAAATACAAGTTATCCATTTCACATGTGACGTTTTTTTTTTTTTTTTTTTTTTGACCCAGACGTACTTTATATTGATATGAAGTTGTTTGCGTATGACATCAAAATTGAAACTACAGCCTGCAACTTATGAATTTCAATTCCTTTGGACCAAAATTAATTAAAAAAAATCTTTTAAAAGGTTTTTTTCAATATGATATAATTCACTTACCGTGTATTAAAGTAGTATTACTTATCCTTCACAAAAAAAAAAGAAAAAAAAAAGAAAAAAAAAAAAAAGTTGTATTACTTATAAAATATTTTATGTTTATCATTATAGAATGAAATAAAATTGTCATATAAGGAAATACTACACTATTTTAATCATATATAGTACTATGCCTAAATATATTCTTATTTCCTTCTCAAGTGTATATTCCATTATCTTTTTCATAACTACTTTTTTTTTTACCGGGACTTTTTCATAACTATCTTAGTCGGCAAAAGTATTACTATCTCCATTAAATGTTAGCCGTAACTTTTGTCAAAACGGGATGATCATGTGCAACTCTCTGTATTCTTTTAATTTTTAGTAAACAAAAACCCTGAAAATTACATATTTACCCTTACTTAAAAATTTTGATTTTCTTAATTTTACCCTATCTTAATTTAATCACAATAACTTTTTCAATCTAATCTAAAATCATTAACCTAATTCAACCCACCCCATTTACTCATCTCCTAGTCTACCCACCAGGCCACCACCCATTCATCTCTTTCTTCAACCTCTCTTTCAACCTTTCACCCTCTTCATCTCTTTCAACCTTTTCATCCCTCCTCCCTCACGAGTCACGACCACCGCCCCTCTCACCACCATTCTCTCTCCTCCTTCACAACCACCTTCCATCCCACCACCGTCTTTCTCCTCCCTACGACCACGGCCCTTAGCTCCCACCATCGACGAACAATCCTCTTCATCTCTCCTCCTTCACAAGTTTCAGTTGAAGATGATGTGCGATTATTCTGGGTTTTGTTCGAATATTCTGGGTTTTGTTCGATTTTCAGAGTTTCGATTTTCTAGGTTTTGATTTCGATTCTTTGGGTATTGATTTCGATTTTTGAGTTTTGATTTTCTGGATTTTGATTTCAATTTTCTAGGTTTTGATTTCGATTTTCTGGGTTTTGATTTCGATTTTCTGAGTTTTGATTTTCTGGGTTTTGATTTCGATTGAAGGTGATGATGATGGTCGGATTTCTGAGTTAGGGTTTTAGGGTGTGGGTTTTGGGTTTTTATTGAAGGTGATGATGGTGACGATTTCTGGGTTAGGGTTCTATTAAAGTGAACTGTTAAACATCGCCCGCAAATTCCTACATAAAGCCCACAAAATAAGAGTGAAATGACACTTTTGCCCTCAAACTAAAAAACACAATTTCTCTCTCTACTCTCTACTTCCACTTTCTCTCTCTAAATTATTTCCCGAGCTATGTCGAGGCGGCCCGGCAAGGAAGTGGCGGCTCCGGCGGTGGGCGGAAGGCGGTTTGCCGGCGAGAAGGTAATTTTTGTAATTTTTTTTAAAAAAAAAAAACCTCCGGCGACGGTGGGGCGCCAAGGCGAGACGCCACCACCACGGAGGAGGCGCCTAGGCAGGACGCCCGTACGGTGGAGGCGGCGCCTAGCCCAGACGCCACTACCACGGCGGCGGCGGATAGGCTAGGCGCCACGACCGTGGTGGTGGCGTCTGGGCTAGGCGCCGCCACCACCGTACAGGCGTCTTGCCTAGGCGCCTCCTCCTTTTTTTTTTTTTTTTAATTTTTTTTTGTTTTTTTTAATTTTAAATTTTATTTTCGAAATTTTTTTTTATTTTTTTTTAAAAAATTTGTTTTTCTTTTTTTTAAATTGTATGTTCCCTTTTTTTTTTTTAATTTTGTTTTTTTATTTGTTTTAATTTTATGTTCTATTTTTTTTTAAAAAAAAAAATTGTTTCTGGTTTTAATTTTTAATTTTATGTTCCTATGTATTGTTTTTTTTTTTTTTTTGAATTATATTTTTGTATGTAAAAAAATTATAAGTTCCCTTTTTTTTTTATAAATTTTCTTTAAAATTTTGATGTTCTTCTTTTTTTAAGTTTTTGCAATTTTAAATTTTTTAAGTTTTGTTAGTTTTTTGTTTTTGGTTTTTCTTTGCATTTTTGATTTTTTGTTTTTGTTTATGTTTTTCATTTTTTAGTTTGTTGTTTATATTTTTTGTTTTTGGTTATATATTTTGTTTTTGGTATATTGTTTTGTTCATATTTATATTTTTTTATGTTCATATTTATATTTTTTTATGTTTATATTTATATTTTTTATGTTTTTATTTATATTGTGTTGTTTATGTTTTTATTTTTTATGTTTATAATTTTATTTCCGTTACTTGTTTATTTGCTTTTGTGTTTATTTTCGTCCTTTTTTGTATTTATATTTTTTGTTTTTGGTAATATTTTTTGTTTTTGTTTATGTTTGTTTTTTTTTTGTTTGTAGTTTATATTTTTTGTTTTTGGTTATATTTTTTGTTTTTGGTATATGTTTATGTTTATATTTCTTATGTTTATATGTATATTGTCTTGTTTATATTTATATTTTTTATGTTTATAATTTTATTTCCGTAACTTGTTTATTTGCTTTTGTGTTTATTTTCGACTTTTTTTTAATTTGTTTTCGTTATTATGTTTCGTTATTTACTTGGAGTTAGGCATCGCAATTTGGACCTGGTGTGGGGAAGAGTATTGACGTCGTGAGGAGTACGATCTACTCAATGGAGAGCTCGGGGCCCAGACACGTTAGATCCCGTGGTATTTCGGCCTCGGCCCGCAGAGATTATTGATATGTCGGCAGAGAGATTATATAACATTTTCCTAGTTGTTTGTAAAAGTTAACATTATCTATTCTTATAATTATTATTTTAAGTTCTTAGAATTTGACATTATATTTTTAGTTTTTATAATTTTTATTTTAAGTTGTAATTAGTGGGCATACGAAAATTAAATACAAGTTCACATTTAAATGGGAAAACTAAATACGAAAATTAGAATCCGAAAATTAAATAAATGGGAAAAACATAGCAATAACAATAGAAGGTCACATAGAAAAGGCAACTAGATTGTTCCACTGCTGCACCCGGTCATGATATAGCGCATCCCAGCCCTCTACGCTTGCTGTACGAATGGTGTACCACGTTGGTATGATCGGTGGGACCGGAAAATCGGGTGACAGGTCTAGTCGGATGAAATGTCTGTATGACGGCCCCAGAAATCCAATAGCAACCTCTCTTACCGGTCTGGTGACGGTCTCACGCGAACACCAAGGCAGAACCGTGGTACATGGATAGTAAGCTCCACCATGCAAACCAAGGCCGAAATGCATCACTGCACACTTGTAGATGTTTGCAACGGCGAAGAGATCAAGTGGCGCGTCGAACCAATGATTTTGACCGCAACGTCCTCCTCCCCACCGGATACGCTGCAGAGACCTATCCAAGTCCTGTCCGTACACGTGGCGATAAACAGCTCGGTTTGAGGCGATTTCACTGTACATCAACTGACGCACTAAACCGTAGTTGTCTTCACCCATCTGAAACACATCAGCCACAACCCGAAATCCGCAGTTACCATCTGCAACCACATCATTCCACCCGTCCAGGAACGGCATCATGATGTTAGGGATCCTGTCTTTATATTGGGCCGATGTAATTTCTCAACTTCTCCAACACCCAACGGTAACTCGCAACCGTCTCATCCTTCATAACTGCATAACCAATCAAAAAGTTCTGGTTCGTTGGAGTCATCCCAACCATCTCAACCAGTGGAAACTTATACTTGTTTGTCTTGTACGTTGAATCGATCAGAATCACAGATGGCCAAGACGAAATCATATCAGCACAATCAGGATGCACAAGGAACAAATGAGTCACCTCCGATGTGTCTTCATCAGATTCAAACCAGTACAGGTAACCACGTGCTTGTGCCTGGTGTAGAAGCTGCTGTATAGGGTTCCTTCCCTCTGACCGTTCAAACCTCAATTTCTGTCTGACGTTGTAGATGTGTCTTCGGTTTGGCTGGTCTTCAGGAAATTTCTCCAACACAGATGCTAATATTTTAGCAGGCTTCACTTGAGCATCACTCATTTCTTTTACAATTAGTTTCGCACCAGGACTTAGGCCACTTAACTGTCGATGACCCACTTCATATGCGATCATCTCATGGTTGTGATACCCCCATTTACCGTAACTCTTCACTTCCCAACCGTCACCCCTTTGCTGTTGTCGAACCTTTACTCTGAACTGACACCCACAACCTTTCCGCTTTGTATCAAACCGAATCGCTTGACTGAAATCTCGTTCCTCCCTTTTGCGATAACGGTCGCATCTCAAAATGCGATCCATTCTACCATCCCGTTGAGATTTATGAGTTGCTACTACTAAACAAAAACCTGATCTAATTGCAACATGTTTCGCCCAATCAACCGCTTGTTGAGCATCTTCGAACAGACCATCGTGTACAAAAATCCCACTATAATCATTTCCGTCTCCACCATAATCCTGCAACAATAACATATAAATATAATCACATAAGATTAGATTAAATTAATACATTTGACACAACATTAGCACAAAAGCAAAAACAATAATAAAATATAAACAACAAACAAAGAAATAAAAAACATAAACAAAAAGTATTCAAAAAAAAAAAAAAAAAACAAAACACAAAAATAAAAAACATAAACAAAACTTTAGATTAAATAAAAAAAAAACCAAAAAAATAAAAACAAAAAAAAAACATAAACATAAAAAACATAGCGATCAAAAACACAAAAATCAAACACAAAATTTTACATTACATTTTAAAACAATTAAAAACAAAACAAAAAAAAACCAAAAAAAAACGAAAAAAAATTGTAACACAAAAAAAAAAAAAAATAAACAAATTTTAAATTAAATTAAAAAAAAAAAAAAAAAATGCAGTGGCGCCTAGCCAGGACGCCGCTACCGTGGCGGTGGCGTCTAGCCAGGACGCCGCCACCGTGGCGATGGCGCCTGGCCAGGACGCCGCTTTCATGGTGGCGGCGTCTTGGCCAGACGCCACGGCCACAGTGGCGGCGTCCTGGCCAGGCGCCATACCTACGGAGGCAGCGTCCTGGCTAGGCGCCACCACTACGGTCACGGCGTCCCGGCAGGACGCCAGCCGCCAATTCGTGGTTTTAGATGGCTTCGTACCTCCTTTTCCGGCGTCAACAGCGTCTCTCCGGTGCATCTAGCCGACGTTGAGGGCTCTTCGGTTTCACTCGGCGATCCAGTCCTGCTCCACATTTTTGGTGAGTGAAAATTTTCAATTTCGGTAAAAATTAAAACAAGGGCAATAATGTCAAAATTTTTAAAAAATGTGGGCTTTATGTAGAAAAACGCGGGCGATGTTTAACAAGTCCCCTATTAAATGGGTGGGTTTTAGGTGTTTTGGGTGTATAATATTAGGTAACGATATTTTTATATGTTTATAAGTTAAATAATAAAATTTATACGTCTTATTTTTCATTCATAACTGGTTAATAAAAATAACAGAATAAAATAAATAATGTGGAGTAAGGATGATTATTATGATTTTTTTTTTCCTTTTATAGGGGATTTGGCTGAAAATTTTAAAATAGCAAGTAACCTGTGTAATTTTGGTATCTGTTGTATCGTAACATTATAAAATATATGCACTTAATATGTTACTCCCTCCGTTTCATAAAGTTAGTTCCATATACTATTTTGGGCGTTTCAAAAATATCTACCCATATTGAATATGTTCCATTTTTAACTTCATTCTTTTGGAATTAATTGGTTGTGGATTGATGACATGGCTCTAAGTAAGGAAATTTTTATCTTGAATTATGCATTATGACTTATGCTTTTCCAAAAAAGAAATAAAAAAACTTAAATAAAGTAAACTAATTATGAATTATTTCGTACTTTAATGTTAGATTCCAAATATTCTTTTTTCTTATTTTATGTGATTGATTCCATATAGGACTAACATTATGAAACGGAGGGAGTAATATAATGTAATAGAAAATATTCTCGATGCTTAATGTCAATTTAATCCAATATTACATAAAGATGTTTTCTATTCCCTACATTAAATTAAATCTTTTTGACTGAAATCTATTTACGAAAAATCATTCTTAGCAAATAATATTAATATCATCACTAAGAATCTTTAATTGCTATTAATAATCTATAAAGTCAATACAAATATATCTATTGTCCATAAATAAGATTGTCAATGAAAAAAGATATTGAAAGAAGAAATAAATAACCTTTTGTTTGGAAATTGTTTTTGGAGGGAAAAAACAGCTCTAGGAAATGACACATGTCATTCCTGGTGTCTGTTTTAGTATTATACTAAATTAGTACTCGTGCGATGCACGTTTTAGAATAAAAAAAATTAAAAAAAAAATCTTGTAATGTTGTTGCATCAATCACATAAATGATTAGTTTCGGAAGAAAAAGGTCATTAATGTGTTTTTGTTAATTGATATTTATACTTTTACATATTTTAATTAAAGAATTATCTTTCTAATTTCTGAATTTGGATTTTGTTGGGAAGTAAAAAAAAAAGGAAATAAGAAATGATGTCATAATCAATTTTGGAGGGAAATTTTTTCATGAAATAATGACATGTGTACAAAAATGATATTAGCGGTTATTACTTTAGTTTAGTTATAGACTAGATTACTGCGATGCACTATTTAAAAAAATTCTTGTAATGTATTTGCATCAATCACATAAATGATTAGTACTTTTATATATTTTAATTAAAGAATTATCTTTCTGATTTTTTGAATTTGGATTTTGTTGGGAAGTAAAAAAAAAATGGAAGTAAGAAATGATGTCATAATCAATTTTGGAGGGAAATTTTTCATGAAATAATGACATGTGTACAAAGATGATGTCAGCGATTATTACTTTAGTTTTAATTATAGGTAGATATATATTGATTTATCATTTATATAATAATTAATTATCTTTATTCTATACTCAGATCAATTCCATAAGCTACTGTAAAATACACTATAAAATGAACCTACACTACAAAATGAACGATTACTGTCTAAAAGATCTAGGTATTATTTGAATTTTTTTTTTTTTTTTTGGAAAAAACTTAAAATTAATGAATATTTTTACCCTATGAATATACTATATTGAATTTTATTATACGAAGTAAATAATAAGGAAATAAATAGTTAGGTTGTCGTATATCTTTTCATACCTACCTAAGCTGATCATGTAATCTACTAATCATATATATTAGATATATTGGAATCAAGAAAATCATATTATTGACAATCTATATACTATGCCTAAATATATTTTTATTTCCTTCCCAAGTGTATATTCCATTATCTACCCTCTATGTCATAAGCTACAAGATGCACTATAAAATGAATCTACAATATGTGATGAACGATTATTGTATAAAAGATCTAGGTATCATTTGAATTTTTATTTTTTATTTTTATTTTTTTTATTTAAAAAAACTTAAAGTTAATGGATCTTTTTACCCTATGAAGATATTGAATTTCATTATATGAATTAAATGGTTAGGAAATAAATAGTTAGGTTGTTGTATATGATCTTTTCATAACTACCTAAGTTGGTCATGAAGTACATAATTTTCGGACCGTTTTGAAAATAAGTCGACAAATTCAATATATGGGATTTATGGAATCTTCTCTACATCAATACACGTACCTCAAACAGAGGAGTTTTTTATACGTTAACATTTGGAGTAAAATTTTCTCATGTGTATTATTTTCATTATCCATATTACTATCAATTCAAATCTAAAATAGGCAATGTCAAATTAGACAAATAAAATAATGAATATTTTTTAAAAATTTACTACTAAACTAATAGGCAAAGTTATATTCCACGAATCTCATTATAGTTTGAACTAATAGGTAAAATTTAATTATTCTTGGAAACAAAACAATAATACTAAAAGCTTTGACCCCATAAACTATCTTTCATACAAACTTCAGTCCTTGTTAGAGTTGTCCTCTTTTTCTTGTTTTACCACTATCTTCCTTTTATTGGTAGAGTGTTGTGCAAAACTTGATAACTTGATTCGTCTTCAATATCAACATACGAAACATTCTCAAGAGGTCTTTTTGTTGGAGTGATTAAGAAAACACTTGGATCCCCATTATCACAGATGTATATTCCTATAACATAAATTTCAAGATTTTTTTTAGTACATTAATCAATTATGTTTTAGCATATTCCTATCGTCCCATTTATGAGATTAAGGCTTTGATTGATTGAATCAATTATGTTTAAACTACACCATATACTTAATTATGTAGCAACTTTTTATAAAGTAAAAATTTACCTTTTCTTTCTCAGATGAAGCTTCTATTGATTTATTGAAAGACTGAACATCGACATCATCTTCTTGAAAATTAAAATAAATAAAATGCTTTTAAAATTTGACCTTACATCATAATTGCACATAATCTATGATGAGATTTATAATGTCATTAGTTACCTCCATATCACTATTGACTTCCAAAAAGTATTTGAATAAATAATTTTCATCATCACTTATTTTGAAGACTGTAAACTTATCCTAATATTTTTCGAGATTGTACTTTGAAATTTGAACCTTAAACAATACTTTGAAATTTGAACCTTGAACAATAATTTTTCAAGATTAAATGATGCAAGTTGAGCCTTCATTCACAAATTTTTCAAATCGCTGAATAAGTATTTGTTTTATACAAGCTTGCATCTTTGACACCTGTGATAAAGATTGTAGTAATTATATATGCATAAATAAAAAGAAAGCATTGTTAGTTTGAATAAATTATGGAGCAATAAAAATAAAAGTGTACCTTTTCATTAACCAAAACCAAGTCAATTGAACCGGTAATTTCAGGTTTATTGTAGTCTGAAACGTACCAAAGTCTCACAATCCTAACTTTGATCTTCCAATTTTCTTTAAGAAGGGTGATATGTACGCCATTTAGAATTTTATATTATAAAATGCAAACTTCTTTTACTCCATACTAATCAAACTATTATGTTTTCGAAAGTTCAAAACATCAAAAAGCCTTGATACACGTACTTTAATTTTCCAATTATTTTTGCAAGGATTTATTTCTCGAATCGACGAAATAAACCTAAGAAAACAATGCAATGAAAAGAATTCAGTTAATAATATTTCATGCAATGAAAAAAAAAAGGAATGTAGTTTAAGGAATTATACAAAAATTTTTTAATCACAATATGAAATCCCAAATTGTTTCGTATGAAGTATTGTTCGCTTCTTTAGTGGTGCATGAATTAAATTAAAGCTTATTTATAATAAGAAAAAATCATAAGCTAATGAAATCAAATCATATATTTTTTTCAACTTAAAATTTTATCATTTATTAAATTGTAATTTTTTTAATGTCTTCAAAAACTGTTCGTACTCTATACGTTCATATTAAACGTAATTTTTTAGATAAAATATTTTTACAAATTATTTTACTTTTGGAAAAAAAAATTGGATAAAAATATTTTAACAAATAATTACAAATGTTAAATGTAATTTTGGATAAAATATGCACTTTACAAATTGATATTAAACGTAACTTATTTTATGATGAGATGATAAGAAATAAAATATTGTATTTAATATAATAAAAATAAAATATTGTATTTATTTATATAAATTGTGAATCATATTATAATAAGAAAAAATAAAAGATAAGGAATCAGACTGTGCCAAGGAGCTAAGGAAATCTTCCTTTCAACTTAAATTTTATCATTTTTTAAAAATTAATTATTTTAGTGTCTTCAAAAAATCTCTTTACTTTTTTTTTTTGATGTCGTCAAAGAGGATTATTTTTATGATTTTTTTTTTTATTTGATAATCAATAATTTTATTTACAAAATTAATCTATAAGGATTAGTTTTTTTCAAGATTAATTTTAATAAGTTTTTTTTTTTTTAATTCGATAATCGTTATTCTCACACTTTTAATCACAATCCTACTTAGTGCACTTTTTTTAAAAAAAATCATAATCTTACATGGCACTCTATTTTTTTTTTAAAAAAAAATTAAATTAAAAACCTACTTGGTGCTTTAAAAACTCGGGAAAAAACTCCCCTCTATATATATACTAGTACGTGTCCGGGCTTTGCCCCGGATACCCATTTTAAAGAATTTGCTTATTTGTGGGCATGTTTTGTATTATTATTATTATTATTATTATTATTATTTTTATTATTATTATTATTATTATTATTATTATTATTATTAGTATTTATATTTTAATAAAATGTTATATACAAAAAAGAGTAGAAACACTACCTATTTTTCTTTTTTCACGTTTTTTATTAATTATTTTCTGTTTTTGTAATTTGCACTATATTCACTCAGTCTTTTACGACCAATGTTTGTGTATATATATAAATAAGATATTCTTTATCAAAGTTCTATGTCGACAGTTCTATGTCGACATATGTGCTAAATTTCAATGGGACACTAAAATAATAGAGGGATTACATCTTGTGAAAAGAAGAGTGTGCCGGTAAAAAAATAATAAAATAAATATAATTTTAAAGTAATTATTATTTTGACAAGTAAAATCAATAAATTTTATTATTGGCCTAATTGGACCATTTGTAATATATGACTAGTAAATAGGCTATAGAGGCCTTGTAAAACCCATAAAGTTCTAAAACCTTGCTAACATTGATCTGAATTCACTTCAAGATTTCATTGTATTGTATCATTTCTGTTGTGTCCTAATTTTAGTAGTTTTTTTTATTTTATTTAATTTCATTAACAAAATCACAAATATTTACAAAAAAAAAAAAAAAAAAAAAAAAAAAAAAAAAAAACAATTGAATATGAAGAATACCTTATTCAAAAGTTTTAATGGTAAATCAATAGTAGACTAAAAAAAAAATTAATGCTACATGGCCATATTTATAATTATAATTACGTGGTTATTCGTATAGGAGTAAGATTCTATTGTTAATTGGACATTCGCATTAATTATTGTAGGGAATTTTTATCTCACCCTACTATGGGTTATGTTTTTAGGCATGCCGGTGATCCTAGGAAAGAAGGTAGAGATAAAGAGTCGCCAACAGGTTTTAGGAACTTGTAAACCGTTCACGATTGTGAAGGTTACACAACATTCACAATTGCAAAGATTGCTAACTCCGTAGTAGTGTGGAACCATGACTGGATGTTCGGGGATGATGGTACGAATTTAACCTTCAAAGAGGTAAAACTCACCCTAAAATAGGCCTCTACTTAATTCTTTTTGATATTTATACGCGCTTTTCGATCAACATACATACATCAAATTAATCCTAAACCACTTAATCTATGTTGGTTGATTATTAATGCACAATTAAATCTAATACTTGTGATCACTTGAATTAAAATCATGTTAAACCTAAATCCAACTATTAATTATCTTATTAGGCGTGACTTCAATTACAAATTCCCTTTAAACCTGCAAAAAGGGGTGTAATCAAACAATAAATTATCATCGATAATCAAGCAACACATAATTATCATAATAATCATCATCATGGAATATCGTTAGTAGTAAGATCCTAGACATGATACTAAATAGAATAATAACAATTCTAGCATGTTACTAAATAATTAAAAATACGATCCTAAACATGATGCTAGTAATCAAAACAATAAAAATAATTAAAGTAAATAAATCAAAGAATTAAATACTTACTTAGAATTAGAATGTGCAACTTTGAATACTACATCATGAATAAATATTAGTAACTTCAATAAAAATAATAATTCACAAGAATTAATTAAAGAGTTAGAGAAGTTAATATCACCCTCGGAATTATACTTTCATGCCTTGGTTAAAAAAGGTAGAACCTTCGGATCTTGTTTTGGACTTTGAATTGCTTTAAGTCTAAGCCTTTTGGGATGATTTGGGATTAATAAAATATTTTTATGGTTGTCAAAATCTCTTCCAAAAATCAGAAATAATGGTGGTATTTATAGGCTTAAAATCGGGTGAATATAGATTTATGGAAGAAAATAGATTTTCAAAAACTCGTAGCGAGGGACAGCAGTTTTGCGGTTTTTGTTTTTATCATAACTTTTGATCCAGAAATCGAAATAAGATAAATAATATATCGTTGGAAATATCTGGAATTCTAATTTCCAACACAATTAGAATCAGATTGATATCTTTTGTAAAATTTGAGATATGATCGAAATAGTGGAACGGTGTCAGTTTTGGATAGAGTGTGGTATTTTAATCATATCTTTTTCGTTTCTAATCGGAATTAGGCTTATGGTATATAATTGGAAAGCTTATTTCAAGGGCTATCCAACCATACAAGATTTGGATAAAAACTATGAGGCACAAAATTCAGTTTTTACCGATTTTGGGACTGGAGTTGTGAAAAGGGAAAAGGGGCTAAGTTTGGGCTAATAACGAAATGGATAAAATGGATTTAAAAATAATTTTGGGCTTGAATAAAAGGACTATTCAATTAATTCTTAGATCCATTATGTAAATCGGACCAAATTAGGCAATAAGAGGTTGTTTCGTCATCGGGCTATGGTCGGGGAGATATTTTTCGGTGTACAATTATAATATGTGGTGTGTAAGTGTGTTGCTATAAGTAAAATCCAATTGTCAATAAAAAGATAAATTTTTTTCAAAAAAATTATAATTTTTATTTTTTGAAAGAAACCAAAGCTAGCATTAATTACAAGATAAATTATCCATGTGTACATAGAGAGCAATATCGTGGGGACAATGATTTTCCCAGACTTGCTTGACTCCAAAAGGAACTAGCTTAGCAAGATAGTGAGCTACATAATTACTATCTCTCCTAACATGGGACCAAATAACAGAATTAAAATGAGCACACAAAGCAAAAATATCTCCTTTACTGTATCGAGGTCGTTAAAGAAGATTGAGCCCTTCGAAAGACGGTTGATCAATTGTTGACAATCTGATTCTAGAATCACGCTCTCTAAGCCGTATACTTGCTGCCCAAACGCAAGGCCATGGCAATTGCCTTAGTGTAGACACCTGCTTGTGTCTCCACAAAAACCAAATCCAGTGATGAGTACCTTTCACGTCTTTGATTAACGAGTTTGGTAGAGAATTGAAGATTCTCGTAAATTTTCCTTAAGCCTTGACCATATTCCTAACCTTTCCTAAAATGTTTTAATCCAAAATCATTCATTTCGTGTCCTTAAACCTAAAATTATTCATTTTGTGTCTTTAAACCCAAAATCATTCATTTTGTATCCAAACTTTAAAAACGTCTAAACCAGATTATTTTGGTTTATTTTCTCAGTCCAACTATATTTAGTTATATGGGGTTTGAAAAGAGCTTTCCAACGATATATTATAAGCCCAAATTCGACTTAAAACGAATAAGTTATGGCCAAAATACTAAACCGAGTCCAAACCGAGCCTAGATCCATCTTACCTACGACCCAATGATTATATGAGAGTCCAAATATCATATTCCCAATCCTAAATCAATTAGGACTCTTTTAGAAGTTTCTAGTTTATCCTTTCCAAAAAGATAAAGATCAAAGAGATTGAAATTGAATAACAAAACTTCATGTTTGATTATTCTAATTCCATTCGAATTCAAAGACATTCAAATATATTTCACAATCATAATCTCATTGGAGATCGAACTCCGTACAAATTTTTTTCCCTTAGAAACCATCGCAGGACAACAGAACCATCGCGTCACGTCAGACCTATCATACCGTGATAAGGTCCAACGCGCTGCGATACAACTATTGCCCCGCTTTGGAAAAAGTTCTATTCCATTCCAAATTCTGATCTTTTCTGATCGCTTCGACTCTTTTTTTACCCTATAAATATAGGTCGTTTTCCCCCATTTTCAAATCAGCTAGAACCATCAATCATAAGCTATAATCACCTAGCTCCAATCATCATCAATCATCGAATATCCATGTTCTTAGCCTTAGCTTAAACACATCCTTGATACTCTCCCAATCAGTCACAATACCTCATTCATGATATTCGAATACTTTAAGCCATCCTCGACGTTGCCTTCGACCTTGACGTGAAAGGTTGATAGTTCTGAGGGTTTGGTCCCAAATCTATATTTCAATCCATATTTGATTTATTTACTTTATTAACTTTCTTGCAGTTTACTAATGTGTGTATTGTTTTCATAGCAAGAAGAATGAGGCATCAAAGTGAGTAATTCAATCACCCTTATTATTGTTCTTTTGATTTTGGAGTAGAAATCATGTTTATGATGTTATTTTAATTCCTAGTATCATGTTTAGGATGTTTTATGATTTCTAGTATCATGTTTAGGATAACGCTTTGATTTTGTTATTAGTAACATGCTAGGCTTTGTTATTAATCCGTTTTGTATCATGCCTAGGATCTTACTACTAACGATGTTTTGATGATGTTGTTATGATGATGATTGTTGTATTAATCATATGTTGCTTGATTATTCATGATTTATTGCTATTGCTTGATCACGCCCCTTTTTGCAGGTCTAAAGAAAGTTTGTACTTGAAATCACGCCTAATAAGATAATATAATTTGATTTGGGATTAATATGACTTTAATTCAAGTGATCACCAATAATAGATTTGATTATGCATTAATAATCAACCAACGTAGATTAAACAGGTTTAGTATTAACTTCATGTATGTATGTTGATCGAAAAGCACACATGAATGTCATAAGAATTGAGTAGAGGTCTATTTAGGGCGGGATCGATCTCTTTTAGGTTGGAATCGTACCATCATCCTCGAACATCCACTCATGGTTCCGGACCACTATGGAGTTAGCGATCTCCGTGATCATAAATGGGGTGTAACCTTCACACCCATGAACGGTTTACAAGTTCCTAAAACTTGTTGACGACTCTTTTTCTAGCTTCTTTTTCTTGGAATGCCGTCATGCCTAAAAGCATGAACCATAGTAGGGCGAGAGCTGAAAAATTCCCTACACTTAGCTTCAGCCACTTCAAGAGGCCAATAAGCCTTCATCCTCCTTGTTGCCGCAAATAATACAACACCATTATGATCACGAGCAACCAATCCAAGTCTAATCCAGCATTCCTCCCTTAATGAGGCGTTAGTATTGATTTTAATGCTCCCAGTAGATGGCAAACACCACTTCTTTGGACTTGCAGCTGGGTGTGGTAACGAGTTCTTATAAATGCACTGAGCATATTTCCCATGTTCATCCACCAGACGGTTGACATGGCTAAGTAAGATATTATTTGGTGTGGAACAATTCTCAAAAACCTTCCTATTTCGTTCACCCAAATGCACCAAGCTAAGAACATACCTCTTTGTCGTGTCCTTGTATCCACCAATTTCCAACTTGCTACAAGATCTCTCATTGAATCAAAATTCTCCCAATTCACCATCGCTAAACAATGACTCTCCTGCCAGTGTTCTTGGACTCGTATGCAGCTAAAGATGGCATGACCTGCTGTTTCTTCTACATTTCCACACCACGAGCATGATGTAGACTCAATTAAGTGGCGTTTCATTAGCAGTGAGGAATAATAGCAGGGAGGGCAGATTTCAATCTCATTACAATTGTGTTTTAAAACAATTTTGTAAAGCACTTTACATAGGGAAATAGGCCGAAATTCGGCTGTGGTAGTGGGGAATTGGACTTTCGGGATCAAGACAATATTAGTATTATTTACACATTTTGGTGAAGATATGCCATGTAAAATATTGCTGACAAATGTGTTACCTCATCACCAACAATGTGCCAAAAGCGTTGATAAAAAATCGCATGTAAACCATCGGGACCGGGAGCCTTACAAGGATGCATCTGCTTAAGAGCACTTAGAATTTCTTCTTTCAAAAATGGCATCAAGAGCTCTCTATTAACCT
Source organism: Chenopodium quinoa (assembly GCF_001683475.1). NCBI lineage: Eukaryota > Viridiplantae > Streptophyta > Magnoliopsida > Caryophyllales > Amaranthaceae > Chenopodium > Chenopodium quinoa. The sequence goes on along the minus strand of NW_018745170.1, from coordinate 3,582,841 downwards.
CTAGTGGAATCAGGTTCTCCACATTTTGCAGAACCTCCTGGACGCACTCATTTGAGGGGTTATCCGAGGTGAATAGTCCCTTAAAGTGGTGAGTAATTATGTGCTCAATGTCTTCCTCATCAGAACGCCACGAACCATGATTGTAAAAAAGGTCATCAATGCGATTTTTCTTTTTTCTCTGTGACGCTTTATGATGAAAGTATTGTGTGTTTTTGTCCCCATCTCTGACTTCCGAAACACAACTCCTGATGTACCAATACGCTCCTAGCTTCTCATTAAACTCATCTAAAGCCTTCTCAAGAGCTGCACATTCTCGCACACTTTCCTCTGAAATATCAAAATGTTGCGCCTGATGTAGCTCCCTTTCCTTCTCCACAAGTTACTTTTCAATTTTGTTTAAATTTTCAACACTCCAGGTAGACAAACCTCGATCCATGGTTGCAATTTTGTTTACTGTCATGCGCCCCTCTGAACTTTCCCTAGCCCTCTTCATAGCTTGTTCACATACCTCATCAAGTAACTAAAAAATTTCAAATTTGAACTCTCGCTTTTTCTATTTTTTCCTTCTTCCCCGAGATATCTCACGCAACATTGTGGTGGTGTGATCAGACTTGTATCGCACTAGACGCTCAACTGTATGATTCGGAAACAAAGTCACCCAATCCTGAGATGCGAGGAAGCAATCTAGGCGTTACCAAACTCGATTGTCAGCTGAATTTCCACTTTCCCGTGTATACCATTGGCCATTATAGCCCAAATCACGGAGACAACAATCATCAATTGCATCACAAAAGTTAGGTATCTCACGGCGTTCTCTGTCTACGCCTCCCTCTTTCTCTTCGTAAGAAATAATTTCATTAAATCCCCACCAAAAATAATGGGGAAATTAACATTATCACAAAGATGCCGAATGAGTTTCCATGTCTTATATTTGTCTTCCTCCTTGGGCCACCCATAGACACCCACAAATCTCCACTTCACATCGCCATGAGTAATGTCACCACAAATGTAGAAAAGGACACTAAAGTAAAATCAATTGCATCTCTCCAGTATATATACACAATCCACCAGTTTTGCCTCTACTAGCAACACCAAAGGCATTAGGAAAGGCAAAGCGTTCCTTTAGATTTTCTACTTCATTCTTCTTAATCATGGTTTCCGACAAGAAGATGATGTCGGGGGCATAAGCATTGCTCCACATATGGAGTTGACGAATTGACCGGGAGTTGCCCATCCCCCGGCAGTTCCAGCAAAGGATACTCATTGGACGTGGCGGGGTTGGTCCATGCTAACCTCCGGCGAAATATCAGTGTCCATATTAACAACCAATTCATGTTTATGTCGCTTCCTTGGGTTTTCTTCATCCTCCAACACTACCTTTGTCTGTGAAAGTCTTCGTTTATGTTGTGTCAAAGGGGTGTCTGCCTTGTGCTGTACATCTTTGTTTTAGTGACTTTCACTATTTTGCGCCCTTTTTTGAAGCCCTCCAGTTCCACATTGCTTCTTGAAGTATAGGTGTAGGGAATATTTCAAACATCAACTTTGAGCCCCACTGTGGTCATGCTTTTAGGCATGGTGGCGTCCCAAAGGGAAGGAAGCTAGAGATAAAAGAGTCGCCAACAAGTTTTAGGAACTTGTAAACTGTTCACGGGTGTGAAGGTTACACCCCATTCACGATCACGGAGATCTCTAACTCCATAGTGGTCCTGAACCATGACTGGATATTCGGGGATGATGGTATGAATCCAACCTAAAAGAGATTGAACCCGCCCTAAATTGGCCTCTACTTAATTCTTATGATATTCATGCGCGCTTTTCGATCAACATACATACAATAAATTACTCCTAAACCTGTTTAATCTATGTTGATTGATTATTAATGCACAAGTAAATCTATTATTGGCGATCACTTGAATTAAAATCATATTAACCTAATATCAAATTATTAATTATCTTATTAGGCGTGATTTCATCCCTTTAAACATGCAAAAAAGGGCGTGATCAAGCAACAACAATAAATTATAAATAATTAAGCAACATATAATAAATTGATACAACAATCATCATATCATTAAATCATGATTAATAGCAAGATCCTAGACATGATACTAAACGGATTAATAACAAACCCTACCATGTCATTAAACAATAAAAATCAAAGTTGTAGCCTAAACATGATACTAGAAAGCATATTAGAAATATTAATTAACACCCTAAACATGATGCTAGGGATCATAATAAACATCCTAACATGATACTAGAAATCACAAAAGCATCCTAACATGATACACAGAAATTAAAATAATATTCTAAGCATGATTTCTATATCAAAAGCGAGGAATAAAGATAGTAGATCTACTCACTTTGATGCCTCGTACCTCTTTCTATCAAAACAATATACACGTTAGTAACTTCAAGAAAGATTAAATCAAACAAATAAATCAAATAAGAATTGAAATATGGATTTGGGACCAAACCCTCAAAACTATCAACCTTTCACGTTGAGGTCGAAGGCAATTACGAGATTGGCTTGGAGTACGTATTCAAGGCTCGTGAAGGAGGTATGGTGCATGATGCCAAGAAGGTGTTGGGATGTGTTTAGGCTAGGCTAAGGCTAGAAAGAAAGAGAGAGAGAGAGAGAAAAACGTTTGGCTTATAGAGGGGATTAGATGATGGTTGTTGGTGATCAAGCTTGTTGATAATTGAAAACGGGGTAAAACGACCTCTATTTATAGGGAAAAACGAGGTTCGAAGATCAGAAAAGATTCAGAATCCGACCGGAGTAAAACAAGTTTCTATCGCGACGTGATAGATTTATCGCAGCGCGATAATTATATCACTCAGCGATGCTTTTAGAAAAAGAATCCGTACGGAATCCGACTTCTAATCAAATTGGGTTAATCGAATTTCCATACGTATTCTAATTTTATCAGAACTAAAATCATCGAAAAACAAGTGTTTTATCCGATATTAAATTCTTAAATCTTTATCTTTTCAAAAATAGGACAAATTAGAACCTTCTAAAGGATTTCCGGAAGCTCACTATAAATCCTAAGGGATTTAAGATCTAAAGCAACCTTCTAGAGGATTCTAGAAGCTCATAGGTTTAGGAATGAGGTTAAGATTAATGACCCTCCACATTCATTGGGTCGCAGGTAAAGCTTGGTTTGGGCCCGGTTTAGTATTTTGACCATAACTTCTTCATTATAAGTCGGATTTGAGCTTATAATATATCGTTGGAAAGCTCTTTTCAACCCTATCCAACTACAAAATTATTGGACCAGAATTATGGACTAAAAATTACTAGTATGGAAGTTTTTACAATTGGACACGAAATGAATGACTTTGGCTTTATAAGCACGAAATAAATGATTTTGGTTTAAAGCATTTAAGGAAGGGTTAGAAATGGTCAAGGCTTAACAGAACTTTACGAGACTCTTCAAGTCTTCACCTAACACGATAATCAAAGACGTGAAAGGTACTCATCACTAGGTTTGGTTTTTGGGGAGACACAATCAGGTGTCTACAATAGGCACCAATGTTAAAGGAGGGGGTAAAGTTCAACAAATCTTCACTCAAAGAGTCTGCATTCTCCTGTGAAATGGTATGTTTTTCTTTCTCCAAAATCCCAGGGATGATTAAGCTTTCCCCAAGGGAAGAAAGTTCTGGTATAGAGGATTTCTCTTTAGATGTTACTGCCTGCTCTTTTTCAGCAAGGCTTAGAGTCCTTTGAGAGGTCTCTATATCATTACATTGCTGTGTAGCTTCTTCAGTAGGCTTATTCACGAACAGGGCACCCATCTTTGCTTAAAAACTCTTTGCATCCTCAACCTCCTTTGCCCTCCCTTTTCTAGGAGGTGCTTTCAAAGCTAGACTCCAGCCTAGCTTCTCCTCCTTATCCTCCTCCGCCACCACTCGACAGTCTTTCTCAGAATACTCCATAACACCGCACGTGAAACAAAAGAAAGGGAGTCTTTCATAAGCAAAATCAACCCTGAGTTCCCCCCCTTTCTATCTTTGATCATCTGAAACCTCGTAGCGGCATAGAAGTGTCAAGAAGAAGCTTTACCCTTTGGTATCGGCCTATCCCAATTACATCATCTTCAATCTCCAACACCTCCCCCATACCCCGAACCAGCGCTTGAACATGGTCATTCGTTCTGCAATCAAAGGGAAAATTCTTAATCCTCACCCAAAAGGGCGAGTGAGTTAAGGTCATCTGAGGTTGTTCATCACCAAAAGATTATCAAAGCACCAAGGTCGGCCATTTGGAACCTTCTCCATGTCACGCCGTTGGAAGACATAAAAGTTAGGGCTAAGAACCCTAATTACTAAACCATGGCTAGGCACCCATACATTAGTCATTGTTTTCTTGAAGGCTTCGACATTGTAGGATCGTTCTGTGAGCAATTTTCCCACGAGCATCAGCAAAAAATTATTCTCCTCTGCACTAGGGTTTATGGCCCCCAAATCAATTGATTTTCCTTCTTCTTCTTGAATCTGTAACTGCACGCACTTGTTTGTGATTTCCTCTTCCATCGAAGTAGAAGGGAGTAAATTCGGTCTGTAGCTATGCCGGAATCCGACAGCAATTCTATCTCATGGATAGAAGGTCACCCTTTTTTCGAGAGAGGAGGTCCTTTCTCTCAAAAGAGTATGTTTATGTATACTTTTTTTTTATCCTAAACAAATCCAAACAATCTAATCTAATTAAAATAATCAATAATATCTATTTGTAACCTATGTGGGTCAACACTTGGCAAAAAACTAAAATGCCAAATGTCGCTGTCTCGTGGCCTGCTTGCGAGACCGTCTTTATTTATTATTGATATATGATATTAGATTGTTTCTATTCACAAAATATGTGCTACATGACGCCCTTCACATCTATTAGAAATATGCCACAATACTTGTGTTTAACCTATTATAACACGTTGGAATTTGGTTAGGTCTAATAATGAAATAAAATACTTCTGAAGTTCGAATTATTATCAAAACTCAAAAGCGAATGATATCAAAAAGAGAATTATTATCATTATAGTTGAGATTATCAAAAGCGAATGATATAATTTTTATCAAATTTTACAAAAAATTAACCTAGAATTCATTAACAATCTAATATTGTCCAAGCACAAAACTAGTAATAAAATAATATAAAAACAAATCAAACAAGGAAGGATAGACGTGTAAAAGTGTGGGCCGAAACAAGAAGAGGCCCAAAATAATGTTTGTTTTTGGGACTTGTTATTCATCGCCCGCAAATCTCTACATAAAGCCCACATTTTATAATTTTTTGACAAATTTGCCCTTTTTATAATTTTAACCGAAGATAAATTTTTCGCACTAAAAAAATGTGGAGCAGCACCGGATCGCCGAGGATCACCGGAGAATCGCCGTCGTCATCGGAAAACGAGGTTCGTAACGCATCGTAAGGACGAAATGGTGGCTGGCGTCTAGCCAAAAGGCCATGCCGTGGTTGTGGCGCCTAGCCAGGACGCCGCCACCGTGGTAACGGCGCCTGGTGGAGAAGCCTCGACCATGGTAGTGGCGCGTGGCCAGGACGCCGGAGCCACGGCCAGAGCGCCTGGCCAGGACGCCGCCACCATGGCGGCGGCGTCCTGACCAGGCGCCCCGGCCGTGGCTCCGGCGTCCTGACCAGGCGCCCAGGCCGTGGCTCCGGCGTCCTGGCCAGGCGCCACTAGGGGAATATAAATATATTTTTTTTTTTTTTTTTTTGATTTTTTAATTTAATCCCCTTTTTTTTTTTTGTTTTTTTTGTTTTGTTTTTGTTTTTTTTTTATTTGTTTGTTTGTTTTTATTTTTGTTTGTTTTTCTTTTTTTTTTTTTTTTTTTTTTTAATTTAATCCCCTTTTTTTTTTTTTTTTTTTTTTTTGGTTTTTTTGTTTTGTTTTTGTTTTTTTTTTTATTTGTTTGTTTGTTTTTATTTTTGTTTGTTTGTTTTGTTTTTGTTTTTTTTTTATTTGTTTGTTTGTTTTTTTTTTGTTTGTTTGTTTTGTTTTTGTTTTTTTTTTGATTTGTTTGTTTGTTTTTTTTTTGTTTGGTTTTGTTTTGTTTTTGTTTTTTTTTTTTGATTTGTTTTGTTTTTTTTGTTTATTTGTTTTGATTTGTTTTTGATTTTTTTTTGCTTGTGGTGTTTTATTTTGTTTTGTTTTTTTTTTGGAATTTTTTTGTTTTTGTTTGCTTGTGTTGTTTTATTTCGTTTTAATTTTTTTTGGAGGGAATTAATTTTTTTTTTTAATTAAGTTTTTTTAATGCATCTTTTATTTTGTGTTTGTTTTTGTTTTATTTTGTTTTATTTTGTTTTATTTTGTTTTGTATTTGTTTATTTTTTTTTATTATGGTTTTTTTTGTTTGTTTATTTATGTTTGATAAATTTGAAATGAAATGTGTGTTATTATTTTGTTTTTTAAATGTATTATGCGTTAAATATAAAAATGATATTTAGAAATTTAAAATTTAGAAATTGCGTTTGTGATAATTTTGTGTTAAGTGTATTAATTTAATCTTAATGTAATTATATTTATACGTTATATGTTATTGTTACAGGATTATGGTGGAGACGAAAATGATTACAGTGGGATTTTTGTACATGATGGCCTGTTCGAAGATGCTCAACAAGCGATTGATTGGGCAAAACAGGTTGCAATTAGATCAGGCTTTTGTTTAGTAGTAGCAACTCATAAATCTCAACGGGATGGTAGAATGGATCGCATTTTGAGATGCGACCGTTATCGCAAAAGAGAAGAACGAGATTTCAGTAAAGCGATTCGGTTTGACTCAAAGCGGAAAGGTTGTGGGTGTCAGTTCCGAGTTAAGGTTCGACAACATCAAAGGCGTGACGGTTGGGAAGTGAAGGGTTACGGCAAATGGGGATATCACAACCATGAGCTGATAGCATACAAAGTGGGGCATCGGTGGGGAGGGGGACCTTGCGATCAAAATCATTGGTTCGATGCGCCACTTGATCTCTTTGCCGTTGCAAACATCTACAAGTGTGCAGTCATGCATTTCGGCCTTGGTTTACATAGTCGAGCCTATTATCCATGTACAACGGTTCTGCCCTGGTGTTCGCGCGAGACCGTCACCAGACCGGTAAGGGACGTTGCTATTGGATTTCTTGGGCCGTCATACAGACATTTTATCCGATTAGACATGTCACCCGATTTTCCGGTCCCACATATCATACCGAAGTGGTATGAAATTCGTAGAGCAAGCGTGGAGGGTTGGGATGCTTTGTACCATGCTCGCGTGCAACAGTGGAACAATTTAATTGCCATGTAGTTTTTGTTGATGTACACCTACCTTTTACTATGAGGCCTTGTATTGTCAATACTATGTCATTTCTATGTGTTCATTTTTAAAAGATAATGTTTCATTTTAAAAACTAACAACAATAATTTCACAATATTACAAACTAAAAAGATAATATTGAATTTTAAAAACTAAGAACAATAATTTCAAATATTACAAACTAAAAAGATAATGTCTAATTTCAAATATCAGTAATCCCTCTGTGACGCCCACTGCCACTGCTCAAGAGTCCGTTCCAGATCGTCAATAACAGCTCTGCCTGATGCACTCGTCATGCAGTCCCTTTCCTCAAAAAGTCGGTGTCCCAACTGCATAATCTTGCCCATCCACTACACAAAACAAAAAACATGAAACGACGTATTATACATATATATATTAAAATAAGAGAACAACAAATAAAAGATGAGACGTACCGCATAAGAGGCAGTGGCAGGTGGCACATCGTCATCATCTGCGTCGTCGATGTCTTTGATCAACCTCGGGTGCGAGTGCCGGATGTACCATTCCATGTAGTGCTGGTCACACATGGCAGTCACCCCACTTGGCGGCCGCTGCAGCTCCGCCGTCCATAGGCGGGCAACCATCGGAAACTGCTCCCACATGGATATCATGTTTGCCGGCCATTGGACGACGTACTCCTTCGACGACGCAGATCGTACCGCCTTACTGGGCCATGCCGGTGGAGGTGGGACAACTTGGACAAATCCAAGCTGGCGAAGACAGCGCTGCGGCATGTACGCCTCTACGATCTCGCGATACTGAATCAGTCCGGTGTAGAGGGTCCTGGGTACCCTATTACTAGGGTTCTGGCCGAAAGGCATCCAGTTCACCTGCACATTATTTAAAATCAGTAACAGTCATAAAATAAAGCATCAGATTGTAAAAGTAGAAATAATTTAATGGGAACCGGGTCGCGGTGTGGTCGAAACGCAGGAAAATACTCGTATATCCAGGTCTGTAACAACGTCAGACATCCAGTGATACCTGCTGCATCAGCCCGGCTCGAGAATCCTAACTGGCGATACAGATACGCCAGCGTAGCCGACCCCCAAGAAAACTGGCCTACTCTGTCGGGCTCACACGCGTCAACTATGTCGCGTGGCCTGAGCTTGTTCCCGCTCTTATCCGGAAACAAGGTACACCCGAGAAGAAGAAAAACATATGCAGCCAGCTGTGTGTCCTGCGTCCTACGTGCCGTAGGGTGCAAACATCGCTGCAAGACGGCTGCGATCTTAACGCCGCCGTGATCCCACACACCAAGTGCCGATGTGTACAGCGCAGCCCTATCCACCGCCAACAGCTCCGCTAGTAAATCTGCCTGATCCGCATCAGTGACGACAAATGCTCGGTTTCCCTCCACGGGAATCCCAAGGATGGCCTCGACGTCATGCAACATGATCGTCATCTCACCGAACGGAAGGTGGAACGAGTTCGTATCCGGCTGCCATCGCTCAACGAAAGCCGTGATCAGCGTCCAGTCAATCATGTCGTGCATGGTGGCAGGAAGGTGACTCACTCTAGTGCCCCTCAATCGCCCGACCATCTCGCTCTCCTCCGGCCAAGCATCAGCCCAGCTACACAAAAACCTACAAGTCTTTTCCCGGGTTTGGCATTTCAAAATGCCTGTATCCAAAGCCCTCTCCTGGTCCTCCCAAATACGGGTAGCGATGTGTCCTAAAAAGCTAGGAATCACACTCCCGTCTATAGGTCCCCCGGCCACCTCACCCCTCACCATCCAAGAATCATTAACGGCCCTCGACCGTTTTCTGCTACCCGCAGACACAGTGGACGCAGATGATGTGCCAGATCTACTAACAAACCTACCATCTCGACCCTTACGCACATCTACCCTATGCGTCTCATACGTATCATCAAGCCTCTGACTGAATGGACCGTAATCATCATATGGTCCACTCTGATCGTCGACATCCTCATCTGCATCATCCTCGTCCTCGACCTCCTCCTCCTCGACCTCCTCCTCCTCCTCCTCATCATCATCATCATCATCTTGATCGTCCGCAGAACAGTGCACCCGTTCTCTGCGGGCCGAGGCCGAAATACCACGGGATCTAACGTGTCTGGGCCCCGAGCTCTCCATTGAGTAGATCGTACTCCTCACGACGTCAATACTCTTCCCCGCACCAGGTCCAAATTGCGATGCCTAACTCCAAGTAAATAACGAAACATAATAACGAAAACAAATTAAAAAAAGTCGAAAATAAACACAAAAGCAAATAAACAAGTCACGGAAATAAAATTATAAACATAAAAAATATAAATATATACAAGACAATATACATATAAACATAAGAAATATAAACATAAACATATACCAAAAACAAAAAATATAAACTACAAACAAAAAAAAAACAAACATAAACAAAAACAAAAACAAAAAATATTACCAAAAACAAAAAATATAAATACAAAAAAGGACGAAAATAAACACAAAAGCAAATAAACAAGTAACGGAAATAAAATTATAAACATAAAAAATAAAAATATAAACAACACAATATAAATAAAAACATAAAAAATATAAATATAAACATAAAAAAATATAAATATGAACAAAACAATATACCAAAAACAAAATATATAACCAAAAACAAAAAATATAAACAACAAACTAAAAAATGAAAAACATAAACAAAAACAAAAAATCAAAAATGCAAAGAAAAAACCAAAAACAAAAAACTAACAAAACTTAAAAAATTTAAAATTGCAAAAACTTAAAAAAAGAAGAACATCAAAATTTTAAAGAAAATTTATAAAAAAAAAAGGGAACTTATAATTTTTTTACATACAAAAATATAATTCAAAAAAAAAAATAAAAAATACATAGGAACATAAAATTAAAAATTAAAACCAGAAACAATCTTTTTTTTTAAAAAAAAATAGAACATAAAATTAAAACAAATAAAAAAACAAAATTTATAAAAAAAAAGATAAAAAAAAAAGGGAACATACAATTTAAAAAAAAGAAAAACAAATTTTAAAAAAAAAAAAAAATTCGAAAATAAAATTTAAAATTAAAAAAAAACAAAAAAAAAATTTTAAAAAAAAAAGAGAAGGAGGCGCCTAGGCAAGACGCCCGTACGGTGGTAGCGGCGCCTAGCCCAGACGCCACTACCACGGCTGTGGCGCCTAGCCTATGCGCCGCCGCCGTGGTAGTGGCGTCTGGGCTAGGCGCCGTCACCACCATACGGGCGTCTTGCCTAGGCGCTTCCTCCGTGGTGGTGGCGTCTCGCCTTGGCGCCCCACCGTCGCCGGAGGTTTTTTTTTTTAAAAAAAATTACAAAAATTTAAAAAATTACCTTCTGGCCGGCAAACCGCCTTCCGCCCACCGCCGGTGCCGCCACTTCCTTGCCGGGCCGCCTCGACATAGCTCTGGAAATAATTTAGAGAGAGAAAGTGGAAGTAGAGAGTAGAGAGAGAAATTGTGTTTTTTAGTTTGAGGGCAAAAGTGTCATTTCACTCTTATTTTGTGGGCTTTATGTAGGAATTTGCGGGCGATGTTTAACAGTTCACTTGTTTTTCTTAAAAAAAACCGTAAAAATACAGTTGATATCTCTCTTATTTTCTCTCTCTACTTTTCTCCTGTTTCTCTCTCTACTTGCTACAATTACTTCGTAACAAAGTAGTAGACTCCAACAAAACAACCAAACATTCACATTTTGCTCTACCCAAAATTTTCGCCGATCATCGTCAACGTCTATTTTTTCCGGTTTAAACCCTGATTTCGATTTCATATCCCTCTTCTCTCTCCTCTTTCATTCAATTCTTAATCTTTGTCGAGATTCAATTTTGCTTTGCTGGAAAAAGGGACGATTTTTTTTCTGATCCAAAATATTAGGGGTTTGATTTTGTATAATTCGTGTTTTTTTGTGAATTTTTTGATCTTTGGAGTTTTTCGAGGTTTTTTTTTTTTTTTTGGATTTGTGGGTTTCGCGCTTCATTGTACGGCTTTGTTTGTAACGACTTGATGGCGGATGCAAATCTCAGCATAAGGTAAAGTTTCATTATAAACCCTAATATTTGTTATTTGATTTGATTTCTTGTTATTGAGAGGTTTTGGATTGGGATAATTATTGTTTGTGGTGTGTTTGTTGAGGTTGAATTGAATTGTTGAAATTTCGAATTGATTTGATCTCAAATCTGTGAGCTTGTTTTGAAATTGTAAATTTGAATATGATTTGGGTCTGTGAGAAGAATTAATGAAATTTTCTGTGGGTTACTGTTTCATTGATTTGGAAAATGTGGGATAATTGGTTTTAATAATTAAGAAATTTGTGATTTTGTGAGTTCATTGGACGGTGAGATATCGGGAGTTTTCGATATATAGCTCAGTATTATTAATTTGCTGTCTGCTGTAGTATGGACTGCATTGAAGCTATTTATTGTAATACAAACTCGGAATCGTGGATTTATATCTCCGACATTGAGCTATATATTGTAATACAAACTCAAAGTTCTTTCTATGAATGTGGTATAGTCTGCTTGATGTATTATTTCTGTGAAATTTTAAGGGTTTATTGAATAGGATAAGTAGGGTCGTAGGGATGCTTTACAGTTGATAATGTTTCATCAAGAGTCAACTGTGGACAATATAATGATTTTTTGAAGTTGTATCGAAAAATGTAGTTTGACATGATTTGAGGGTTTGGTTAGTTAGTTACTTAAACATAAAATAAGGATATGTCTTTCATTTTAAATGAACTTGGAATTATTGAGATTTGTTAGCACAAAAGTTTTGCTGATTTTTTTCCCTCATAGAGCATGCTTTGCAAGTCCTGTTGTTGGATGTTTTGAATTGCACTTATGTTTCCCCTCTCTTCCCGGTCAATGTTTCTTTCCAATTTAAAGCTGATATTAATGATGAGTTTGTCTTTAAAATAACAAGATGCATAGAAAAGACAGCTTTTTGATTTTGAGTTTGATTTGCTTGATTGTGCCAAACACATTAAAAGATTGCTTACAGTAACATTTTCCCTACACTATAATTAATTTCTGTTTTTATATATCGGGATTTACTGTGTCATGTACTCATGTTCCACATTTTTTTAAAAAAAATTTACACTGTTCTGAATTTAGTCATTGTTATTCTGCAGGAAATAAACTGTGCTGTGAATCTGTGATCATATCTTCTTGATGATTTTTTAAAGTAATCACCATTGTACTGCAGGAGATAAGCTTTTTGAAGAAGACAACATGATGAATCAGGTAGCAATTTTTTATTAATTTTATTTTGTTTAAAGTTAGTTTTTTTTTTTTATTTGTTAGGTAACTATATCCCTTTAGCACTTCATTTTGTAATCTATTATCAGCCACTTTCGCCCAAAGATGAAAGGAACGTTTCTACCAATCCTTCTGCGGATGCAGCCATCACAGGGCCTTCAAGAAATGCCAGTGATCCTCCAAGGGCTTCAGATGCTGCTGTAGATAATAATACAAGCTACCCACCAAACAACTATGGATCTCTTGAACAAACTTACTTTTATGGAGGTTAGTTATTCATTTTCTTTTCCTGTGCTAACTGTTTGTTATTGCAATAGTTCATTATGGGCCAATAACATTTGGCTTAGTGAGTTTTGTTTTGCTTTAACTGCGAAGAGCTCTTGAAGACTCACTTGTGTCAGGTGGGATTTTTTTTTTTTTTTTGATAAGACATGCACATTAACTTTTGCTTTCATTCAGGATATGACAGTGGTGCTGGCAGTTGGAGTGGATATACGCAGTATGCTGGTGAGGGCTTGCATGTTGTACCTCCGGTGAGGCTTGATTGTTGATCTATTTCCTTCTTGTGCTTACATCTAGAATAAACTTGATTTGACTGTATTCCATGCCGTTTCCTTTCCATCTTGCTCAGGTCATTTATGGTGATAATTCATCTCTTGGATTGCACTCTCCTTATGGCTTCAATTCCCAGATGGCATATGGACAGTACTCACCTGCCAGTACGCCTGTGCCTCAGATAATGGTTGATAATCAGCTTTATTCACCACAACAAATTCCTGTTTCTCCACAATATTATCCCCAGCAAGTTGGCAGCTCGATGCCGCATATGTCAGCACCAATCCCAGTTTCTCATGCTGAGATGGTTAATCAAAAAGGTACTGTCATAATGGTCTTATTGCTAGCCGCTTGTTTTGTCACATAAAAAAGGAATTTGTTTGTGTTGATAGCTGTATTTTATTTTTTTCTTTCACAGGACACATGTCCATGAATGCTCTGCATAACCATGGTTATTACAACTTGCATGGGATGTTTGGATCTGGTGAACCTTTGTCAAGTCCTTCAAATTCCACAGATGTTGGTTGGAGAACCTTGAATTCAACTGCGTACTCTCAGCCAGTTGCTACTCTTGGCTCGTTTGACCCTACAGTTGGACAGGTTGGAGGCCTTCTTTTTTAATATTACTTTTTGTTGTCTCTACCGGGAAAATTAAAACCTAGGTCAGGTGCTTATTATGTTACATTTAGTTATGTCAGTAGTTGCTTATTAACTCTAGAATTGTCTCTTTGGTAATAAAAATAACTCTGGGGTTATCATGTTTGGTAAAAAACACAGGTTTAGTTTTTATTTTTATTCTTTAATGATACTTATTTTGTTGCTTTTAATCTAAGAAATACTTGGCTTGCTGAGTGTTGATAGCCATTCATATTAACTTTCCTCCTCATTGCTTACCTATTAAATGCAGATGGCTCAACAGAGACCATATCCTGGCTATGGATTGGTATCAGATTATGTTGGTGGACCATATCACTATGATGGTTCGTTTCAGAACTCAAATTACAGTGCCATACCTAACTCTCAATCAGGATTTAGTAATCGGAATCGTTATAGCTTTGAGAAGGCACGGAATCAAAGGGAGCAGGATTCAATGTTTGCTATCTCAGGTGATCGCAATAGAGGACCAAGGGCATCAAAGGGAAAAGGAAAGGGGACTGCTGGAAATGGCTCATTGCCTGGTGCTGATGCTGCTCCAGAAAATAACTCATTGGCTGGCATTGCTGATAGTGGTGCTTCTGCTTCTGGAGTGAATCTCGCTTCTTACAATAGTGCAGATTTTCCAACAGAGTATGAGAATGCAAAATTCTTTATAATTAAGTCTTTTAGTGAAGACAATATCCATAGAAGCATTAAATATGGAGTTTGGGCAAGTACGCCTCATGGCAATAGAAAGTTAGACGCTGCTTATCAGGAAGCAAAGGAGAAAAGCAACTGTCCTATTTTCCTTTTGTTTTCGGTAGGTTTTCCTTGACGATTAGTAAATGCCTTTTGAGCTCTGTTAATATTTTAATTTCTGCTGTGTGACAGGGATTGGAGATGCTTAAATAAGACATGCTTTTCATTTTTTAGACTTGTCCAAATGATCTTCTTGGTTGTACAGTCTTTCCCTTTGGCCCGCTGATATTTTAACTTCCAGTGCCTCGGTAATTGATATTCTAAGGGTTTTGTGTATTTCGGTGGTGTGTACCTTATGTTGCACGAGGAATGTGTGTTCCCAATGTTCATTGACGGATGTAATATCAATGCTGGTTCAGACGCAATCGTAATTGGGTAGTAATATGTAATTTGATTGCTATAGTATTGTAATATTGAAGACGTGCGTGTGGAATGTTTCATTAAGTGCTTTTTTTTTTTTTTTTTTTTTTTGTCCACTGCTATGTTGAGTTGGATACACTTACCTACTTGTTTTAATGGCTGCATCATTGTGTCTTCTTGTTTTTTTCTTGATAGAATGATAAACAATGGCAACATGTATGCCATCGTTCTTATTATGTGTTTAAGCTATTGTATCTCATGCAATTTACTGGAGCTGAAGATTCTTTAATGTTTTTTGTATAGGTTAATGCCAGTAGCCAATTTTGTGGAGTAGCAGAAATGAACGGACAAGTGGATTTCGAGAAAAATGCAGATTACTGGCAGCAAGATAGATGGACTGGGCAGTTTGCAGTTCGTTGGCATATAATTAAGGACATACCTAATAGCAAATTTCGGCACATTTTGCTAGAAAATAATGATAACAAGCCTGTTACACATAGCCGAGACTCTCAGGAGGTATTACTTTTATTCATCAATACTTGTATATGTTTTGTTCCCATTTCTTTTCTTGCAAGGCCTTTTTATATGTGTTCTTTGGAATGGGAGGAACTGAATCAACTGATTTTGGGAGTATGGGGGTGAAGGAGAGCATTGCTTAATGTGGTTTTAAAAGCTGCTTTGTTTTTACATCCTGTATTTTTTAGTTTCCTTCAAGTATTTGCTGAATTAGACTTCTGCCATTGTTGGCTTCTTGTTCCCACAGCGCTCTTGTTTACATCATGATCTGTACTAGGTTGTTGCATACAATTGTTGACTTTTCCTGCATGTTTTATTATTTTGTAGGTGAAACTTGAACAAGGCATTGAGATGCTGAAAATTTTCAAGGAATATGATGCCCAAACATCCATTCTTGATGATTTTGAATTTTATGATGAACGGGAGAAGGTATTGCAGGAAAGGAAGAATCGACAGCAAGTTAAATTGAAGCCCAGTGTTTCTGAATCTCTTCCTGATGTGGTTTTGAATAATATATCTGACAAATTAGATCAAGCTCTCCATTTAGATGAGAATTGTAAAGATGTAGTGACAACTGAGAAGAGCGGCAGCATCCAGCAAAGCAGTAAGGTGTAGTTAGTTGTGCGCATCAGCACCTGTCATGTTCTCTGAATACTGATTTTAGGCCCTTTTTCATGTTATACCCCGAAATGTCTTCTTCTCAGAAAGGTTAAAAGATCCTTTTCGTCATTGTCTGGGAGACATGGATTCCTCATGCTGGATTCCTTTCGTTACTTCCTTTTTTTCACCTCTTTCCTCCCATCTTTTTGACTTTTAAATCCTTTCATATTGAATGTACATGAGCCAGGCTGTTCAGGTATCTGCTGTGGTTGTGGCAGGAGTGTTGTACGACATGCCTGGCTCTTTTTCAAGGTGTAATTTTAGTCCCATACTAAAAAAAAAAGCTGTTTCGATTTTGTTTCCCCCCTTTTCTTTAAAATATAATTTTCATTCTGTTACTCTTTCTACTAAGTGGATTTCACAGCTTAGGTCAACATTTCCCTTTAATAGTGAGTTACTTTAAGAATTTATGTAATTGCCCAGTATTTTTTTTGGGAGTCAAATTAATAAAACATTTCTGCAAGAGCATTGAATGGTTTATACTTCATAGTACATCTTTGTATTAGTAAGATTTTTTTAGTTTTATTTTTATTTGCAGTAATTTTCAGCATGTTGTGACTTTAATATATTTGCAGTATCTTTTATAGCGGATCATTTAAACCACTCTTATTTATTAGTTTCTAAAATTTTCTTTATGCTGTTATAGACAAGTACAGAATATATAAATCAGAAATTTTCAACTTCATACACACGGTATACTTTGTTAGTTTTGTGCAGCATAAATATTTAAAGCTACCCTTTTATATACAAAAGTTATCATTTTTATAACAAAAATTTTACCCTAAAATAAATATTTTTAATGTATTAGATTTTTTTTATTTTTTTAACGGGGTATAATGTATTAGATTAATCATATTAACCTTCAAAGCATGTGTTTTTAAAAATTACACATTAAAATACAATAAAACTTATAAAAATTAGATGTTATCATAAAAATTGTTAAAATTACCCTTAAATTGACCGTCTGTTTATCTTACAATAAAATCAGTACATTTGAGTTATCGTCCTTGTTGAAACCTTAGGCCTCTCTTTAGAAACTTGATGTCACCAACCACCAAATTATCAGATGACCACCGGATGACTTGACACGCCTACTGATATCTAAAAACAGTTAACATGACTGCTTGATTGATCAACATCGCTGTGGATGTAGCAAGGTCACCCATACATAATCACATACCAATTGGGTTTGCCACTGCTGAACAACTCCCTCTTTGTCATCCTGATTTTCTTGTAACTCGGAGGAGAAATCTGTTTTCGTTTAATGTTGCATGATCTCGATTTTCATGCACATCATACACATATGTGCTCTTTGCTTCTAACATGATTTTGTCTCAAATCGCTTTGCCACGCAGGAGAGTTCTTTATTCTAACTTATTTAGATTCTAGCTTAACTTCTCTTCAATAGTTCCTAAGAAAAGGAATTTGTCCTTTTTTTTTTTTTTGGGGAGGAGGGGGGGGGGGGCGGGCATTAAGAGGACCTTTCCCTAGTACGAGAGGACCGGGAAGGACGCACCTCTGGTGTACCAGTTATCGTGCCCACGGTAAACGCTGGGTAGCCAAGTGCGGAGCGGATAACTGCGGACCATTACCCCCAGCCCCCTTGGGGGGGACCTTGCCCATGCCGAAGACGAGCTCGTCTTCAGCAGAAACCAAAGGAAGAACTACTTATCTTATTCCGTAGAGCATCGAGAGTACGGGCATTTATTTATGAAATTATGTCCTAGTCTATAAATTATGAGATTTATTCAGCCCATTGGTGCAATTCGTGCAAACCATGAAGAGACAGACGTCAACTGTACATCTCTAGTTCGAATGTCTTCCCGACCTGAAAGTCTGAAGTTGAACGGCCTTTCTTGATGGACTGGGATGAATAGGGAGCAGAAACTAGGAACTGGGCATTCACAATGACGACTTAAAAGATTGCTTTCAGAATTTGAAGTGCTTTATATTCTGTCTTCACAGCAATGTTTGATTAGCCATCAATCTGCCACGAAAAAGGACATAAATCATATTGACTGAAACTGAAGGAAAAATAACGCCAAAAAGATTAAGTGATAACAGATTACCACAAGCCTGTAAACATCGTCCAGTTTGCATGAAAGAGCTCTAACAAAGGCAGAAGCAGATCATTCAAAAATCTATGACAACTCTTTGGTGTTTGGCCTCTTCACACTTTGCAGATACCTCAAACCCGCATAATAATCTGATTCCTCCAGTGATCTACGATGAGCTCCAACCAAGTCTTTTGCTCACTCCCTTATTCTTCATCAGTTGCCTATACATCTCTGCCTCCTCCCATTGTCCATTGAAGTCCAACAAATTCGATATAGTTATATAATATCCATCATTTTCAGGATCAGCCTTGATAGCATGCTTTACAATCCTCAATCCAATCTCTACTTCATTGTGAATTTTACAAGCACTTAACAAGGTCCCCCAAAGACCGCCATCAGGTGTAATAGGCATCGACATAACTATATCTTCAGCCTCCTGCAGATTTCCTGACTTCCCGAGAAGATCTACTATACAAGCATAGTGCTTTAAAGTTGGTGTCACAAAGTAATAATGCATTTTACGGAAGTAATATCTTCCCTCTTCAGTAAGGCCTGCATGACTGCAAGCCAACAAAACACCAAGAAAGGTCAGTTCATTTGGTCTAACACTGGATTTTTCCATCTGTTTGAAGACCTCGATTGCAGATCTAGCATCTCCATGAATGCCATAACAAGAGATCATCACATTCCAAGCAATTACATCTTTATCATTCATGGAATTGAAAAGACCCCTTGCCTTCCCAAGCAGCCCACATTTCCCATACATGTCAACTAAAGCTGTTGCAAGTGAGATATTTAAATCAACACCCAATTCTCTGACGTAATTGTGAATCTTCATTCCCTTCTCTAAAGATGCTAAACGCGAGCAAGCTGACAGCACAGTGACTAATGTTGCTGTATTTGGATTTGATCCTTCAAACATCATCTGGTCAAATAGTGCTAATGCCTGAGCAAACTCTCCGGTGTAAGCATAGGCACAAATTAATGTATTCCATGTTATAATATCCCTTCGCATTCTCCCAAAGATGGTTTCCGCAATGGTTAACTTGCCACATTTTCCATACATATCTATAAGGGAATTGGAAACTGAAACATCGCCATCAAGCAGAGACTTAATAACATAGCAATGTATAGATTTTCCAAGATGAATTGTTCCCAACTGTAAACACGAAGAAATAACAGAGATTAGACTATTGGAATCACATTCAACCCTTTGATGTATCATTTCTCGGAAAAGATTCACACACTTTTTCCAAAGGCCTCCTTTCCCATATTCAAACACCATCAAGTTCCAAGTCTCTGGATTCTTCTCATGTAGTGTATCAAAGATTCGTTCTGCACTGGCTAACCTTCCAAATCTGCAATACATTGAAATCAATGCCCTGTAGACAACTTGATCCCTTACATAATTTCTCTTCATTATCAGTCCATGAAATGCCATCCCTTCATGGATCCAAATCGAATCACCTAATGATGAAAGCACACAGCTAATAATGATTTCATCCGGGTATATACCACTACCTAGCATTTGCCAAAAGAAGCCTAAGCATTCAGTTACACACTCCAGTCTAGCATAGGCAGCAATAATTGATGTCCAACAGATAAGATCCTTATCTCCAACTTCATAAAACAAATGAAAAGATTCTCCAATGGTACCCCATTTCGAATACATAGACAAAAGTGGTGATTGAACATCATGGCATAACCCATATCCAATCTTAATCGCTAACGCGTGCAAGCATTTCCCTTCCGTTAAAGCCCCTATGTTTCCACATGCTTGAAACCCTCCTTCAAGGGTTCTATAATTAGGCCTTACACTATCCTCAACTGCATTATGCATCATACAAAGACACTCCAAACCCTTGTAACTTTCACCATTCTGTAAATAACCAATTGTAAGCGCAGTCCAAGCAACAACATCTCTCACAGGCATTTCATCGAACACATTATATGCATCTTTCATACAACCACATTTCGAGTAAAAATATACAAAAGAAGATCCAACAGCAGAATTCCCACCAAAAACACCAAATTTCACAACCAGCCCATGAATCATAACCCCATAATCTAACGCCAATAACTCAGCACAAACACTAATAACCATTGGAATCGTAAAATTATTAAGTGGGGTGTTAGAAAATCGCATACCCAGAAAAAATCCAAGCGCCTTTTCATAATTCCCACAAGAAAAATGCGATTTGATGATTGAATTCCAGAGAAAAGGGTCTTTAAAACGAACTGAATCGAAGACTTTGGAGGATAAATCGGGTCTGGAAAGAGAAGCATAGAGAGAAATGAGCTTTGATGCGATGAACACATTGTTGTAATTCCCAGAAACAATGATGATTGAGTGAAATGGGAGGAGAGATTTCAAGGGCAAGGAGTAATGAGAGAGAAAGGAATCCAGACGAAGATTTATGTAGTTAGCTGATTGAGAAGTTGTGGAAGGTTGAAGGAATGTGTTGAAGAATCGCCTAAACAGATTATTTGGGTTGAATTTGAGCATGGGAAAATGAGGAATTTGTTTAGTGATTTTGATCATGTAGGCCTAACATACTTGTTATAGCTTATTTGACCAACATTAGCTTATTGACGGTTAAATAAGTTACCCTCATTTAATTTATAATCCTATCTCAACTACCTACCCTCACAATTAGATTATTGGTTATTTCACATACTCAAACAACTTATACAATTAGCTATTTACCAAAAAAATTTGTACAATCAACTAGTAAGTTAGTCAAATCAGTTAATACAATCAGTTAGTCAAAATCAGCTAACACAATCAGTGTCAGCTTTCAGTTTTTCACCAAACACTGCAAAAAAAAAATTAGGTAGCACTATCTATTGGAATAACAGTTTATGTCTATTTTAGTCATCATTTTGTGGAGCCTATGTATTCGTTTCCCCTCAACTACTTGAATTAGTTTGACATAAATGCCTTGAATTTACCTCACGGTACGACCAATGACCTTCTTTCTCCTTTATTCAATTTCCCTCCATTTTCTTTCACCTTTCGCGGGGCAAACCTCTTGTTTCATAATAACAATCTCATTTTATATTAACTTTTTCTTCAAGACTAGTTTTGTAATCACCCATTCACCCTAGCTCTTCCACTCTATCTTCATCCTCCCATTTGAAAAATATGCGACCCCTTCTACATGATGTATCATAATAGAATTTACAAGTCAAAAACATTCTTTTAGGGTTTGTTGTAGTCCATGATGTCTTAATTTAGGTAGAATGTCACAGTTGCATTTATTTGGATATTGCATAGATCAAAGAATGGTAGGATGAATTACACATTCAAAAATTTAACATTTGAACAAGATTAGACACAAAAATCCAATCAATTTCAACCCAAATCCCCCGAATAACAAAACCCCTAGATTCAATTGAAACCTTAAACCCTAAAGTGAAATCCTTAATTATGATGATTTAACGAAATTGAAAACCCTAAACCCATTAAATTAGAAATGAATTACAAACATAACTATAAAAAAAAAATTACATATTGAACTTGAATCAGGGAGAAGGTCTCCATTATTTGTGAAGCAAAATTTGTGTTCAAATAAAGCATCCCAAATCAAAATTGTTTGGTTCGAAATTCAATTGCAGCACCATATGCCAATCTAACAATAATTCTACTTAAATTTTGTGAAAATTAGGGGAGTTATCAATGTTTAATTATTATTATAGTTGTGACATTAGGAAATTTTTTGGCAGCCAATATGTCTTCTTCACAAGTTGGGATTCTTATGTTCAACTTGTGCAAGTGTAGATTTCCAAATACAAAGAGAATTTCATAGACTCATGGCAATCTAAGAAGAAAATTTTTGGCTTCATTCCAAATTATACACCTTTGAGGTTGGTCAACAAAGGTGTAAGTATTGTGACTAATGGATTGATGAGAAAATATTGGATTGGCAAAGAGATGTCACAATGCTCTTGTTGATGAGAAACATTGAATGACCTTTAAATTAAATGTCCTTAATTAAAGCTAGGTTGGCATGTGTGGAGCATAATAATAAAAGGCTAGGTGCTAAACATGACAAAGAAAAAAGAAAGTTGGTGATAAGGGTTGAAAATTTAGTCAATAAGCCTAATCTTGGACTTAGGTAAATTGACTCACAAATATTCGTATAAATTGATTACTTTTAACAAGTATACTTTCTTTCATTAACTTTTTAAGTATGTTGACATTACTATTACACTATTCACATCTACAAAAGGAAAGCCTTAATCGAACAAATTAGGGAAAAAAATGAAACAAAGGGAAAAAAAATCAATTGCAAACCTAATTAAATGAAGATCACCGACCCCAAAAACATAATCGACAGGACTATGAGAGTCGATGACCATCTGTGATTTTTTTTTTTTTGAAGAAAAATAGGATATATATTTCTTTCACAATATTTTTTTTCTTTTTTCGTAAATTTTACTAATATAAATTTGCATATATTTGATGCCAACTTATGTGTTCGTATGTGTGCTAACCAAATTGTTGCAAGTATTCGAGAATAGAGGAGTGTGACGGAGAAGAAGGTACGACATTGTTCGATTGTCCCCGAACAGAGGCTATTTGACATGTTTGCTCGATTGTCCCCGAACAAAGGCTGTTTACTCGACTGTCCTCGAATAGAGGCTGATAATATGTTTGCTCGATTGTCCTCGAACAGAGGCTGTTTGCTCGATTGTCCTCAAACAGAGGTTGTACCTGAGACCTGCACCTGCAAAATGGCATTTGCCAAAGGACTCATACAGACTGTGATTGACTCACAACTTGACCAAGCTTGACTTGACATGACATGTGTATGACTTGTGATTGTATGTGTATGTGTAAAAATTGAGTGGCAAAAATTTCCGTCATTTTTTGTCATGAGTGGAGGGTACCGACTTTCTCCCAAAAAAGAAAAACGTGAAAAATGAACTTTTCGAACTTCCCCAATAAAAAATTTTGAAAAAGTTTTTGAACTTCCCCAAAAGAAAAATTTTAGAAAAGTTTTTAGACTTCCCCAAAAGAAAAATTTTAGAAAAGTTTTTGAAGTTCCCCAAAAGAAAAAAGATGAAAAATTGGAAGAAGTTTGAGCTTCCCTGTCGAGTAGGATAAAGCAAAGCGAGGTGAATCGCATAAATATACTGCTTGTCAGATTGAATCTCTCGTCTTAAAAATAATGTGTGCATGATGAATGTCCTTAGGCCAAGAGGCTAAGGACAATTACATCATGTGACACGATCAAAAAACAATCTTGATGAACATTGCTTAGGTGTAGAAGCTAAGCATGTATACAATGGTGATTGTTGAATGTTGTCGTGCAAGATGATGAAGCATGCTCGGTGCTGAAACAAGATTTCATGATAAAGAGTTCCTAAGGGAAGGATGACATGACCATGTATGTGTTAATGAAGTGTGTGAAAGTGATACTAAAGTTAGGATACAAAGGTCGTGGTTTGTGGAAAAGATGTAAGAAGAGTGTGACTCTTTAGGCTAGGTAGGCTAATGATGTGGGTTCAAGCCCCCAAGTCTAGCTTTACATGGATAGGGATGAGCATTGGAGATCCTTTGACGCGATCATGCGTTAATATGAATGTGAATGTGGCTGCACCTCGATGTGAGGTTGCCTACGTATCTATGAGGAATCAGGCTGAATGTAGCTCTAGCCGAACTTTGCACAAGTGTATGTATACCTCAAAGAGATCTTTAAAGGTAAAAATGAGGTTAAGCTGGAGGTTGTAGAAGAAGGGATAAAAGGGTCAAGACCCGAGATAAGCCCCCCAAGATGTGTAATTGTGTATTTGAAAGTTTGAACTTTACAAGTTTTATTTTTTTTCATTTTGAGCTTTGTTTTTTGCTTTTGTATATTTTACACAACTCTTAATAATCGTCAATGTGGGAAATTCCGGATCATGCGGTCCATCACTCATTTAGCATTCATGTTTCTCAAGCACGGTACCAAGCACTCGATGAAAGACGCAATTCGAGACGTGTTCATATCAAAGACATTGGAACACTTGCCCTTAGACATTGTTTTATTATTGCTTTGCTTTGCTTTTTTTTTTTCTTTAACTTGCTTTTGAATATTACACGAATTACACACCTTCCCATCCCAAGGTTAGGTGAATTGTAGGTTGAATAAATGAGGTCAAACGTTAGACGAGGCTCAAAGTGGTTAATGAAGAAGTGGAATATATATGCAATGTGTGTGGATGGTTAAAGGGGAAATAATGGGTTGCAAAGGGTGCCTCGAATCATTGGTATACCTTATGTTTAGTACGGCAATTGATTTTTTTTTTTTTTTATTTTTTTTTTTTTGCGAATGAAAAGTGATATGATCGAGATGTAAAGGAAAAATGCTCATTTTATTAATGGAAAGGTGAACACAACACATAAAACAGATAGAAACTTTGAAATGGAAAACCTTACACTAGACATAATATGGGGAATGGAGATGAATATAAAAGAAAGAAAGCATGAAATCTTGCTCGGAGGACTCGCCGTACGCCTTGTCTTCATTACTTCTTGCCACCTAGAGGGACAGGAAGTTTGTTTGCATCAACCAAATCTTGAATAGCATCATTCAAATTCCAGCATCGCTCGATTGTGTGGCCCCTTCCTTGATGGAACTTACAGTGGGCATTGGGATTCCACTTGGCACTCCTTTCTTCAGGTTTTGGCTCTAGGAATGGTCCAATAGGTGTAATCAAGCCTTGACCGTAAACGCGATCAAAGGCGGCATTATAAGTCATTCCCAAAGGAGTGTAAGTTCTCCTTTTCTTTGCCAAGGGAGCATCAAGAGCTAACACTTCATTGAGATCGTACTAGCTTACATTGTTGGTAGTATTTTCGGGCTTAGAAGACGAAGAAGAAGGAAGGTTGTTCTTCTTGTTTTTCCAAGTGTTATTATTGTTACTACTACCAGCAGTCTTTATTAGCTCGTCCTCAATACTAATGTCAATATCGTATACAGCTTCGAAAGTGTTCAATGGCAGGAATTTGAGATGTTGCTTGTACTTGTGAGTCAAATTTTGGATAAAGAGATGAACCATCTCCTTTTCCTTTAGTGGCTCAACCATTTGCGCAGCTGTTTCTTTCCACCTACTCAGATAGGTAGTGAACCCTTCGTTTTCTTTCTTCTTAAGGATAGAGAGCTCACGTTTAGAAGTCTAGGTTTGAATGTTACACTTATAACGGTTCATGAAACTGTCACTGACATATTCCTAAGTTGCAGTGTACTTGGCATCTAGAGAATAGAACCACTATTAACAAGCATGCTCTAAAGAGAGAGGAAACACTATAGGGAAGAGTGCCACCTCTAGTCCTTTGAGAGCCATGGTTTCAAAGAAAGCCTTCAAGTGGAACAATGGGTTGTCGGTAGGCTTGAACTTTGGTATGTCAAAAGTGGAGAACTTTTGAAGAAGCCTATCTTTCACAACCAGAGTAGTGGAAGGTTGTTCCACATAAGTGATGAACTCATCAGTGATTTTGCTCATCTTATCTTTCAACGCAGCTATTCAACTAATACAAGAGTAACATTGTTTTGTTCCATGGTGGTGACCTTAGTAGTAAGGCCCTCCAACATAGAAGTGAGTACAACAATGGACTTGTTGATTTGCTCAATATATTCCTTGCTAGCCATTAGAGTGAAATGAAAGTGAACTTGGGGTGAGGGAGATGGACTTTGTGGAGACGACGGAGGTCGCTTTGGACGCCTCTTAGGTCTAAGAGGTTGTTGTGGTAGCGAACCGAACCGTACTAATCTACCCTTTCTCCTTGACCAAGTACTGTGAAATAAAACAAATTCACTTAATGGTTTGACTCATTGCTCAAAATAGGAAGACAGGGGAAAAAGATTAAATTTCGAAAACGGTTGAGAAAAAACTCCACTCATTTTCTTGTGACGGAAAAAAGGACGCATGCATGAACCTAGTATACGATCATAAACGACATGGTGCATGACTCGAGTCAAAACTAAAGTGTGTGGACTATGCTTAACTCGTGAGTGATTAGGTGATGTTATAAGACTCGTGGTATGATCGCATGACTAGACATGTAAATAGTATAAAAAATGACTAACGCGAGGAACAAAATAGCACGGAAGACCAAAACAGGACTGCCCGGACTAAAACCTGGGTACCGTGGCACGGTAATAACTATCGTGGAATGACAATCCATACCATGGTGCGGTACAGACTTTCGTGGCACAATACTTATTTCCCAGGTCTGTTTTGTGTAATTTTCCTGTTTTTCGTCAATTTTAGTGTTTGCGCTAATTACTAAGTGAGTACAGTCCGTTGGCATTTGTTAGTCATAAATTAAACAAAGTAAACCAATATCATAGAAAAAGAACGATCGTTAAGGTTAGGATTAAACAATTAAAGATGCACACATAGGGCACGTAGTCACAATGGTGCAATGAAAATCGCAACCTAAGGTCAAGTTCTATGTTCCACTATGGTTAAGTTTACTTGGATTTCAAAAGGGTACCATGGTTAAGAGTTTGGACGCGTTAGTAAGGCAGCCTCTCTTGAGGGTGTATGCCAACGGGAGGCTCCGCAAGTTCGTGATGAAATCGAAATCGACTCCATGGTTCGGGTGGATTTAAAAACTCGAATGATCCCTTATTGTCATGAATGTTTTTGGGTCGATAAAGCTTAACTCCCCCGGGGCTAAGACGTATGTAAAACACATACGGTTTTCAGAAAAAGCAAAGGAAGCTAATTACGAGAAAAAAGCAGAGCCACTGTTTTATTTTCAGGAGTGACGTGCCACGGTACAAAGTACTGCGCCATGGTACTCTGTGCAGTGCCACGACAGTCCTGCTGTTGCGCGGTACTGATTAAAATAAAATAGTGCCTTTGTTTCTTCAATCGCAATTAGGTTATTCGATTTTTCCTATGAGGCGAACCCAAATACAATGTTAAAACATCAATGCATATGCAACAATGACAAATTAATCACAGGAATACAATTCAAGAATCTTTCAAGTCTCATCCACTCATCTCAATTAAATACCGATCACTCAAATCGATAAATAATCAAGAATCCTCCCCAGTGGAGTTGCCAAATTATAGGCGTCATTCGAAGCGCGCCTACTTAAGCATGTATGAATATGCTTGGCACTCATAGGATGTGGGAATTAACATTATTATACGATTAGGGACAAAGCAAAGTAGGGAGCCGCCAACAAGTTATAAGCAACTTGTAAACCGTTCATGGATCATTATAAGGCAACCACGATAAAGGGACAACGAAAGGCAACAACGATTGACTCATGAAGGTTACACCCCGTTCATAATCCACGAAATTACTAACTTCATATGGTTCGAAACCACGAAAGGAGGATCGGGGATAATGGTACGAAGTGAGTCATGGAGTTACACTCGCCCGTATTGGCCTGTACTCGATTCTTATAGCGAAAAGCATTCCTGCGATTTCAAAGGCACACAATAAAAAGATTCAATTTGCTCCAAACTAATATTAGGCACACATAATTCTAAATATCGTGATCACTTCAATTAACAACAAGATTAAAAAAAGGAACCTAAATTAGTCGTCTAAATTATCTTATTAGGCGTGATTTGCAATTATATATTTCCTTTAGACATGCAATATGCTGATCAACAATAACAATAAAATAGTAATAACATTGGAAGCAATTTAACCATAAAAGTAATAATTTATATATGACAAACATGATAAAAATTGTTAGAAAGATATTAGGAACAAAAGGAACATGATTCCTTACTTTGATTGCGTTTGCTTGCAACTATAAAACAATAAACACATTAGTAACTTCAAGGAAAATAAATTATAAAATGGAAATTAATTCAAATGAAAGTAAAGTTGATTTGTGGCCAAACACTCAAACGGTTATACCTTTCACGCCTTGGTTTAAGTATGGAACTTCGGGTATAGTACGGATTTTGGGGAGTGCTTAAGGGATGAATAATGAAAGAATAAGGAAGGCAAGTATTTAGGCTAGTGCATAAGAGAGAGAGAGAGAGAGAGAGAGAGAGAGAGAGAGAAAGAGTATGAATTGGTGCCCCGAAACTGTGAAATCAGCCTCGTATTTACAGAAGAAATGAGAGGGGTGAGGTTCAGAACCTAGAAATGAGGCGCCGCAGCAGAATTAAGTATCGCAACAGAATTAAACGTCATGGCACGACATATCTACCGTGGCACGGTATAGTCTGTCGTGGTACAACATTTGTGTCGTGGCACGGTAGTTGTATCATAGTGCGGCAGTAAATTTTATCATTTCTAAAGGTTAGAACGCGTAAAAAGATAAAACCGGGTCAAAGAAATTGTCGTGGCACGACAAAAACTGTCGTGGTGCAGCAATTGTGTTTCTGGAATATTATTTTAAATTCATTTTTATCTTATTTTCTTTAAAAGCACGTGATAATTGGGCGCCGTTTCAGCCATTCCGGACTCATTTTAGGTTTAGGGTTTTTTTATATTTATTAATCGGGCTCAATTAATAAATAAATGAAATGGATTAAAATAGTTTGGGCTGAAATGAGAATTGGACAATGCTTGACTAAACACTTGGACTGAAAATGTGGACTGATTTGTAAACTGCGTTTGATTGAAAAGGGATTTTAAGCACTCCCGAGATTAAATACTCGACCCGACCAATAATGGCGGTGAAAGGTTGTTCATCATTGATGGGCGTTAGAACGGTCGTACATTCCACACTCAATCAAACACATTTATTAACAAACATCTTACAAACCAAGCATAATTACAAGTAAGAGTTCGGTCCACAAGGAACGGGATATGATTGCCAAAGATCTTTACACTTAAGCTAACTCGAAGTCAATTGGTGAATTGGGGTTCGTCAAGAAGACAAACAAACTATGGTTCTAAATCAATGAATTAAAGATACTAGGGAATGAGATCCACTCAACCAAGGAAAATAGGCAAACGGGGAGTAAAATAGACAAGGTATAGCGAGGACTATATGTAAAAACAACCTCATGCAATTAGAAAACAACTCACACTACTAAACTTAGATTCCTCATTAGTTTAGCAATAGATGATACATAATCAAATTACAATAAGTAATGACGTACTCAATTTACACTTCCATGTCAAATTATGCATATCATACTATCAAGCTCCTTAGTCAAGGGTAGCTAAACCTATCATGAGGAACTAACAAGCAATCTCATATAATCAATTTAATTGCAATACAAACATCAATGCTTCTCCCACATTTGCATAGTTAACCCAAAAGGTCGAGCTTCACCCAACCCCTAGCAAGAAGACTACTCACAACTCATGTTTATCAACATGCAATCAAGAATTAGGGTTCTAAATACTTCAATAATTGGGGAAAAGTGGTTAACAATTGAAATAACTATCATCCAATAAAAAATTACCAAGAACTAAGAAGATTTAAATAACATGCAAATACCAAATAAAATCTGAAATTAAAAGGAAGAAGGTTGGAGAAATTACTAATTGAAGCTTCAAATGTTGAATACAAATTGCCAAACTTTGAGAATAATTCTTGAATTTCACTAATACAATGATTTGATTTGATGAAAACTAAGCTAAATTAATCCTAAGGAATGTTTCAAACTAAGAGAGGTTTCTGAAAACTAGGCTACTGTCCTTCTTCTCCTTTTTTTTTTAAACGATCTCAAAAGGACCTTAAATAGTCCGTACAAAATTGGCTGAGATGGGGAAAAGGTCCGACCGAACTCTGGGTAGGTTCGGTCGGACTCAGGGTAGGTTCGGTCGAACCCTGTGTAGGTTCGGTCGAACCTCCCTGATCCTTGTTTGGTCGAACTTTTGAGGTTCGACCTCTCCTGCAAAATTGCTGAAAACTGGTTTGACACTGCCTTCACTGCACCCTGGAGGTTCGGTCAAACTTTTCAAAAGTTTGACCACACCAAGGTTCGACCGGACCTTTCAGAGGTTCGGCCACACCTCCTCTTGCACTTCCTTTTCTTGCTTCCTCTCCTTCCCTTTTGCTCCTCTTGCCTTTGTCCATGGCTTCCATACTTGGCCAAGGGGCCTCCCACCGTGCATAGGACCGTCACGGAACCTGCAGAAGATATCAAAGTTCACGAGAGCATGGGGATGATAAAATAATGCATAAAGATTATCAAAATAAGCGCAAATAAGCATTACTTTTCATCAACACAAAAAGAAGCCATAAGAGGATAATGAGGTGGAAAAACCTAAGAAAAATAAGAGGAAAAAGACCTAAATACTACCCCTAAGAGTGACATAAATGTCACTCATCAAAACTCCCCCACGCTAAGCCTTTGCTCGCCCTCGAGCAAAGCAAAGGAAAAAGAACAAGGGAGAAAGAATTAGTTATTCAAACATGCAAGGAACAAAAGAAAAACCGAAATTGCTTTTAGCAAAAGCAACAAGCCATTTAAACCCCAAGGTCGCGGATGAGGACGAGTTGTGATCTCGTGAGGGTTTCCAGAGAGCATACCCCACAACTCTTACAAAATTGCGTTCAAGACAAACTAAAAACAAGGGGAAGAGAAACAACAAATCCAACACAAATCATAGCCAAATCGAGCTTTTGGAGATAACAAACATGAATGAGTGTCAAACTTTCTGAGTAGTAGAAGTGAGCATGCAAGGGGATGCCGAAAGTTGATTGAAGGATAAGTTATGCTAAGCATAGAGAACTCAAACATGCACCACTCCCCCCGCATTCCATACAATCTTACCGCGTTCCCTCATCTAGGTTCAAATCCTCCCTTGGAGATAACATCAAGTGACTCCTCGAAGGAGCCGGAACAAAGATAAAACACTGCAAAATAGGGGAACCCGACATCTCACCAAGTCATGCCTTCTCCATATGCTTGAGTTCCAGCTCCCTCCACCGATTAGTGACTCAACCAACCTAGGTCAACAGGGCATTGAAAGGGTTGTAACGATGGCTAGGGGGTAAGGGTGTGGAGGAATTTGGAAATTGGTGCTTAGCCTAACCGTGAAGCAAAGGGTGATCAAGCCTCTTTTTCAAAATCAATCATCAACCAATTTTCAAACTACGTTGCCACAATCTTGAACTATAATGCCAAACACTTTTGAGCTTTCGCTTTCCTCTTACATCTATTTCACAACTCATGGCTTTTACTCTCATTGCACACACTTTTAATCTCGACGAGCTTCTTGTGCCCCCTTTTGGCTTGAATCTTCCTAATGTTAATTCTTGGCGATTTTTGTAGATTCACAATGCATCTTTTTGGCAAAAGCAAGTCCAAGAGGAAGAGGACGGGTGAATCTTCATCGTCAAATTTTCCTCCTCCACCCGGCATCTATGATCATGGCATCATCGCTCCAAACAAACACTTTTGGGATGTCTATAAAACCCTCATAGACCGTCCCATACGATCTACAAGGTTCTTCTGCGGGAACACCTTAAGAAAGCTTGGCATCATGGATGAAGTAGTCCGGCTCGCACAAAACTTTAGTTGGGGCGTGTTCATTGACCTCCACGCTCACACCTATGAGCGCGTCACATTGGAGTTCCTTGCTTCCCTCCGCAAGGAAGTCATTGAAGAAGATGATGAAGGGAATGAATCTCAAATTATTCTTCACTTTCGTATGTTCAACGAAGACCATTCCCTAACCGAGAGTGAGCTCAATGAGATCTTCCATTGGCAAGCAACCGGGATGCATCGACCTTCCGATATGACCTCAATGTGTCGCATTCCCTATAATGAACAAGAATGGTGGCAGAGCATCTCCACCAAGCCCATCTTTCGCACTAACACCGCAAAGGTCAACAACATCATCCATATTGCTTTGAGATACTTTGCCCGGCTCCTTCAGTATGCCGTATTCTTCAAGGCAAACCTCGGCTCTATGGTGAAATATGAGGTAGCTTGCCTTTACTTGGCCGACAATCCTCAGCGTTTAAAGTTCAAATGCTCCACCACTTTTATCTCGAGATTGTTGGACACTCGAGAAGCGGCTTGGTGATGAGATACACATGGGGGGCATGATCACCCTCATTGCCCTTTCTTTGAATGGTGGAGCTTACAAGGACCAAATTGATTTGCTCCCCCATGTGCTCCAAAACAAAGAAGAAGAGATGTTATGAACCATTAAAAAAAAAAAAAAAAAAAAACAGAGAGAATGTGACAAACGAAGAGTTGATGAATGAAGATGTAAGAGGAAAGCGAAAGCTCAAAAGTGTTTGGCATTATAGTTCAAGATTGTGGCAACGTAGTTTGAAAATTGGTTGATGATTGATTTTGAAAAAGAGGCTTGATCACCCTTTGCTTCACGGTTAGGCTAAGCACCAATTTCCAAATTCCTCCACACCCTTACCCCCTAGCCATCGTTACAACCCTTTCAATGCCCTGTTGACCTAGGTTGGTTGAGTCACTAATCGGTGGAGGGAGCTGGAACTCAAGCATATGGAGAAGGCATGACTTGGTGAGATGTCGGGTTCCCCTATTTTGCAGTGTTTTATCTTTGTTCCGGCTCCTTCGAGGAGTCACTTGATGTTATCTCCAAGGGCGGATTTGAACCTAGATGAGGGAACGCGGTAAGATTGTATGGAATGCGAGGGGAGTGGTGCATATTTGAGTTCTCTATGCTTAGCATAACTTATCCTTCAATCAACTTTCGGCATCCCCTTGCATGCTCACTTCTACTACTCAGAAAGTTTGACACTCATTCATGTTTGTTATCTCCAAAAGCTCGATTTGGCTATGATTTGTGTTGGATTTGTTGTTTCTCTTCCCCTTGTTTTTAGTTTGTCTTGAACGCAATTTTGTAAGAGTTGTGGGGTATGCTCTCTGGAAACCCTCACGAGATCACAACTCGTCCTCATCGGCGACCTTGGGGTTTAAATGGCTTGTTGCTTTTGCTAAAAGCAATTTCGGTTTTTCTTTTGTTCCTTGCATGTTTGAATAACTAATTCTTTCTCCCTTGTTCTTTTTCCTTTGCTTTGCTCGAGGGCGAGCAAAGGCTTAGCGTGGGGGAGTTTGATGAGTGACATTTATGTCACTCTTAGGGGTAGTATTTAGGTCTTTTTCCTCTTATTTTTCTCTTCTATCTTCACTCTCTTTTTCAAAATCTTTCTCTTTCTCAAATTCTTTTTCTTTCTCACATTCTTTCTCATTTTCATTCTCATGGTTTTGCTCTCTCTCTTGTTCAAAATCACTTTTAAAGGGAGGCTCACTCATGTTCACTTTCTCATTGTTTTCCTTAGGGACACTATCTTCCAACACTTTCCCACTCCTAGTTGATATAGCATTCACCGGTTTCTTGGGGTCAAGTCCTTGGGGTGGAAGTTTAGAAGTGCTAGCTCCCTCTTTTAAAGCATTGGCCAATTGAGAAATTTGTGTTTCAAGCATTTTGTTATGGGTCATTACTTCACTAAATTTCTTTTCACTTGAGGCCATGAAAGAATTGAACATTTTAGTTTGATTTTCCATCATTTCCTCCAAGCTAGACCTACTATGTGGTGCTTGTGCATAGTGGTTGTCTTGGGAAGCCCTATTACCTCTAACATTCAAATTGGACGTATTTTGATTAGAAGAACCTCTATTATTATTGTTGTTCCAATTGTTCCGATTATTAGAGTTTCCCCCTTGGTGAAATTGCCCTTGATTCCCATAGTTTCCTTGATTATTATGATTATGGTTACCATAACCACCTTGTTGGTTGTAGTTACCTTGGGGATTTTGGTCCCTTTGGTTCCTACTTCCCCATTGATTTTGATTATGGTAATCGTAATCATTTCCTCTTTGGTTATAGGAATTCCCCCCTTGTTCTCTTCTATTTGGTGGTAAGTATCTTTGATTGTCATTCCTATGTCTATTATCATAAGACAAGGCATTGACTTGTTCATTTTCATTTTCATTACCATCTTCGTATTGGGGTTGGGGTTGGAAATCATAACTACAAGAAGAGGTATCATGGTCATAAGACCCACAATTTTCACAAAACAAACATCCATGAGGCATGTTATTAGAAGTAGAGAGAGAAGAGTTAGAATTCATACCTCTCCCCTTAGATTGGAAGGGATGCTCTTGTGTTGAACTAGAGGTCTCTAGTTTTGCCTTAATGGACGTCATCTCCTTTCCAAGGTTGGCGATTTGGGAGGTCAAATTGTTGATGGCATTAAGGTGATCAACGGAGTAAACCGCATTTCCTCCCTTGTTTAGAGAATCTCTCTCTCCTTCTTGCCAATCCATGTGGTGCCTCACCACATCCTCAATTATCTCTATGACTTGCTCCTCCGTCTTGTTCATAATCGGGCCACCCGCTCCTGCATCCAAGCTAGTCTTTCCTTGTGGGCTCAAGCCCCCATAGAAAATTTGAAGCACTTGATATGACGGAATTCCATGATGAGGGCACTCCCTTTGATATTCCTTGTATCGTTCCCATGCTTCATAAATGGTTTCACTAGCTTTTTGAGGGAAACCTTGGATCAAAGCTCTTGCCTCGGCCGTCTTCTTTTGGGAATAGAATCTTCCTAAGAAAGTCGTGGTGACCTCGTCCCAAGTTCTCAAGGAGTTAGGCCTCACCTCCTTCTCAAGCCATTCAAGAGCTCTTCCTATCAAAGAAAAAGGAAACAACTTTAGTCTCACAAACTCTTGAGTTACCCCATTTACCTTGATCGTGTTACAATATTTTTCGAACTCGTTCAAGTGTGCAAGAGGGCTCTCATGTTTTGCTCCACTATATTGCCTCCTTTCAATCAAATTAATCATTGTGGGCCGAATCTCGAAGTCATTGGCTTGAGTAACGGGTGGAGCAATGCCGCTTGAAGCTCTATAAGCTCCCGGAGTTCCCAACTCCTTTAAAGGTCTTTGAGGTGGTGGTTCTGCGTCACCCATTTGATCTCGATCCTCCTCGAAATTGGTCTCTCTAGCTGGGGGAGTAGTAAACGGCCTAGAACCGGCTCTTTTTCTCCTTCTATAAGTTTTCTCAATCTCGGGATCGTAAGGTACCAAGATCCTGTTATGAGTTCTGCGCATACACTCTCAACAAACGCAATTAGTACCAAGGCTACAAGTGTAGCCAAAAAGAGACAATCTTTTTGAAAATTTTTTTATGGTGAACTAGACTCAAGTAATCAATTAGCTATCAACAACACCGTTCCCCGGCCACGGCGCCATTTTGATGGGCGTTAGAACGGTCGTACATTCCACACTCAATCAAACACATTTATTAACAAACACCTTACAAACCAAGCATAATGACAAGTAAGAGTTCGGTCCACAAGGAACGGGATATGATTGCCAAAGATCTTTACACTTAAGCTAACTCGAAGTCAATTGGTGAATTGGGGTTCGTCAAGAAGACAAACAAACTATGGTTCTAAATCAATGAATTAAAGATACTAGGGAATGAGATCCACTCAACCAAGGAAAATAGGCAAACGGGGAGTAAAATAGACAAGGTATAGCGAGGACTATATGTAAAATCAACCTCATGCAATTAGAAAACAACTCACACTACTAAACTTAGATTCCTCATTAGTTTAGCAATAGATGATACATAATCAAATTACAATAAGTAATGACGTACTCAATTTACACTTCCATGTCAAATTATGCATATCATACTATCAAGCTCCTTAGTCAAGGGTAGCTAAACCTATCATGAGGAACTAACAAGCAATCTCATATAATCAATTTAATTGCAATACAAACATCAATGCTTCTCCCACATTTGCATAGTTAACCCAAAAGGTCGAGCTTCACCCAACCCCTAGCAAGAAGACTACTCACAACTCATGTTTATCAACATGCAATCAAGAATTAGGGTTCTAAATACTTCAATAATTGGGGAAAAGTGGTTAACAATTGAAATAACTATCATCCAATAAAAAATTACCAAGAACTAAGAAGATTTAAATAACATGCAAATACCAAATAAAATCTGAAATTAAAAGGAAGAAGGTTGGAGAAATTACTAATTGAAGCTTCAAATGTTGAATACAAATTGCCAAACTTTGAGAATAATTCTTGAATTTCACTAATACAATGATTTGATTTGATGAAAACTAAGCTAAATTAATCCTAAGGAATGTTTCAAACTAAGAGAGGTTTCTGAAAACTAGGCTACTGTCCTTCTTCTCCTTTTTTTTTAAACGATCTCAAAAGGACCTTAAATAGTCCGTACAAAATTGGCTGAGATGGGGAAAAGGTCCGACCGAACTCAGGGTAGGTTCGGTCGGACTCAGGGTAGGTTCGGTCGAACCCTGTGTAGGTTCGGTCGAACCTCCCTGATCCTTGTTTGGTCGAACTTTTGAGGTTCGACCTCTCCTGCAAAATTGCTGAAAACTGGTTTGACACTGCCTTCACTGCACCCTGGAGGTTCGGTCAAACTTTTCAAAAGTTTGACCACACCAAGGTTCGACCGGACCTTTCAGAGGTTCGGCCACACCTCCTCTTGCACTTCCTTTTCTTGCTTCCTCTCCTTCCCTTTTGCTCCTCTTGCCTTTGTCCATGGCTTCCATACTTGGCCAAGGGGCCTCCCACCGTGCATAGGACCGTCACGGAACCTGCAGAAGATATCAAAGTTCACGAGAGCATGGGGATGATAAAATAATGCATAAAGATTATCAAAATAAGCGCAAATAAGCATTACTTTTCATCAACACAAAAAGAAGCCATAAGAGGATAATGAGGTGGAAAAACCTAAGAAAAATAAGAGGAAAAAGACCTAAATACTACCCCTAAGAGTGACATAAATGTCACTCATCAATCATCAGGTTTGGTTTTGGGGAGACATTTTTAGATGTCTACAGACCGAGGGAGTTATTATTATTACTACTATTACTACTACTACTACTACTACTACTGTAAGATCAAAATCAAATTATTTTTCTTCATTAAAGCCACGATCGTTGAATAGATCTTGCACTGTGATACATCCTTCACACATATCGCTTGAATAAATAACATGGTAGAATAAGATAAATTTTTTTTTATAAACCCTATGTAATACCTTGGAAATTTCCTTCTCTTAAAACTCCCTTTATACCCTTAATAAAACTCATTTTAGGAAATAACCAAAATATTACCGCCACCGTGATCACGGCTAAGCCTTTTCAAAGTCACATAACGGAAGTGTTAAATCAAAATAAACTTTTAAAAACAAATAACTTGAGTTCACAACCTCAAAACTAAAATAAATTAAAACATCCACAAGTTGGAAACAATGTAAATGAAAGGAATGGTGTCCTTCCAACAAGTGTATTCTTCCGATAAAGGGTTCAGAATTATTACAAGGCTAATTCTTCAGTAAGATCAAGTGATCGGAATGCCTAGGTGGAGGCCGCTTCCGATCAGTAATATCAATGTGCAATTGATGTTACAGCTTAATCTTAACTGAACCCTTCGGATCGAACCCAATCGAATCACCGATCCGAGACGACGAATTAATCCGAAAGGATTTAATGAGTCGACAGAGTTTTACGAATACAGACGTCGGACATCGAGCCTAGGGCGTCGAGACCGAGCGTCGCAAAATCACAATTGACAAGAATGAGCGTAGCCATAGCTAGGCTAGGCTAGGCTAGCTCATCATAGGCACTAGGCGCGCCATAGCAGCCCTAGCATCATGCCTAGGCGCTATCGCAGCCTTAGCGTGATGGCTAGGCACCATGGCTGGCTATCGCTAGCACCAGGCGCGCCAACACAGCCCTGGCATCATGCCTAGGCGCTATCACAGCCCTAGCATGATGCTGGGCGCCATCGCAGCCCATCGCAAGCCAATGAGCATCACTAGGCGCACCATGCGTGCCCTAGGATGGCTGGGCACCATCGCAGCCCAGGAAGCATCACTAGGCGCACCATGCGTGCCCTAGGATGGCCTGGTGCCGTAGCGGCCCTAGCACAATGCTGGGCGCATGGCAGGACCACACGCACCAAGCACAGCTAGTGCTAGGCACTGGCGCATGCGTGGTGCGTGGTGCTTGGGCGAGGCATGTGCGTGCATGATGCATGGTGCATGGCCGAGGCTGATGCGTGTGGCTGTGCGAATGTGTGCGAGGGGGCTAGCAAGCTAGCAACGTCAAGCCAAGCATGCGTGGCTTGCTAGTAGCACGCATGCTAGGCATTGCGTGCGAGAGGGGCTGATGCGTGGCGCGCATGGTGTGCGAGTGTGATGCGTCTGGCTGGCGAAGCGAGAGGCCATCATGCGTGGCTCGCTAGCAGCATGCATGCTGGGCCATACGAGCATATGGTGCAGTGATGATGCATGAGATGCTGACACCAGCGCCAGCACGTACCAGCAAGCACCAGCGCTACTGCTGGGCTTGTGCTAGCATGCTGGGCTAGCTGGCAGCTGGCCAACAACCTTGGGTGATGCGATTTTGTGAGGGTGGGGACCAAGGCTTTGGGAAAGCCTTGGGGAGCAAGGCATTGGTCCCCCCACCTCTCCATGGTCCTCACCTAATGCTCTCTCTCCCTTTGACACTTGTCGAATTGTGATTGCATTTATTTATTAATTTATTTTAGAAATAAATTAATTAGCAAATTAAACATTCTCCCACATTGGTTGGGGAATGAAATACAAGGGTTCATTTCCCTATAAATACCAAGCTTGGGTATTGGGAAATGAACAACCTTGAGTGGAATTAAAAAGGCAACTCTAAGAAAGAGTAAACCTTTGATTCGTAAAACTCATAGTCATTTTTGTCCGGGTCTTGACTAACCTTCAAGACTTAGGACGCTCGGGTCGAGTCGAGGGTACGATCCGTCGGAGATCTCGTCTTTTCGGGATTTTGAAGTAAGAGCTCTTTAGGAGCGAAGCACACGTCAAAGGTATAATTCTTGTTCTTAATCTTGTTTGATTAAGTTTATTATGTTTGTTAATTGCTTTAATTAAGGGGCGGGTCTTGGTGGGTTTCCTTCCGCGTAGTGTCGGGTCACTACGAAACCCTACAGTAAATATGGCCCTTCAAAAACCAAGTTAAAACAATTCATCAACAACGTTAGTCCAACATAAAACATCAATCAACTAAAAATATAAATCTAAGAAAGCATAACAATAACTCTCTGCATTCATCCCATCATGCTCTTCATGCTTTGAGTACCTGTCACTTTCTCTTTATTTCAACCCATCTACTCACCATATAAAGTGGGTCATAGTAGAGCCAATTCAAAGAAAAGTCAAATACAAACACAAAAGTATATATGAATCAACAAAATCTAAGTACATATGCACCTATAAACTAGCACACTAACGTGATCATCCTAACAATAATAATTAAAACATGCTCTCCATACAACTCACAAGTCAACTTACCTTTGACTCATAACTAACAATATTAATTATTATTGAATAGTTTTGGATAACGCATCGAATGGGTTTCTTCCTTACCTAGTTCTTTATAAAATTGGGCTTCCAACTAGGGAGCTACCCAAGTTAGCACCTACTATGTCACATAAGTGACGGAATTCCAGCCCAATAATAAAAGAAAGTACTGCGTCCTGTACTCCTGTAGAAGCTATGATCAAATATAAAGTCACATAACTCCCCCCATATGTTCATACTCAAGTTAAGGTATATACGTTTCAAGAGTTTGGTGCATATCTTCTTACACTTTACGTGATTTACCAATTAGACATGTGATAACTTCAACCAATTAATCAGGAATACAACACAACAATCATCCATACATTCTTCCATTTCATTCTTAAATTAATTAGTGATCACATACAATTTGTTTTAATTAAGGTTCCTTGCCTAGTTTTGTGCACCACTATTACTACCTTGGTTCATAAAATGCACTAATAAACCTTCTTGACTCAACCTCCACTTACGCGAGTGGGTAATTAAATAAACTAACTTCTTGACTCAACTCCATTAATACATGGGTGAGAATAAAAATCATAGATCTTGCTCGATAATTATAATCTTAGGTCCTTTAAACATATAGGAGCCTTGCTTATTAATTTCATGCTTCCTTGATACTTGAAAATAAAACATAATTCCATGATTCATATATAATTCAACTTGTATCATGCATCAAATAACATGTTCAAATGCTTGCATAAGAATTCATAATCAACCAACAACAATTCCAAGCATTTATCAACCAAACATGTCACTTATTCATCACCTGATACATACTTTAAATTCCTATCATGATACTACGCATACACAATTAGTTTTACGCGCATACGTACCTTGAATAACGCCTAAACTCAGCCACACTCGCTAGAAGTCACCTAGCTCGAAACTTCCTATAATTAAAAATACATAACCACAATTACTTCACTGTTCTCACAAATTTCCAGCAACTATTATATGATTAAAATCTCACTAATTAACCCAATTTAATGGTTTAAAAGGCTTAAAATATTTTCTTTAAGTGTGTACTTAAAACTCCTTCAAAAAGACTTACTTTTGATGACTTAAATAAAATTCCAGGATACTTATTTTATATAAAACAACACTAATAAATCAGAAAATCATATTTAAATCATTAAAACCCTTTTTCCTTTTATGGGTAATCAAACCCTAATATAATAATTAAAAAGTAGTGTGTATAATAAATTTTCAGCATTAATTAAGGGCTTAAAGCTCACTAAAAATATCTTTCAATCGCGAATTTATCAACTACAACAAAAAAGGATCAAATCCTAATCATAAGCTTCCCAAATTCTAGGGTTTGTAAATTGGGGTTTTAAATCAATATAAAATCTGAAAATTACAACAATAATTGAACAACACCAATTATCCAAAAACAACATCAAATCATAATTAAAATCATGCCTCACCATTAAAATCAACAAGCTTTAAAATTAAAATAGGAGAGAAAAGAGTATTTTTTTTCTTTAATACCAAAATCGCAAGAAGAGAGAGAAGTGGAGGTGGACGGCCGCCGCTGGGGCCGCTGCTGGTCGTCGACTGGTGGCCGGTGGTGGTCGCCGCCGGTGGTTGTCGCCAGTCATCGTGAGGAGGAGGGAGAGAGACGTGAGAAAGAGAAAGAAAATAGGGAAAAAGAAGAGGGAGAAAAAAGAGGAGAAAACTTTTGTGGTTTTTATGAAATCTGACAAATTGATTTTGAGTGGAAAATCCTTGAACTTTTGGGGTATTTATATCCCCTTTTAAAACCAAAATCATTATTTACAACCTTGCCATTACTAAATCTTTTCAAAATCTCCTTTGGGGCTAGTTTGTTAGGCCTTTAAAATTCTCTTTATTCCCAACAAGCTAGTCCAATGTTTTAAATCATGTCAACCCAATTTGAAATGCTTTGTTGCCCCAGTTAATTGCTCATCTTAATTATCCACACTTGTTTGGTAATTAAATAATTAATTCCATTAAAATAAAATTAGTCATTTTAAGTTATAAATAAAATATATAACTTATATATATAAAATAATATAGAAATACGGGGTGTTACACCCTAACCCACGATAATTCCCTAAGAGAAATAAACAACTACATCGACAACCAACAAGTCCACCATAGGGATCAGAGACTACAACATCTACACTACACGTATAGGTCTATTGAAATTACAAAGAAAATGGGTCGAAAATAGTCCAATTTTCGGCTTAACGGCCAAAAAAAAAAAAAAAAGGCTAGAGCAGATGAGGAGGTGAGAGGAGAAAGGAAGCGAGTGTTTTTTGAAAGAATATTTAGTGTTTTTTTTTTTTTTTCGACATCAACATAACACAAACAAATTACAAAAGAATAAAAGAATAGCTAATTAAATATAGCGACTATCATTCGTAAGCAGATGTGCCCTTTGCACATGAGAATTTTACAACATTGAAAGCCCAACCATAGCTTCTTAATTTCCTGCGTAGTCTAGAAGATGTTTATATCATTTATATCCTCCTTTCGTAAGAAAGTGACCAAATTCATTGAGTCAAAATATAAGAAGACCTTTGAGAAGCCTATTATTGAGCACTATTTCAAGGCCTCAAGACATGCTTGAGCCTTTGCAGAAACATGGCGGTCCTTGTATCTGTGTGTTTAAAAATTCCTAACGAAGGTAAGTCCAGCTTTTTAAAATCCTGTAGACTTTGTAAAGCTTCTTCAATATTCCTATTCAAAGTACTAATTCCACCATTGTCTCCATTGAAAAGTACTGGTTTCTTGTGACCTAGAGGCCCCACAGTGTTGCAATTAAGGTATTTATTGTTGTACTATGAATTTCATACCAACTATAAAATAAACAGAATATAAGTTTGAATCCATTTCCTTAGAGAGATAGAAATGGAGTCATTGGTTGTATGGTTATTGGTTACGTGGGCATTACTCCAAGAAAAATTAGCCAAATTACATAATCTAGAGATGTGTTACGAATTCTCATCCTCCAATCCACAATAATCACACAATGCATTTATTTGCATTCCTCTTTGAACGAGTTTCACTTTCATAGGGATGGCATCATAAAAGATTTTCCATATGAACATACTCCGGCCATTTTGAGGGATTATTAAGTCTCCATAAGATTTTTAAAAAAAAATCAGAAGTTTCCTTTCGATGACCTGAATTTTGAGTTCGTTTAAGCATTTGCTGAGAGAAAACCATACCCAGTTTTGACTATAAAATTCCAGATGAATGATTAGGCCAGTACATGAAATCATCGTTCCTTTCCTTTGGTAATTACATCCCTAAGATCGCCTTTGCACTATCCCATTCAAACGTTTCTCTCACTAACGTATGTAGTATCTTAGAAATCTGTATTTTGATCAATAAAGCCTTTAACCTTCCATCTCAAACTCTCACATAAAGTTTGATTAGACTTCACCGCCGGACTTTCCCATTAACCCATTTACTGCTGCAACCTGGAACATTATCACCACTCTCAATCTTCCAAGCAAATCATGGAAGGAACCGACTTACTACCTTTTGGAAATTTTTACGAGCATAAGAAAATGAACTTAGCGACTATAATTTAGCATTGAAAACTTTAGAGGCAAGAAGTTTGGGGGTTTTTTATGCATCTTAAGTACGTTTTTAAAGAGAAGAGTATGTATCATTAACCATGCTAGTAGCTCAAATCCCTAAACCACCCAACCTTTTGGTAACTGTATAAATTATTTTTAAACCCAATGAAAACCCTTTTCTCCTCTTGTAGCCCACCAAAATCTGGTTATAATTGAGTCTATCTTTTTCCAGCTTGAGTGATTTCAAACATGAGACGAGATATTCATTAGAACATAGTTTATAAGTACCAATTTTGCAAATTGATAACCTACACGTAAACCAAGTAAGGATTTTGGTCTTGACCTTCTCCACAAGGAAATTAAAATTTTCCGATTTCTTTCCTGAAATATCAATTGTATTCCCCAAATGTGTTCCCATAGTTTGCACTCTAAGAATACAAAGAATATCCTTAAACTCACTTACTAGATCTTGGAAAAAACACGGACTAAATTTAATGAAGATTTTTAACAATTTACTAGTTGTCTTGAGACTAACCCAAACCTAGCTAGTATATCACGGATATTGGTGCAAAAGGTTTGTCTATTTTGAAAAAGAACATAGCATCATCCGCAAAAAATAAATGTGAAATTTTTGGGGCTCTTCTTTCAATTTTAATAACACTAAATTATTGTTTGATTT
The DNA here is from genome assembly GCF_001683475.1 of Chenopodium quinoa. NCBI lineage: Eukaryota > Viridiplantae > Streptophyta > Magnoliopsida > Caryophyllales > Amaranthaceae > Chenopodium > Chenopodium quinoa. The sequence goes on along the minus strand of NW_018745170.1, from coordinate 3,539,188 downwards.
GTTCAGCTAATAATAACATTCTCGACAAAACATCCATACAAAACACAGGAAGATATAGGGTGATTATGGATCACCTTGGCAAAGGCAACAATGTGGCTTAAAGCCTTGTGTTGTTTTCCGTTAACAATAGCCTTGAAGGTGACGATAGAGACCCATTGTGAAATCCAATGGACTAGCGAGGGGAGCAACCATAAGCTTGTCCAATCTACACGGTCATAAGATTTTGACATCAACTTTAATAGCTGCCAAGAATTTTTTCGTATTTATAATGTTAAAAAGCTCTTATGATACGTAGACATTATCTTCTATAGCGCCAATTAGTTTGACAAAGGGAATTAATATATCGATGATTGATGTATTTTTTGTGAAAACTACTTTATCCAAAAAAAAAAAAAAAACACAAAAACAACCTTATATTTTAGAAAAATGGTACATAAAACCTTAAGGGCTACATATAAAGAGCTAAAAGTAAAAAACATAAATAAAACAAAACATTTATACACCGTTCAAATTGTGATTTTGGCATAGCTTCTAAATCAAAAATATCAATTTCTAGAATGTATTAGGCTATGTTAAATTCACAATATTTTTACTAATCTTTTTTTTTTTTTTTTTTTTTTGGTGTTCCACCCGGTTCACCCTTTGGGATAATCCGGATTTCGGGATCAATTCTGGGTGGTTAGGTTCCAATCCCCTCCCAATTGTTGTTGCGGGGGATCGAACACGCGGTCCTCTCTATCAAGTGTAGACCCAATCACCACTACACCAACAGCCAATTGGTATATTTTTACTAATCTGATATGATTACTTATTCTTTCTGATCTAATAATGATCTGATTTAATTGTTTAGTGGCCTAAATTTAACCTCATAGGTATGTAATATGCTAATGTATAATTTTCATAATTTTTCATCACAAAAATTTACGATAATTAGTGATAAAAAATCGTAAATAAAGTGATAAAATCTAATATGAACTTGTATTTTTGGAATTTGATTACATACACTCTTAAATGCTTTCAGTATCCCTAAGATAGTAAGACTACACCACTAATACCGGTACATAGCATTACTCTTTAATTTATATCAAGATAACTTTATACCCTTATTTGTTTGAAGAGAGAAAAAATAAATAAATAAATAAAATAATAAAAATAAAAAAAAAAAAAGTCTCTTATAATTAATGTGCATCCTTTCTTGTTTTAGAGTTTGTGTTATCATCAACTTATTGGAGAGAGAAAATTCCAATGATATTCTTAAGAAGACAGACAAATAGTTTAAATTATAAGTCTGTCAGCGATGTTTGTGCAAAGAAGACAATCATCAAACAACTACTCTGAGTCTTTGACTGGTAGATTCCTGGTGTTGTATGGAATATAAGAAAAAACACATCATTTCCAAGACAAAACTTTACCATAATCAGGCAATGCAATGCAATTAATTTAAGGAACTAAGAATGATAATATGAAATTTTCCCTCCTTTTTATCATCAAAACAATTAAACTAGATAAACATCATAGCAAGAGCGAGGGCGCATGTATAAATACAGATCACATATCTTCTCTTCCTCCTACTAAGGGCAACCATAGAAATCCATTTGAATTATAATTAAAGGAAAAAAAAAGAAAAAAAAAATAAGAAACAAAAAAAGGAAAAAAAAAAAGCAGAAAACCCAGAAGTTCTCGACTTTTATCTTGATTTTTCCACCTTTTTTTTCTAAGCTGAATGTAAGAAAATCATATCCTGATAGATACACGGTTAAGTAAAACAACCTTTCCCTGCAAGACTTTGGCTGTACCAAATCCTTTAACCCCCCACAAATCTGTCTATCCCTTTTGTTCCTCTCCTGTCTCGTCTTTAACTTTTTCTTTCTCTTCCTCTGCATTAATCTGCAGTCATAGGTTGTGTAATGCAGCACCTGAAACGTGCCTTACGAACGGTGGTCATGATCTCGGTCTCTGCATGCTCGAGCATCTTCACCACATCTGAGAAGGGCGGCCTCACATCAGGATTGGGGTCCCAACAACGGGTCATGATCTCAGCAAGAACAGGCAAGCAGTCAGCTGGGATGATTGGGCGGACGCCCTTGTTGACCACGGCAAATGCTGCCTGAACAGCAGTCATATTCTGGAATGGGAGCATGCCTGTAATCAGCTCCCAAAGGACTATTCCAAAACTGTACACGTCAACCTTCTGTGTGTAAGGCCTATGCTGGATCATTTCACTGCAGAAGGAAAATAATAGTGCAGTCAAGAAGATCTCCAAGCAAAGCAGAAAAGAATAGATGTCAAGCACAGCAAGTGAACATACCTAACCTAAGGCCACAGAGATGAAACATACAAGAGACAGAGAGAAATATAATCAACCTCAACTAAAACATTACACCTCAACACAACAGAGGAAAATTTCAGTAAATAACAAAGCAAAGAGTTTTCCTACTACTGAAACTTTTCCCAATCCTCAATCAACTTTTATGTTTAGCCAGCTGAGGCTGAGAAACGCACAACAGTTGTGAAATAAGCATAATTCTTATACAAGTGATTAGAGCTAATAACTGTTCCTGATGTCTTATATAGCCAACAGAATCTGTAACTAAATATAAATAGAGTCTATGTCGAACCAGTCTCCCGACCCCCTAACCCCTTTAGAATTGTTATTATCCTCTATTCCCCTACAATAACACCTAAACAGCTCCATTTTTAAAACGACGCATCAGCCAAACCACAAATGAAAATCGCGTGACACGAGCTTATATAGAAACAACTACAATTACATACAATTTATGATTTCAGGATACTGCCAGAGAAATACTGCACAACTTATAATCCCTGGATAGATTTGTTTGAATTTGAGAGAAGCACGTTGAACCCTGATTATGAAAGTTTAATTTGAGATAATATTCAAGTAAACTAATTTCATAAAGACCATTGTTCAAAGTCAATATTACAGCAGTGTCTTGGGCTACAAATCAATCAGAAAGATCAAAAGCCAGCCAATGGTTAGCCAGGTCATAACTACCGAGTACAAAGAACAGATAAGTGTTCTAATAGGACCAAGCAAACGAAGAAGCTTTTAAAAAAGGCATAATAATTAATTTTAAAAAATACATATATTGCTCAAAGAACCCAAAGCATGCTCCTTACTATTCCAAACACAACAAATTCCACATTAAATTTGGAGTTAAATTCAAAAGTATCTTAAAGAAGAAGATAACCAAAGTCATTCTAGTTAGGCTGACTACACTAGAAATCTTTAATGTTTAATGCAGTAAGTTGCTTCTAGTAATAGAAAATATCAGTTGAGTGTAGGCTAGAAAGTTCTTCCTAGAAGCCACCACTTATGGTGTACAAGTTATCTATTGGATGATAATCATCCTCCCCCCATTATGCAACACTCATAAAAGATAGAAACAAAGCCACCTTATAGGTTATCTATTGTATCATAAACCTCTCATCCTTCCCCCTTCATGTACGCACATAAACGATAGAAATAAAGACACCTTGCAGAACAATTGGACAACCATAAATCAACAAATCATAGTAGAACTAAGTCAGTTACAAAAAAATAATTGATGAAAGCAAGACTGAACAGTTGGGGGGGGAGGGGGAAGGAATACCTGGTATGAAATAGGATTATAAAGGATATATAAAATATAGAGGCAAAGTAATGTTGGGGATTAGGAGTCAAGTAAACAGACTTAAGCAAGAAAATTGAATAGAGCACGTAAGTATATCATAGCTTAATAGGAAAGAAATACAGCAGTTAACAAGAGCCAGGAATCTTACGGAGCCATCCAGCGGTATGTTCCAGTCTCTGGAGTCATTCCTTCAGTCTGAACCTCAATCCTAGCAACTCCAAAGTCCGCAATTTTTATGGATTTATCAGCAAAAATCAACAGGTTATCAGACTTTAAGTCCCTGTGGATCAGTCCAAGCCGGTGGACATACTCCATCCCTCTAGCCACATCCAAAGCCTGCTTAACAGCCAATTTCAAAGGCACTGATCTGTTATGCCTCTTTGTCAAGAATTGTCGAACCGAACCTCCCTTTGCATATTCAGTAACAATACACCAGACCATGGGTTTTCGGCAGGCTCCAATGAACCGAACAATATTTGGATGCTTCAATGTAGCAAGCATCATAACTTCTTGCTGAAATTGTTGCTCCATCAGCTGGGCCCTATCCTGATCATTCTCTGGCCTCTCCAAAATTTTTATAGCAACCTCCTCGCCTTCATAAGTGCCCCTGTAAAGCTTCCCAAAAGCTCCCTGTGCAAATGCATCACCCATGTTAAGCTTCCTCAAGTCGATGGTCCACTCCTCAAAATTCTCTAGGCCCTCAGTTGGGTAATTAGTATCCATAAGAGCTTGAGCAAGTGCATCATCACTTAAAGCATGGGTTACCCTTCCTCGATGATTATTGCTTCCAGCAACTGAATAATTATCTTTGACACGCTTCAATCCTTGATGACCCAACATACGAGTGTGTGAATCATTAGAACCCACACTGCTATTATCAACAGACATTGCAATAGATCCCCCACCATTACTCGCTGCCAAGCTTGCATAACTGTCAATCGACATGTTGGAATTCTCACCAACTCCAAGCTTGTAGAAGTCATAAAATTTGTTATCATTGTTGTTAATGCCTATGATCCCAGTAAACTTCGAAGCTTCCAACATCTTGTTCCCCCAATCAGAGAAGCAAGCTCTGAATCTATCTAATTCCTCAGCATCAGCACGCCAAATCTAAAACACTCCCAGCCGAAGCCCTACATAAAAGCATCCACAGCAATTTTCAAGCAGAATCAATAACAAGCCGAATAAATACACGTAAACGATAACAAGTTCTATGATTCCTAATCAAAACCATAAACCGCAAAAACCCATACAAATTAAATGAACTAATCATAACTTAAATTACACACAAGATGAATAAGAGCACAATCAACCGGAAAACCGCCTCGAATCAACTAAAAATCAACCTAATCAGCTAACAAATCAACATAATTAGATCAATCAAACACCAGAAGACGTAAATGGGCAAAATTTCACAAGATAGAATTCCACTCCAATCATTAAATTTCATCTAGAAGGAAAGAATCATGGCACAATCTTCTCCAATAGGTAATAACAATCATAAATAATCAATCACATTTCTCCAAACAAAAAAGGGTAAAAACAGTATTAATTAACCTACTAAAAATCAAAACCCTAGTTACTCACCCAGTTTCCCTTCACTTCCATCTCCCTCAAAACACAACAACACCCAACTCAATACCCTTTTCCACCACCATAACCAAACAATCATAAACCCTAAAAAACCAAAACAAATTCAAGCAAAAAACCCCCAAACTTTTCCGATGACAAAAATTCAACAAACACCCAGAAAACGCGTGAATTCCAGGTTACAGTTACAAAAGCAAAAATCAATTAAAAAAAAACACCCAATTCAAACCCTAAATTAGAACAATCAAAAACACAAAAACACAAAAAAAAAAAAAAAAAAAAAAAAAAAAAAAAAAACACTAAAAACAAGAGGAAAATTCCATGATCTGAACCTCAAAATTGACCAAAAACGCGTCGATCGAACCAAAATTTTGACCAGCTGACTTACGCCGATTTCAAAGCTTGAACCAAAAATTAAACGATTAAACCATAAGAGATCAAGCTGAAGCTCGAGGAGAGAGAAGATCGTGATAGCAGTCAAGCAAGAGAAGACCCAGAAAGAGGAGAGAGAAAGTAGAGAGAGAAAATGAAGAGAGAGAAAGAGAGAAGATGAATGAATGAAGAAAAAAAAAGGGAATTACAGTCTCTTTTTCTTCTAGTAGTATAGTAGTAGTAGTAGTAGCTTGTCTTTTATTAATTTTAATTTTTATTTATTTTTTTATTTGGCGTGTTTAACTGATTAACTAGAAGTTTTTTGGCTGTGAGAAATGGGAGTGTGAAGGACAAATGAGGGAATGACATGTGGAGGTTGAGTGGGGTTATAAGAGATTATGACCGTTGATTTAAAGTTGGTGATGATGATTTGATGATGTTGTTGGTGAGTCTGCGGTCTTCCTCGGGAAAAAGATATTGCCGTTCTTTTTGGCGTTTTTTTTTTTTTTATTATAATTGTAATAATATAAATATAAATATTTATAAATGAATGATACCAGTAATAGAATTAATATGTAAGGGAAGACATAACACACGTAAGCGTGTGGCTTTTGTTTTTTTTTTTACAGGAAGAATAATATGCTTGCTATCAAAAATTCAAAATTAGGGTGTATAAAATAGGAAGGTATAGAACAATATGCTCTATCTACCCATTTATTTACCATATATGTGCATAGTAATTGAGTTTCGCAATTCGTGATTCTTACCATAAGATTATACTGAGTATATTTTTAAGATACGTAATATCTACAATTTATAAAAAAGGAAACTGTGTCTATGGAGAAAAGACAGCTCTATGTATTGTCAAAGAGAAAGGACATCTCTGTGTATCATTTGACAAGTTTAGTTTTAACTTCTCTATCTAACTTTGCTCTTGTTCTCAGTGATCTTATTTTTGATATTTTAATGCATTACTTCCTCATTCAATATGTGTTGATAGTGAAATTGTTAATGATTATCATAAACTTAAGAGACATGTCATTTACATATAGTTTGAACAAATTGTATTTGAAAAAAAAATAAATAAATAAATAAAAAAAAAACTTCATATATTATTTGAGCAACCATAATGTTAGCTACTTTTTCCATTGTCAATTGAATTTTGTGATGTTCACACACTAATTCCTCATTAATTGTGTTTAGGGTGAAGGGTACAAAAGACTATAATTTATCTTAAGAAACACGTCATCCATAATTTAAGAAAGCGTACTGGACTTGAAAAGAAAAGGTGGTTACATGTATTGCTCACGTGAATGCAGATTTGCCTTCTTTGTCCTACGCTATTCCCTTTTTTTAGTAGATTTACCTCATACTGCACAAACAACATCTTCATTCAATACATGTTAATGATAAAATTAATTTGCAATATTCACTGTTAGAGTTGGTCGGTTAATTAAGATTCATTCGTTCTCTGTTAGAGTTTGTTAGTTATATGATTCATCTCTTCTCTATCAGAGTTTGTCGGTTAAGATTTGATTTCATCATTAGTTTCCTATCAAAGTTTGTCGGTTAAGATTTGATTAATTTCATAATTAGCTATCTATTAAAGTTTGTCAGTTAAGAGACGAATTCATCATTTGTTTTCCGTTATGGTTTGTCAGTTAAGATTTCATTATTGTTTTCCTTTTAGTTTAATTTTGTAATCTGGTAATTGATTATTACTATTATTGGAAATTAAAGGTGAAATGTGTGCTTATTAAGTGTTCATATTGTAGATTTTGCTACGCTTGACTGATTTATATTTATTGCATTTGTTAATTAGTTTTGTCTATGTAAATTATGTAATATTTTTCATTTATATTTTTAATCGTACTTCAAAAGAAATTTACTTTCTTGGTATTATATTCAATGAATTTGCTTTCCAAATTTAATTTAAGATAACAAACTATATGTATGGAAAGAAAAGACGTATCCTTGAATTGTTCGAGTGACTATAGTTTACCTTATTTTCCCTATTCTCCTCCCATTTTCAATATATTTTTTATGTTTACACTCAACTTCCTTATTCGTTATGCTTTAAAGTAAAGAAACACGCAATCTATTGTTTAATTTAAGAAAGTACTAGTATATTGCACTTGAAAAAATAAAGATAATTTCATTATGTGTTGAGTAGTTGTGTTTTCGCTTCTATTTTTTTATTTTTTATTTTAAAAAAACCTTGCTTCTTCAAATGTGCTAAGGGTGGAATTCACTTAATTTTATACTCGAAACTTAGGAGCGAGACACATAATGTATTTAAAGAAAACATATTGTGCAGGAATAAAATAAAAAAATAAATAAAAAATAAAAGACATATTTGTGTGTATTGTTCAAGTGATTGTAGTTTGAGCTTTTTTGTCTAAATCTTACTACAATTAAGTAGATATTAATAACTTTATCATTCAATACATGCTAGAAATGTGATACAGGGTATATATCCTTTTTAGATAGTATATACTTCTATACTAAATATCTAAAAGAACAATCCAATTCGCCACATGTCCTCTCCTTTAAACTTTCCTTACAATCCTTTTTACTTCTTGGCCCTTTATCCTCACCATCTTTCAAAGCTCTTCAATATATAACCTTCAATTTAATTCAATAAAATTAATTCTCTTAATCTTAATCCTTTTTCTCTTCCTCTCCCTCTATCTTTCAATTTCAACTTAATTGAATTCGACATTTATTTATTGATCCCTAGTGAATTGCTATTCGTCGTTCTCAATTTACAGGGTGACGCTCCCATTTTAGGAGGAAATGACTTTTTTGCCCTTATGTGAATTTGGCCTATATGGCTCCACCACCTTGTCACTTGGCATAAAAAAATCCCGAGCCCACCACTTGGTTTAAAAAAATCCCGAGCCCACCACTTGGATTTAGAAAATCACGCGCCCCCAAAAATCCCGAGCTCACCACCAAAAATCTTAAACCGTTTACCAGAGAAAAATAAGCAAGGTGTAGCGACTGGTCTTGGACGATGAACGACGGCGACGATCGTACGCCTGAGGCTTCGTCGGAAGAATTTGTATGTCGCTGAATTTTTTTTTTTTTTTTGTGAAGTGGACATCCGCCCAAATATTCCGGAAATATAAAGGAGGATCCAGGAGATCCGGAAATTTCAGGCGGATCCACCTTTATATTTCCAGAATATTTGGGCGGATGTCTTTTTTTTGCTTATTGTACGTTATTGCTTAATATTATTATTATTATTATTATTATTATTATTATTATTATTATTATTATTATTATTATTATTATTTTCATGGTTATTATTATTATTATTATTATTGTTATTATTATGATTATTGTTGTTGTTGTTTTTGTTATTATTGTAAAATTATTATGATTATTGTTATTGTTGTTTTTGTTATTGTTGTTGTTGTTACGATGATTATTATTATTATTATTATTATTATTATTATTATTATAATTATTATTACTATTATTATTATTATTATTATTATTGTTATTGTTATTATTGTGATTATTATTATTGTTATTATTATTATTATTATTATTATTGTTATTATTAATATTATTATTGTTATTATTATTATTATTATTATTATTAATATTATTCTTAAAATACTAAGCTTGGCGTGTTTTTTTATGTTTGTCATTTATGTTTATAGGATTCGGAGGTTGAAGAAGGCGGTGACGTTGTGAATTACATGGCAAATTTTGTGATAGACACGGTTTTTCGAACGTTTGAGGATGCAGTTAAATGGGCGGATGTTGTTGCCATAAATCTGGGATTTATTCTGGTGAATCGTCTTTCAAAAAAACCAGAGATGGTCGACCATTTCGGTATTTGAGATGTGATCGGGGACGCAGGAGTAAGCCGAGAGATCTTGAGAACGCAATTCGGAAGGACACAAAAACCAAAGCCAATGGTTGTCCTTTCTACATTAAGATATACTACGAGTTCATCACCGACAGTTGGATTATCCGGGCGAAAAATGATGAAAGTGGGACCCACAACCATCCAATGATTGCGTATCTAGAGGGGCATCGTAAAATTAGTGGGTTGAGACCAGATGCGAAGCAGGTTGTGCGTGACATGACGAAGTCTAAGGTTGCACCGCATAACATCATGGCGACTATTGCCGAGCAGTTTCCTGATGGTCATCCAAACATCAGACACATCTACAACAGCCGGAATGACTTGAGATCGGAGATTTCTGACGGGAGAGGAGTTGTTCAGCAATTTCTACATTTGGCGAGACAGAGTTAGTATCTTTACTAGGTCATGTCTGATGATGAAGGCGTTTTACAGCACGCCTTTATGGCGCACCCAGTCACGGTAGAAATCTTTCGGACGTAACCATATGTGATCGGTATGGATTCCACTTACAAGACTAACCGATATGGGATGTCGTTCTTTGAGATAGTTGGTGTGACACCGAAAAATCAGAATTTCCTCGTTGCTTACGTGTTCATGCGCAACGAGTGCACGACAAGCTATCGATGGGTGTTGTAGAGATTGAGAGACTTGATTGGGTATAATAAGGAACCGTCGGTTCTCTTGTCAGACCTTGAGCTTAGGCTATGTGCGGCCTTGAGGTAAGTGTTTCTAGGGACCCCGCACTTACTTTGTCGATGGCACATTAACAAAGATGTGGAGGCTCGGGTCACTGCTATGTTCAAAAACAAGAAGATCGGTGCGCAATTCAAAAATGGGAAATGGAAACGTATCATGGATGCTGCAACCGAGGAGAATTATGATGTTGTTGTAGATACAATGAAAGATAGGTGGGCAAGTTATCCAGCGGTGATACAATATGTTGAGAGAACATGGCTTTGTCATAAAACGAAGTTTGTGACATTTTGGACAAACCAAGTTCTTCATCTAGGCAACACCAGCACTTGTAGAGTTGAGAGCCAACATTCGGTCGTGAAGATGTGGTTTGAATCCTCGACAGGTTTGTTGTTTGGATGTTGTAGTTCATGTATGTATTTTGTTGTAGTTATTTTTGTTATAAATCGTAACGGTTGTTTTGTAATGTGCAGGTTCTTTGGATACCGTATGGGCTCGAGTTCATTGCCACATTGGTAATCAGATCATTGTAATTCGAAGGTTTGGAGGCTTCTAGGTCGAAGATAGGTCAGAAGTACCGACAATTGCCACTGTCATGTATTAACGACAAGGTGTCTCAGCATTGTTTGAAGGTTCTCGATGACGAGACGAAAAGGATGAGGGAGCTGAGCTATCAGGTGTATGAGCGATGTGGATGTGCAATGCGTGTGACCCACGGTTTGCCCTGTGCTTTCCAGATACAGTTCTCTCTAACTGCAGGGACAGGCTTGTATATCAGGAAAATTCACCCGTTCTGGAAGACCTTGGTTATCGGTGATGGTGATGATGGACCAGTGTTCGGTAATGACTCGGCCGAGGACGCTGCACATTTTCGTTCTCTGATGGATGAGGTAATCGGTAGTGATCCTGCTGTTCTTCAAAACGTATCTCACATCATTGAAGAAGAACTGCATCCGGATCACTCTGACCTCGGAGATCCTACTGTAAACCAGGTTCGTGGTCGACGAAGAAACAATGATACAAGACGTGATCCTTGTTATTTTGAACATGTGAACCGCCAGAACACTGCACGTAGTGCACGCCAAATAGGTAAGATTGACTATTGTGATTTTCACGTATTTCATTATTTACTGTACTAATAACTGAACCCTAAATTTGTGCAGAAGATCCATGTGACATTAGCCAAAGTCGTTATCGACACATGCTTCCAAGACCGATGTTGCCTTACATTACAGGATGGAAGGATGTCATCGGCGATGGTAACTGCGGCTTTCTTTGTGTGGCCGAGTTCTTCTTCGGTGATCAAGGACGATGGTATGACGCTCGAGAAACAATAGAAAATGAGGTCCTTGGTTATCCAACCCTGTACGAGAGGATTTACGGGCTTGGAAGACTTGGGATCAATGTGGAGCGAATAAGATGGGACAGTGGGGCGGTTGATTCGCGTCATTGGGTGACTGCAATTCAAGATTTATTTCCTATTGCTAATTGGTTCAACACAATGTTTATTATTCTTGGTGTTGGCACCGTACCAACCTGCTACTACCCATGCCTCACGATTTTTCCGTTGCGGGCACGAAGGGGGGTCACTGCACCTGAACGAGAGTTTGTGATCGCTACAGTTGGGGGCTCACATTTTATCTGTATTGACCTTGCACCAGATTCATCTCTTCCCCCGATTGCAGGTTGGTGGACTGAGAACCACGAGCCAAGTGTTGACGGTTGGGATCAGCGTTATGCTGCTAGAAGGAACATGTGGGATGCGTTAATTAGATAATGAACGCATTTATGTACATTCATTTATTGTGAACAGTTGTAGATATGTAAAGTGTAAATATGTAAAGTGTAAATAAAAATTCTGAATTAAACAAAGTTTCAACTAAAACCACACAAAAACAATAGTCCAATTCTTAAAATACATGCCGAATGTAGAGTAAATAAACGAAATGCGTACAACTAAAAAAAAAAACTAATAAACAGGGAATTCACAACCCCATCATCGCCCTCCAATCAGCTCGTAGCGCCTCAGCCATTGCTCTCGTATCACGCGACAAGCTCGGATACTCCTCCAGTGTCCTGTTGATAACCTCCATGGACCAACCCATCCACTGCAATAAAAAAAAACAACATATGAAACAAATTGGATGTATTTGTAGTGATAATTATAGTACCAAAAAACACAAGTACTTACGTAATCCATGTTAGTTCTCTCTGGCAGTGCGCGACTCCCATGTGATGCGCAACTAGAGAAACACGAGGATGAGCATCTTTTCGTGATAGAAGCGTAAGACAACCAGCGATAGAATTAGCATCTTTTCGTGATGCTGTACCCAACTGCCGATACATATATGCTAGCACGGCAGAACCCCAGGAGTACTCACTAATCTGAACATCCTCAACAAAAAGCTCGTTGAGGGAGGAAGGATGAGTACAATTACCACTCTTGTCCAAAAACAGACATCCGCCAAGTACTAACCACAAGTACGCCCTGTAATGGACACTGAAGGGCCTCTGTGCCTCCAAGGTCGACTCCATTATCCTCTCAGTGAGCACCCCACTACCCTGCCATACAGTTTTAGTACCGCCCTTCTCATTTAGCTCTTCCGCGGTCATATCCATGGTAATCGAGCACGCGTCCCGTAAAACGTCCGTGCTAGGAGTAGTGGAAACCATGGAACCATCGACACGAAGCCCTAGAATATGATACATATCATGTAGCATGATCGTGATCTCCCCAAATGGCATGTGAAACGTGTTCGTGTCTGGCTGCCATCTCTCAACAAAAGCAGAAATCAGGGGCCAGTCAAATCGCCTGAACATGATCCTGGGTAAGTGAGATAGACCACTGCCATCAATCAGTTCCAGGTGCTCCTGCGGAAGACGAGCGCACCAGTTACCCAATTCAGTACACAACTGTGTCCTGCTCAAACACCGCAGAACATTTCGCTCCTGCCCACCCCATAAATATACAGCCACGTGACCCCCAAAACTAGGAATAATAGTACCATCCTCAGGCCCACCTAGCATCGGCTCCTGTACTACCCACGTCTCTGATAAGCTGGTAGAAGGTTGACCTGGCTCACTACTACCAACAAATCCCCCATGCTGAGCCCTATACACGGTACGATAATCCTGAGGGTCGTACTCTGAATCTCGACTAGCATGACTAGCTCGCTCGTCATCCTCATTGTCAGATGAAGGCACTTTACCCGACGAGTACATGGGGGCGCTCCCATCTGACTGGTGCTCCCCCGACCAAGTACCAGCAGACCCGTACTGCTGCTCATGATGAAACGGTGCCTCCGAAGGTCCTGCACCACCTAACTCCCTCCTAACTGATGCATTCAAACGTCTTGATCTTGCATGTTGAGCGCCCGAACCCTCAATCTGCATTAAATAAGTACAAAAATCAGATTTCATTAATACTTACACACACAACTATGATATCAAAGTTGAATCACTAATATTCAAATTCAAAAATATCATTTCAAAACTATAATAAACCAAATCAAATAAACAATAATAACAACATTACCAAGGATCAATTATAACTAATAATAATAATTTGACAACAATAACAATAAACCAAATCAAAACAATAATAAACCACAAAATCGACAACATTACAACACAACAACAACAACAACAATAATAACAACAATGGTAATAACAACAACAACAATAATTTCAATCCATTTTTTTTATAACATTTTAATCACGAAAAAATTACATAACAACAATACATAACAATAACAACAAAAACAATATAATTATATTAGTTAAAAAAAAACATATCAATAATCACGAGGAAAAAAAATTCCAAAATAAATAAAAACCATAATACATAATAATTACACATAACAATAACAATAAAAACAATTAAAATTATATTACTCAAAAAAAATTTACATATCTTAATCACGCGGAATTTTTTTTTCTGAAATTAATAAAAAACATATACATAACAAAAACAATAAAATTATATTACTCAAAAATAATAAAAAAAAATACTTAATCACGAAAAACAGGAAAACAAAAAAAAAAAAAAACAAATCGACCAAAATTTTTTTTCAGAAAACCCAGACTTCCGCCTGAAAAATCCGGAAGTCTGGGGAAACTTCCGGAAATTTTAGGCGGAAGTACCACATACGCCTGAAATTTCCGGATTTTTCAGGCGAAAGTCTTGGTTTTACGAAACTTTTTTTTTTCAAAATCAGAAACAATTAACAACAACCAACCTGCTCGCCGCCACTAACGCCGCCCCCACGACCACCGTATGCCAACCTAATGCGTCGCCGGTCCGCCATACCCGGATTCAACCTTTGATTGGTGTTCGTTGTTCTTTGTTTGATTTTCAAAGTTTGGGGTTTTTTTTGAAAAAAAAGTTTCTGATTTTTTTTTTTTAAATTTCTGACTTATTTTTTTTTTTTAAAATTTCTGACTTTTTTTTAGAGTGAGAAAATTTTAGAGAGAGAGTGTATGGGTTGTGAAATGACTTGTGAGTTTCGAAAGTGAATTTCCCGAGTATTTATATACGAGGGGCAAATTAGGAAATTCAAGTAAAAAATGCGAGCGTCACCTTGTAATTTGGGAACGACGTTTAATAACACCCGATCCCTATCATCTTCCCCTAACCCTTTCTCCTAACATTAATTCCAAATAAAAATTCTTTCACATCACCTAAGCTCCAAAAGGTAAAAAAAGAAAAAGAAAAAAAAAAACCAAACAAATAGATATAGATAGATAAATATCTTTAAAATGCTATGCAAAATTGCTGCTATGATGAAGATGACGATTGATAATGTAATACCCTGGAAATTTCCTCCTTTTAAAACTCCTTTTTTACTATTAGTAAAACTCATTTTAGAAAATAACCAAAAAAAAAGGAAATGGAGCAAGTAATAAAATACGGTCCGTAAAAGAAAAGTGGAGCAAGTAATAAAATACGGAGGGAGTATAAAAGTATGGTTACTTGGGATTTAATTATCAGTAGGAAAAGAAATGTAGTATTAAAAAAGTAGTGTAAGTGGAGTTGATAGAAATAGTAATATTAAAGTAATTGTAGGTCCTTACCAAATAAGGAAATAATGCAATTATTATTAAATGTATGAAAAAGGAATTGGAAGTGTTGTGATTTTTATGAAACGATCGGAGTAATGACCAAACTTTAATGCTTGTTCAATTCATAGAGGTGTATATGAACTAAGCCGAGTATTGCCGTGGTTATGTTCATGTTCATTTAACTTAGGCGAGTCCATGCACAATCTCGAGCTTTCATAGGGAAACATGAACAAGCTTAAATTGAGCTAGAACCAGAGTAGGTTATTGACCGTCTCTGTTTATTTACACTCGTAATTGTTCAATTAATAATATTATAGATATATATCACATATTAATCAACATCAGACCAACTCCAATGACAAACTAATTGTCAAATTAGATTTGTATGTAACATATATTTTTTAACTAGTTACATAAAGTTTCATACTAGTTTGCTATTTTTCTTAAAGAATTTTGTTGAATGATGATAATTGAAATTACTTTCATATAGAAATATTTTTTAAAAAAGGTATTTTAATATTTCAAAGTATTAACCTTTAATAGTAATGGTAAAAATCTACGGTTAAACAACCGTAGAGCTTAGGGTACCCAAAGAGGCGGGTACCTGGGTTTGCGAGTAGTTAATTACTCGGCCCATGACCTGACCCGGGAAATCCGGGTATCCGTTAATCGGATACCCGAATTTCTCGGGTCGGGTCAGAGGATACCCTATCAAAATATTATAAAAATAATTGCAAATTTATTAAGCTTAATGTTTGCTTTTGAAAGCAACAAAAAAATACTTCTAAAAAACTAATCAAAGAGAACAAAATTCAACCAAGGAATTAGAAGAAATTGAGAAAGAGAAAAGAGTTACAACCCCAAATAATACACTTTATAATACAAAATCTATAACTAATATAACCATTATAAAAATGAAAAGGAATTACTGTTGCTTATGAACAATAGTATGTGGTGTTATTACATGGACACCCTTGAATTTAATGGATTTCTGAAATTGCCCTTTTTTGCCAAATGCATTTTGTATAACAGCTGTAATTGAGAGTACAAATCTTTCTTCAGGTCTTTCTTTAACTGGCAGCTAAGGTAGCCTATTCCTTATAGGATTCGCTTTTGATTTTGGGGCTTTTGTTGGTTTTGGTCGAGCTGGTTTTGTTTGAGTCTTCTATTTTGGTGGATGATGAGGTTTGGAAGGGAATTGTCTTTGACTGACGTTCTGTCTGAGAATGGCTGGTATATTTTTCCTTCCTTGTTCTTATTTCCATTTTCGATTTGTAGGTTAGGATCGTTTTTTGGGATTAGCTGGTTGTATAAGCTACTTAGGAGTATAATTTGTTGGTTTGGGTTGCTATATTACATTGCAGGTTAGGCTTTGGTGTTTTTTTTTTTTTTATTTATTTTTTATTTATTTTTTTATTATTAGGTTAGGAGTATAATTAGTTTTTGACGGTTCTTAAATTGGATTTTTGATTAGTAGGTTAGGAGTATGATTTGTTTTTGATGGTTCTTGGATTGGAATAGCTTACTTGGGCACTACTTCACTGTCCTTTTAAAAGAATAAGAAAAGACTTGGGGATTACTTTGTTGTACTTACGGGCTGTTTGGTAAGTGGGATTATGGGTTGGGAATGGGAATAATAATCCCTAATCTTTATAAACCCACGTTTGGTTGGTGGGAATTATGATATAAAATGGGAATGGGCTTGGGAATAATTAGCTTGTATTCCCTACATTTTATTACTTGGGGGGCAGGTAATATTTTGGGGGGAATTCACTAAATTATTAAAAAGACAATACTACCCCTTCTTTTGTGACATATATTTACACTTTTTTAATATGCAAAGAGTAATCTTGTAAATTATGCTTTTAATCCTTCTATTATTCCCACATACCAAACATAGGATTTAAAATTTCTCAATCTTATTTCCAAAATATGCCAAACAAGGGATTGGGATTATCTCATGAATTCCCACCTATTAATTCCCATTCCCACTCCCACCCTATATTCCCCAAATTCCCATTCCCAATTGCCAAACGCCCCGTTAGTCTGTGACATATAGTATTATATAATATTATAGTTGGCTTTTAGTGTGGGTGCACTTGTTTATCATTGTCTATATATAGAGTGAAAGGGTGTTCTTCTTTTTTGATATACCAAAATATTCATGCCCAGTGACAATTTCTCTATGGTTGTGGGTGATCTGAGATTGCTTTGCAGAGGTATTTGTTTCAAAGTTGTTACTTTGTTTTAGATGACTTTATATTGCCTATTGTACAAACTTGCTTTATGTATATATATTCTGGACTACATTTTTCGGATTCCTTGACAAACCGAACATCAAACAATGAATCTACTACTGTATATTGTAATAAATTGCCTTTAAAGATTTGATTTTCGCTGATTAAATGGTCATGATAACGCTTTCGATCACAATGTTGTGTGCCATTGTGCCTCTGTTAATTTAGTCGGGGTGATTACAATTGTGTTGCACAGTCTAGAAATTTCTGATAACATTTAACGGCTTAATTTGATTGGGCTAACTGGTTTTTTTCAATGTTGAAAGTGTTGTAAAAAGGGAAAAACAAAAAAATCATAGTTAGTTTTACATGTTCATAGCTCAATTCTCTTTGGGATTACAGGTTTGTTGATAGCATTTTTTGTGGTGTTGCTGTTGAAGTTCTGTTTGTTGTGTTGAACTTACAAGACCTATTAAGGTTATTCCTATGACTCTTTTTATGCAACGGGTGTCATATTCAAATTACAATGCTTTTAAGGTGCTAGTTTCCTGTTGATTAGAGTTTATGTTGGCCTGTTATATGGAAGCATCTTGTTTTTTTTATGTACATTGACCTTTCGGGTTTACAAGAAATGATTCTGGTTTTGGCTTTAATAGTGATTGTAGGTTTTCAGGCTCAGCTGATGTGCAGTTACTGTCCCAGTGTTATATGTAGTGTTACTGTTTCCCCTTTCTAGTCTTCCTTCTGTGATTAGGCAACCCTTTTTTTTAGAGTTTTGTTACAGATTTTGTTAAGTGTTGTAGATAGGGTTTAGTGGTGTTGTTTAGGAGAGAAGCACATGTCCTGTTCTGAATAATTTTTGTCCAGAACATCGATTTTGCCATTATAGGTTATGGCCAGATGATCAAACAAAGACTTTGTTCTTTTTCAGCCTCTTTTGGAAAAGATTATTGCTTGGCTGCAGTTTCCATCTCCGGTCTATGGATTCATAGATACTGCTAAGAACAATGTCTTTGTACGGGTTAATAGGCCAAATTCCCGCGCAAAGTTCATTTTCTATGGTGGAGATTCCAGTTCGATAGAAGAGTCTCGCAAAAAAGCGGCTCACAAGGCTGTGACATATTTGACAATGGTTGCATGTCTGCCCTTTTTAATGACAAGGCCTTATAGCCGCCCTCTGCTAGACATAGAGTTTCTTGGTGCTTACAATTGATTTACATCTTGGGACGGAATAACATATGGAATTATACTTAATCAGTGTTCTTTTTGCTAATTTAGCTGAGTCACGTCTAAATAGGTAAATTGTTTGGGATTATAGGTTCTTAAGGCTGATATGAATGCCAAGATAACAGAACATGTCCTTTGTGCAGTGAATCAGAATCAAGAACAGTTGCCTCTTGTAAGAAAGCTCCTACACAACGTCATGCAAAAAGTAAATGGCTATAGAAATAATAAACATTTTAGAGCTAACTATCATGATAGGTAGCAATTAGCTTATATGCTTGTTTGCTCTTTTTTTTTGTGTTTTTTTTAGATCTTCTTGGTGCTGCTATAGATCAACAATTACCGACAGAGCCTTTCAGACGTTCTGTGCCTTGCTACTGTACTAAATGTGGTGCAAATTTTTTTTATGTTTGAGTCCCTGCATTTTTGCTGTGGGAATGGAGAAATTGAAATAGCTGCAAATGAGTTTCCTCCTGAACTTGCCTACTTATTCACTTTAAAGGAAGAAGTTGCTGTGCACTTTCGAAAGTATGCTAGATTATACAATAATCTGTTTGCGTACAGTTCTCTTAGGGGTCATTTTAATGCAAACAGCTACAAAGGCATTTATGTATTCAAATTGCATGGCCAAATGTATCATTTTGTTCCAGATTTATTGCCTGATGATAGTAGTCCCAAATACCTATACTTCTATGATGGACAACATGAAGCGAAAAATAGGTTGGGTTGTTTTCCTGAAGTAAGGGAGGATTTTATTAGTATCCTTATGCATGTATCACAACAAAATCCTTATGCTGTGTTTTTCCGGTCTTTAAGAGACAGATCCATTAATACGGACAAAGAATTGTTCTTAACCAAAACCCAATACTTGATCAACGTGTTTATAATGCACCTGATGTTGATGATGTTGTTGTAATCTAGCTAGAAAATGCTTCATCTAGCCAAATCTAAGTTCCTCATATATTAGTAACTGGAAGATCCAATGAATCTCACCAAATCTATCATAATTATGGTTGTTATGATCCACTTCAATACCCTTTGTTATTTCCTCGAGGAGAATGTGGCAGATTCGATTGCAGATCCTATAATGTCTTGTGTTATTCATACTGCTGAAGATTTATTAAACCAGGAAGAAACACGTAGACATTTTATACTCTATATGCCTTATTACCTATTTTTTACATGTACCACACATTCTTTGCAGTTGTGACATATTTTTGGTTTTTTCTTATACAGGTGCAAAGAGAAAGAATACTAAAGCAGACAAGTTTATTTCTCCTAGGGAATATTGTGCTTATAAGCTGCAAATTCGGCCTAATAACATGTTACTACGAGCAGGTAGATGCTTTCAGCAATACATAGTCGATATGTATGTAAAGATTGAAAATACGAGGCTTGGTTACTTTCAAAACAATCAGGAAATAATAAGAGCTGATCTATAAAAAGGTATTTTAGAATCACTGGATTTTGGGGAAATTGTTGCTTATAATGTTGGTCGTAGAGTAATCTTACCTCTAACTTATATTAGTGGCCCCCGGGATATGAAGAAGCGGTACCTAAATGCTATGGCTTTAGTGCAGCAATTTGGTAAGCCAGATTTTTTTGTAACAATTACATGTAACACTAATTGGCCAGAAATAAAAGCCGAGCTAGCTACTGGTGAGACAGCATAAGACATACCTGATTTAGTTGCTAGAATTTTTAGAGCGAAATTACTTGCACTGAAAAAAGAAATCATGGAAAAAAAAGTTTTGCAGGAGTTGCTGCAATGGTATATGTAGTTGAGTTTCAGAAAAGAGGTTTTCCACATGCCCATTTTTTAATTATTCTAAAACCAAGATACAAGCTGAAGTGTCATGGTGACTATGATAGGTTTGTTTGTTCTGAAATACCTCTTGAAACTAATGTCAATTTAAGGAGAATCGCGTTGGCGCATATGATGCATGGTCCTTGTGGTTTATTGAATCCACAATGTCCATGTATGCGCAAAGATGGCCTAAAAAATGAAGTTACAAGAATAAGTATCCTAAACAAATTTGCAATGAGACAACTAACAATAAAGATGGTTATCCTATTTATCGGAGGAGTGAAACTGGGGAAAAGGTAACCATAAGGAATACACAGCTAGATAACCAGTGGGTTAATCCTTGTAATCCTTATCTTTCTTTGTTATTTGATTTCAATTGAATGTTGAAGTATGTTCAACAATTAAAGTAGTAAAGTACCTATACAAGTATGTATACAAGGGTCATGATAGAATTTCATACAATGTAGTGCCTTCTAACAGTGAGCCTGTAAATGAGATTGAACAATATCAATCAGGGAGGTGGGTATCTCCTTGTGAATCTGCATGGAGAATATTCAACTTTGATTTGTTTGAAATGTATCCTGCGGTTCTACCTTTACAGGTCCATTTACCTAATATGCAAACTGTTCATGTTCGCCCTCATGAAAGGCTTTGTTTTGTTGTTTCAGATTCTAAACGGTCAAGAACTCAGCTAACTGAATTTTTTACACTGAATGCTGCTTCTGAAGATGGACTAGGATACTTGTATGGTGAATTTGGTGAGCATTTCACATGAGATTAGAGTGCTAAAGAATAGAATCAAAGAGTTCAGAACAGGATTTCAGTTAGGAGATTAGCATTCGTCTTCCTTGCAGAGGGTGAACGGTTCTTCCTTAGACTGTTATTGCTAAATGTGAGAAATCCTAAGTCATTTGAAGATTTGCAAATTGTCAATGGTTGTCTTTATCCGACTTTTCAGGGAGCTGCTATAAAGCTTGGACTTATAGAAGATGATGATGCAGCTAATTTAACATTGTCTGAAGCCTGTGCGACTCATATTCCTGCTGCCTTACGCCTTTTTTTTGCAACAGTTCTTATGTTTTGTCAACCAAGTGATCCTGGTGCTTTATGGGTTAACTATTTTACCCTTTTCTTGTTGAAGAATTTCTCACAAATTTCCAAATCACCTGCTCAAAGTGCAACAACTTACTGTCAGAGCAGTAGAGTAGCACCTTGAAGCCATGGGAAAATCTCTTGTTTTTTTTTGGGGCTAGACCTTTTAAATTCCCAGGTTAATGATGAGTTCAGACGTACAAAAGACATTCTAGATGCCCTTGGTGCACCAATCCCAGAGGAATGCTTAAGTTGTCGTTCTAAGCTGAACTCTGCATAGAATGCTGCTTTTGTGTGTATAATGGAACATGTCATGCAGCAAAAGGGCAGAGCTTATTTTTTATTGATGGCCCCGGAGGTACAGGAAAAACTTTCCTGTATAATGCTTTATATGCAGATTACGACTAATGAACAAGATTGTTTTACCTACAGCTACATCAGGAATTGCTGCAGCAAACATTCCTTCGGGTAGAACTTCTCATTCATGATTTAAAATTCCAATAGACAGTGAAGCTTCTTTAGCTTGCATGTTCCAAAACAGGGTAATTTAGCAGCAATGTTAAGGAAAATTACATTGATAATATGGGACAAGGCTTCAATGACTATGAAGCAAAATCTTAAATCTTCAAATCTTTTGTTACAGGATATATATGGGAATATTATGACATTTGGAGGAAAGGTTATTGTTTTTGGAGGGGATTTCAGGCAGGTTTTACTAGTGGTTCCTCAGAATACTATGAAGGAAGCAGTAGAAACAAGCATTGTTACTTCTAATCTGTGGCCAAAGTTCATCAAATTTAGGTTGACAGAAAACATTAGAGCAAGAGAAGATCACGTGTATTCTGCTTTTCTGCTTGATTTGGGCAATGGAAAACTACTAGAAACAGAAAATGCCTTTATCGAGTTACCAGAAGAGATTGTACAGTGCACCAACAATTTAACAGAATTAGTAGCTACCATTATAGAAAAAACATTTTCAGAAGTTGTTCAAGGGCAGTTTGATTGTCAGGTTTTCACCAGAAAAGCAATTTTGAAACCCATGAATGAAGATGTGGATTCTATTAACACATTCATGATTGAGAAATTTCCTGGACAAGCTGTTACATACAAGAGTTTTGATGCCATGCTGAATGATACATGTAGTATATATCCTACATAATTTATCAACAAACTATGTCCCGGTGGAATGAGTCCTCATGAGCTTGTCTTGAAGGAAAGTTGTCCTGTTATACTGTTAAGAAATTTGCTCCCTTCTTCAGGTTTATGCAATGGCACAAGGCTAATTTGTAAGAAATTTTTCCCAAATATCATTCAGTGTGTTATATCAGTTGGCTATTATAAAGGAGAAGAGGTATTCATACACAGAGTCAACTTAAGACCTTCTACCTCTGTCAACTATCCATTTTTGTTTGAAAGGAAACAATTCCCAATCAAGTTAAGCATTGCAATGACAATCAACAAGTCTCAAGGGCAAATTATTAGCCAAATATCCATTCATCTTCCACGGCCATGCTTTTCACATGGACAACTTTACGTTGCATTATCACGGGCCAAGAAAGAAAAAGATGTCTGTGTTTTTACAACAAAAGCTACAAACCAGTGTTTTGCAAATGCTGTTAAGAATGTAGTGTCTTATGAGCTTTTACGGCTAGCAGGTATCATTGAAAATGATACAGAGCAGTGCAGCTAATCAATTAACTTGGTAAAGCCTAAGGCAAATGCATAAAACTTGCTGTTAGTAAATCTTTACAGGTAGGTTAGGATTATTGAATGACAGATAGCGTAAAACTGTGATGAACTCATTGTTAGAGTTTTGCTCTTCCTAGTAAACAGGCTACCAGCAGTTTCTCTTTGTGAAGTATACATTATTATACGTGAAGTATCAATGTTTTTGCTTTCAAGAAACATTGCATTATGGTTTAAAACCACTACTTTGCCACTTAGATTCGGGAATTAAACTAGGTGTAGACTTATATAGTGGTTTATTATAGTGACAATCATTAGTTACAATATTCTGATTGCAATTGCTATTTGTTCGTGAATTTTTGACATTCTAACTTAAGATGTGAAACTGGCATTGCTATTATCAATGTTTAGATTCTTGGAGTTTCCTTTACTGATTCTACGTCGTAGTAAGTCAGTAGTTTTGTATTCACCAATAAAAACCGAAATGGAGTATGATTTTCTAATTTTACTAATCATAAATTTAAAACGTAGGGTAAATTTAGTTTACTTATTCTAACATATTTTTTTACCTAACAATAAAATTTCATATACATTATTTTTCTTTGGTATTTGGATTGTGCTTCTTATAAAAGGTGATGGGCTTTAGCCCACACAAACACCATTAACATTCATATGGTTGTGGGTGTGAGTTCAGAGTAAAGGTTCGGCAACACCAAAGTCGTGACGTTTGGGAAGTGAAGGGTTACTCTAAATGGGGGTATCACAACCATGAGATGATAGTATATGAAGTGGGTCATTGACAGTTAAGCGGCCTAAGTCCTGCTGCAAAACTAGTTGTCAAAGAAATGAGTGATGCTCAAGTGAAGCCTGCTAAAATATTCGCATCTGTGTTAGAGAAATTTCCTGAAGACCAGCTAAACCGAAGACACATCTACAACGTCAGACAAAAACTGAGGTTTGAACGGTCAGAGGGAAGGAACCCTATTCAGCAGCTTCTACACCAGGCACAAGCACGTGGTTACCTGTTCGTGTTTAATTCTGATGAAGAGACATCGGAGGTGACCCATTTGTTCCTTGTGCATCCTGATTGTGCTGATATGATCAAGTCTTGGCCATCTGTGCTTTTGATCGATTCAACATACAAGTACAAGTTCCCACTGGTTGAAATGATTGGGATGGCTTCAACGAACTTGAACTTTCTAATTGGTTATGCAGTCATCAAGGATGAGACGGATGCGAGTTATTATTGGGTGTTGAAGAAGTTGAGAAACTACATCGGCTCTAATGTTCAGTCATCAGCCGTCGTCAGTGATTGTGAGGGAGGTCTCTTTGCCCCTATAGCGGAGCTGTTTCCAGAATCGAAGCATTTACTGTACACATGGCACATTAACAACTCTGTGAAAGTCAAAGCCTACAACCTTTTCAACAAGAATTTAGATTCAGCACAGAGATTGATAAATGGTAAGTGGCAGAAGATCCTGCAAGCTACCACAGAGGCAGAGTACGATCGAGCCTTGGATAACTTTAGGGATGCGTAACAATGGTGTCCGACAGTGGTAAATTATGTGATGTAGCAGTGGATACCTCAAAGGGAAAAGTTTGTCAAATATTGGACAAACCAAGTTATTCATTTTGGAAACACTACAATATGTAGAGTTGAGAGCGTTCATAGAGCTTTGAAGGACTGGACTGATTCTTCCACCTCTGCTCTGGATACACTGTTCGAGAGAATAAACAAGGCTATTGATACTCACAAGAACGGCATCAAGAACTCTCTCGAGGACTCTAGACGGCGACATGGTATGATGTATTGCCATTTCATATTTAAGATTCTCCATGGTAGTGTGTCACACTACTGCTTGGGGTTGATTCTGAGCGAACACAACAGGATGAAGGAGTTGGGTGATGAAGTGGCTATTCGGTGCGGATGTGCTATATCAGTGACTCATGGATTACCTAGTGCATGCACCATTCACCACGTAATTACCAGAGATAGGGCGTCATTACATGTTGATCAGGTTCATCAATTATGGCGGATGCTCGTTATTGGAGAGCATGCTGCTCCACAGACGGTCGACCGTGAACAGGAGGAGTTGGAGCAGTTTCGTTCGATGTTTGACCGAGTGTCCTCCAGTCACCCTTCAATCATTCGTGATGCTACCCACGTACTTCATGACATGTTCAACACGTCTTGCTTGGATCACGAGGAACCTGAAGGGGTCGAGCGACCTAGAGGTCGACAACGGCGGAATAGTAGTGCGTTTGAGTACATTAGTGGTGGTGGTCGTGGCCGTGGTCGTTCATCGTCATCCAGTCGTAGCCAATCTTCTTCGTCGGTGAACATGCTCGGAACCGGTATAGTGCTTTACTATAATTTACTTTTTAGAATGTTTGTTGAGTTTACTGCTGACTTGTTAATTGTGTTTATTGATAGGTTCAACATGAAGAGTGGATATTGATTAGTTTCCATATAAGGACATGATTCCTAATATCATCATGGAATACTTGGACGGGTGGAATGATGTGGTTGCAGATGGAAACTGCGGATTTCGGATCGTGGCTGATGTATTTCAGGCAGTGAAGACAACTACGCTTTAGTGCGTTAGTTGATGTACAGTGAAATTGCCTTAAACTGAGATTTTTATCGTCATGTGTACGGCCAAGACTTGGATAGTTCTCTGCGGCGTATCTGGTGGGGAGGAGGACCTTGCGGTCAAAATCATTGGTTCGACGCCCCACTTGATCTCTTTGTCGTTGCAAACATCTACAAGTGTGTAGTCATGCATTTCGGGCTTGGTTTGCGTAGTCGAACTTATTATCCATGTACCACGGTTCTCCCTTGGTCTTTGCATGGGACCGTCACTAGACCGTTAAGAGAGTTAGCTATTGCATTTCTGGGGTCGTCATACAGACATTTCATCCAATTGGACCTGTCATCTGATTTTCCAATGCCACTGATCATACCTCGGTGGTACACCATTCGCATACCAAGCGTAGAGGGTTAGGATGTGCTGTATCATGACCTGATCCATCAATGGAACAACCTAGCTGCCTTTTAGTATTTCATGCGTATAACTTTTTATGTAACCTTGTATTTGTGTTGCTATTTTTTACAGACATTTATTTTTTCTATTCTAATTTTGATTAAATTTATATCTTGCATGCATACTAATTAATATTTGCGCGATACAAACTACAAAGATAATGTCAAATTTAAAAAACTTAAAATGATAATGTCAAATGTTACAAACTTAAACGATAATGTCAGATCTTACAAACTACTATGATAATGTACAAAATGTTCTATACATAAACTGCCAACAGATCAGTAATCCCTCTTTGACGCCCACTGCCACTGCGCTGGGGCCCGCTCTAAATCATCAATAGCAGCTCTACCTGATGCAGTTGTCATGCTGGTGGAGGAGGGACAACTTGAACAAATCCAAGCTGGCGAAGACAGTGCTGGGGCATGTACGCCTCTACGATCTCACGATACTGAATGAGTCCCGTGTAGAGGGTCCTGGGTACCCTATTACTAGGGTTCTGGCCGAAAGGCATCCATTTCACCTGCACATTTTTTCAAATTAGTAAGATTCATATAATAAATGCATCACAATATAAAATTAGAAATAATTTATACACTTTACCTCTAAGGGGGACATCCTGTCAAGCAATAACCATATCGATCGGAGGCGGTCAACGAACTTCTTCTCGAACCACGGACTCCACGCCCTGACACGTGGCATCCTATCCCCAATAGGAACCGGGTCGCGGTGTGGTCGAAATGCAGGAAAATACTCGTATATCCAGGTCTGTAATAAAGTCAAACATCTAGTGATACCTGTCGCGTCAGCCCGGCTCAAAAATCCTAGTTGGTGATACAGATACGCCAACGTAGCCGACCCCCAAGAAAACTGGCCTACTCTGTCAGGCTCACACGCGTCAACTATGTCGCGTGGCCTGAGCTTGTTTCCGCTCTTATCCGGAAACAAGGTACACCCGAGGAGAAGAAAAACATATGCAGCCAGCTGTGCGTCATGCGTCCTACGTGTAGTGGGGTGCAAACAACGCTGCAAGACGGATGCGATCTTCACACCGCCATGATCCCAAACACCAAGCGCCCGGTGTATAGCGTAACCCTGTCCACCGCCAACAGCTCCGCCAGCAAATCTATCCGATCCGCATCAGTCATAACAGAAAGTCGTTTTCCCTTTGTGCAATCCCAAGGATGGCCTCGATGTCATGTAACATGATCGTCATCTCACCGAACGGAAGGTGGACAGAGTTCGTATCTGGCTGCCATCGCTCAACGAAAGCTGTGATCAGCATTGAGTCAATATTATCGTGCATGGTGGCAGGAAGGTGACTCACTCTAGTGCCCTGCAATCAGCTGAACATTTCGCTCTCCTTCGGCCAAGCCTCAGCCCAACTACACAAAAAATTACAAGTCTTTTCCCGAGTTTGGCAATTCAAAATGCCCGTATCCAAAGTCCTCTCCTGGTCCTCCCAGATACGGGTAGCTATGTGTCCTAGAAAGCTAGGAATCACACTCCCGTCTACAGGTCCCCTTGCCACCTCACCCCTCACCACCCAAGAATCATTAACGGCCCTCGACCGTTTTCTGCTTACCGCAAACATAGTGGACGCAGATGATGTGCAGATCTACTAACAAATCTACCATCTCTACCTTTACGCACATTTACCATATGCGTCTCTTACACATCATCAAGCCTCTAACTGAATGGACTGTAATCATCATATGGTCCACTCTGATTGTCCACATCCTCATCTGCATCCTCCTCCTCCTCACCATCATCATCTTCATCCTCCTCAGGATGGTGAACCCGTTCTCTGCGAGCCGAAGCCGAAATACCACGGGATCTAACGTGTCTGGGCCCCGAGCTCTCCATTGAGTAGTTTCTACTTCTAATAACTTCCATACTCTTCCCCGCACCAGGTCGAAAATGCGATACCTAACTCCATTAAAAAAAAAATAACTAACCAAAAAAAAATCAAATAAACAAAAACAAATACTAACAAATTGACATAAAAAAAAATAACAGAACACTGAAAAAAATATAAAAAAAAAATACACAAAAAGAAAAAAAAAATAACCAAAACATACAAAATATATATAAACATAAAAAAATACAACAAATTTGAAAAAAAAAAAATAAAAATTAACAAAAAAATATACAAAAAAATAAACAAAATTTATACAAAAAAATTGGAAAAAAAAATATAAACATAAACAAAAAAAACAAAAATTCTGAATTTTTTTTTTTACAGAAAACTGAAAAAAAAATATAAACATAAACAAAAAAAACAAAAAAAAAAAAGGGAGGTGGCATCCCAGCCAGCCGCCAACCCCACGGCGGCAGCGGCTAGGCTGGACGCCAAGGCCACGGCGGCAGCGTCCTCGCAAGCGCCACCACCGTGGCCTTGGCGTCCTGACCAGCCGCCGTTGCTGTGAGGCTGGCGTCAGGCTTGGGCGCCGCCACCGTGGCCACGACATCCTGGCCAGGCGCCCCGCCCTATTCGAGTTTTTTTTTTTTTTTTTTTTTTTTTTTTTTTTTTTTTTTTTAAATTACCTTGCCACTGTGTGACTGCCTTCCCTCGGCTTCCGCCGCCGCCAATTCCTTGCCTTGCCGCCTCGACATTGTCGTAGATTGAAATTTTTTTTTTAGAGAGAAGTGAGAGTAGAGAGTAGAGAGAAGATGAGTTTTTTTTTTTTTTTTTTAACAAATAAGGGCAAAAGTGTCAATCCACCTACTATTTTTTGGGCTTTTTGTAGAGATTTGCGGGTGATATTTAGCAGTTCACTATAAAAACTCAAATAGTTAGGTAGTCAGGTGGTGTAGATTTCGACCACGGAAAATTTATATGTATTTGACGTATGTTTTGTTTTTCTTAACACCTAAAAAATGAATACTCACTTCATATTCTATTAACTCTACGGTTTTATTTTATTTTTTTTTATTATTTTTTTTTGGTGTAGGCATATTTTATTACTTATTCCATTTTTCTTTTCAGAAGCCTTTCACAATATTTTATTAATTTCTTCTATTCTAGTGGACCTCCAACTATTATACTTTGAATTTGTCTTCTTCTAACCATTCTACTTTACTCTCCAACCAACCCAAATTTCTTCATATTATTACTTTATATTTTTTTCTCCTAAATTTTGCGTATGGAGAAATGAAGCAAGTACTCTGTAATAAAATACGGAGAGAGTAAGAAGTAGACTTGATCACATTGAGCCCAACCCGATTTTGGGCAAAATTTTCTAGCCCAACCTGTTTAAAAAAAGTTTGGACGGGCTTCGAAAAACGATTTTATGGAGTTTTAGTTGTTTTTTTTTTTTCTTGGCCCGAAATTAGCCTGAAAAGCCCGAATGACCCGACTAGTTTGGACGGTTTGGACGGGTTCAAACACATTGGCTTGGCCCGAGGATTGGGCAACTTTTTTTGGCATCGGCCGGCCTAGCCCGCCCAATGATCACCTCTAATAAGAAGTCAACTTGTCTACAGTTTATTCCCTTTTGCCATTGTCACGAAATTACATTGCTGCCCTTGTGTGTGAGCTGTTGTTGTCTTACCCTTGCCCTTTCTTCCTCAAATCCTCACTCCCTTTTGTTTTACTTTTCTGAAGTTCATTGCTCTTTGTCCCATCATCTCAGTTTCTCTTTGACACCCGAAGAAGCCTAACAACATTAAGCTCTATGTTAGGAGGGTGTTCATCATGGACAACTGTGAGGAGCTCATCCCAGAGTACCTCAGCTTTGTCAGGGGTGTTGTTGACTCTGATGACCTTCCACTCAACAGAACAAGATTTTGAAGGTGATCAGGAAGAATTTGGTGAAGAAATGCATTGAAATGTTCAATGAAATCGCAGAGAACAAGGATGATTACAAGAAGTTCTATGAGGCCTTTTCGAAGAACATTGAATTGGGTGTCCATGAGGATAGCCAAAACAGGTCTAAGTTGGATGATATTCTACGATACCACTCAACTAACAGTGTTGAGGAGATGACTAGCCTCAAGGATTGTGTCACAAGAATGAAGGAAGGTCAGAAAGACATCTACTACATCACTGGTGAAAGCAAAAAGGCTGTCGAAAACTCCCCGTTTTTGGAGAAGCTCAAGAAGAGGGGTTATGAAGTGCTGTACATGGTTGATGCTATGGATGAGTATGCAGTTGGGAAATTAAAGGAGTATGCGGGCAAGAAACTTGTCTGTGCTACCAAGGAAGGGTTGAAGCTTGACGATGAAACTGAGGAAGAAAGAAGCGAGAAGAAAAGAAGCAGTCATTTGAGAATTTGTGCAAGGTGAATCTCATCCTATTTTTTTAGGGAAAAAGAAAATACTTTATGTTACTTTTAAATTTGCAAATATGAAATTAAAAAGGTGTCTTCCCAATTTGACGATAAAAGATTCTATAGGTATATTTGTGTCATAATACGTTTTGCTTCTTTTATGTATTTCTTTTACTGTAATTTAATATGTATTACAATATATGTTTTTTTTTTATTTTTTTTTATTTTTTATTTTTTATTTATTTATGAAAAAGTAGTATTGTGAGATTTTTTTATTTTTTAGTGAGACTTGTTCATCTCCATGCTGATAGCACTTCTATTCTAATTTTGAAAATAAAGCAACACAATTTTATCATTAATCTATTATGTTTAATTTAGAATAATTGTGTAAAGAACAACTTATATAGTTTGGTATTGACTGACACTCCTCAGATGATAAGTATGAAGCATTTAAGTTATATTATAAGACCCCTTTGTTTTAAGGCACTAAACCACTTCATGAAACAAAGTATAGTAGCCATTGTCAATATGTAGAATGAAGTGTAGCGTTTAGTGTCTCCATAGGTTATACACTTATACTCCTGACAAAAATGGACTAGCATTGCACATATTTTAACGTTTTTTTTTTTTGCTGCTTGTTCTATTTTACAGATATTGGCCTTGCAGCAAATTATCATGTGCACATCTGAAGCATGGTTTTTGGAGGATAAGCAACTTGAGACAAAGGTACCTTACTTTATCTTTGGTTCTTTTTAAAGTAGGTGTCATGTACACTTTGTATATTCTAAGAAGTATATTTTATATATTTGCAAGTACATTTTTGTCTATCTTGCGCACACTCGTATATATTAATACGTTTATATCTAGATACATGTATGTATAAACATAAATACCCCCTACCCTGTCATGTGATGTGCATGTGTTCTGAAAATGCAAGCACACAACAGAGGGAGTGATTGCAATACAAAAAAGACAGAAAATTCAACGTGTCCTTTAAATTGGGTCCAATAACATTCATCGAAATTATTGGTTATAATGAAAAAGGACTTATTGAACATATACAAAAGCTAGTAGGGGTATGCACAATTTGCTCAGGACCGGAATGGATTGGACCCTGATACGGATAGGACCAAGGTGCCAGTCTCTGGCCCTTGAAAAACCCTTGATTCTGGTTTTCTAAACCTGGAAAATTCCAGTCCAGAACAGGGACTTGGTATCCCTTTAAAATATTTTTTTTGGTGACAGTCTATGTTAAAATCTAACTCATATGATTTATACTTTTTATTAGTGAAAATAATGTACTAACAATCTTGTGGAAAAGAATTTGCAAATATTAATTGTTTTAGAAATGTAAAATCATGAACAGACCCAATGCTGGACCTGAAATTTCTGGTTCGGACTGGTCTGGAATCATTCTGGTTCGTGGCCCACTGAAAAATGGCTGCTCTTCCTGGCTGATTTATTTTTTGGTCCGCTTAGGGTTTATTCCGTTTGGATCATTTTGTTTTTACCAATATACCAGCTATGCAGACTTGTATTTTTAGACAGAGAAGTACGTAAATAATAATTATAAAAACCTGAAAATAATGCCTTCGTAACAAACATTGCTCCGTTAACATAAATTGAAAACTCAAAAAAGACAAACATGAAAATTTACATATTATTTTATGACCAATAAAAGTTGGAATTTTTAGCTATTCATCAGACCAGATATATCATTAAAACCCAAAGTTGTTACAATTCTATTAAGATTCA
This sequence comes from Chenopodium quinoa, assembly GCF_001683475.1. Taxonomy (NCBI): domain Eukaryota; kingdom Viridiplantae; phylum Streptophyta; class Magnoliopsida; order Caryophyllales; family Amaranthaceae; genus Chenopodium; species Chenopodium quinoa. The sequence goes on along the minus strand of NW_018745170.1, from coordinate 3,506,838 downwards.
TTGAAGATATGTAAACCAACTAATCCTATATAAATTGCTAAGGTTGGTTAAATGGTGAGTTTGCAGTAATAAAGGGTGAAGCTTTGAGAGGAAGGCTAGGAAAGAGTTGTAAAGAGGGTAATGAGATATCTGAGGAAGTAATTGATGGAATTCAAGAAGGCAGAGGAAAAATATGGTTTGCTATTCTCGAGAGATAAATGCAAAGAAGTTTTGGGGATGATAAATATAGCCTCTAATAAGATGTTGACATAATTTTTCCTCTAGCTATTGTGTTGAGCTCTCCTTTAGGCTGATGTTCATAATTTGTCATTTTACAGTTCTTTAAGTGCTTAGTGGATCAGTGAAGAACATACATTGTAGGTTGTATCTATTGATTGAAGAACATAGAAAAATTGGGAACTTGGGTGTTAGATGTGTGTATTGGACGTATAATGTTTGAAGTTTTATCTCCTGTTAGCAAAAACATACATCAAACTAATCTTTATTGCCTCATCGGGTATTTTCCTATTGTTTATGGGTTTAATTTATAGTAGCATGAAATATAGTAATCACTTCGAAATAACAAATCGAGTATCTGGAATTGATTATCTGATTGTGAGTCTTCTTAATAATTTTGCTAGAGCTTAAATAAACTAAAGAATGAGACCTTGTTGGAGTTGGAATTAAAGGTTATGCATATTACGGGCTACCAATGACAGCTCTCTCCCAAAATAATAGTAGTGAGGGATATGATGTTTTTTAAAGGTTATGCATATTACGGGCTACCTTCTTAATAATTCAGATTTGATTGATGTTTTTTTCTGATATGATGTCAGGTATGGCTTCATGCTAATTTGTTTATGGGTTTAATTCCTGATTTATTTGCTTAACCTGAAATATTTTATCTTCAAGTTAGGGATAATAAGTTGACTGGGTTGTTATTTTTTTTCGTCCTACATCCGCCTAAGTTTTTATTGTCTTTCCATCCTTCTTGATCCTTTTTCGTTACTTTACTCATAAATTTGGGACAGAATATTCTTTCGTGCCCTCCTCTAACATAACATGGCTCGCCATATACTTTTTCAGTAGCAAGTGACATTCATACTACTCTGATATGTCTTCATCAGCTTCATGCTATCACACTTGTCTTCATCGGCTTCATGCTAATATTTGTCTTCTTTGGGGGTACATCAAAGACCTTGAAAATTTGCATATAGCCTTTTGTTGTAACAAATTATTAGTTTTTTCTTGTTTTATTCTGTGAACTTTGTATAGTTCTTTGTGTGACTTTATATCTAAACAGAGTTATCTTGATGAGTTGATGGTCTCATCGGATGTAGGGTCGTAGGCTAGATAAGCTCATAAGATATTTTCCATTGCAGATTTAATCAGTCACTGTATGGTTTGACTTGGTTTTGCTTTGCCATCTTTCTATATGTTTGTTGTAACTTCATAACCAATGCTTTTAATCATGTATATATTTGTTTCCACTTCTAGGGTTACCAATCAGGTGGTTGTGGCTCCAACTATTGTTGCAAATACTGGTTGAGATTGGTGTTGTGTAGATACTACTTGTAAGAACTGCTCATCAGTTGCTCTGCTTGTTATTTGCTATACTTAGCTTTAAAAAAAAAAAGCGTTTCCTTATATTCTAACTAGCCTACTGTAATACTGAAATCGTTCACCAATTTTTCTTCCAGTACGTGAGAAAAATATCTACTCTTAGTCACCGTGTATTTCTTGATTGATCGATTGAGTCATGGCTTTGTAAATACAATATACTGATTAATTTGTGCTATGATTCATGCTTTAGATGTTGATAGTCCTATTATAATAATTTATTATAAGAATGGAGTAAATTTATAAGAGAATTCAATTTGTAAGATTTATTACTCTAGCTGTATTGCTCAAATCTTAGTTGAATTCAAATCTTGTTATGGCCTAAATAGATCTTGAAGTTTTGAATTCATGAGAGGTTTCAAGTCTACAAGTGGACTTCTACTAATTTAAGTTCTCAATTTATTATCTTTCATATTTAAGGCAATTGTTTATTTTACCCAGCAAATTATGAAGTAGAGTACATGTGTAATAATTTGATTATTCCACATGTATTATATGGAGTACTTATTAGACGCAAAATATATGTTAAATATGATTAAAACTATGACTAAGGTATATCAATGCTTATCCAATATCATGAATAGAGCTCAACTTGCATAACATTATCGTTCATTTCACTTTGTTCAAATTTATAGGAGATTTAAATTATTACTAAAAGTTAGAGAAGCCAAACAATAGGGTATCATCATCATAGGGACTAATAAACAAGCTTCAACCATGATACAACAAAAAATTGGATTTTTGCTCCATGTTCCTGCCTGTCTTGTACTAGAATATTAATCCATGAGACAAGGCCACGGGGATAGAGAAAGAGACAGGATTTGAGGCAATAGATGAGAAAGGAAGAGGTGGAAAACATGTTTAAAAGATTATTCTTAATGTTTAATTGTTGAGAGACATAGAGACTAAAGAGGGGGGGGGGGATTTAGAGAAATTAGAATGTAATAATGAAGAAAGAAAAAGAGTGAGGAGGAGAAAGAGATAGAGAGTATTTATAATGCCATTTTTAGAATGTAATCAAAAAGGAAAAAAGGAGTACTTTTCAAAAAGATTCTAGAATTTATAAAATTATGTAAGTCCAAGGAGTGGAGAGTAAGAGAGAAGGGAGGAGTCGTCAAGAGGGAGGAATAAGCGAATAAGGATTACCTTTGTAAAATAGTGCAAAAACATAAGATATGGTACGAGGAGGGGAGAGTGAGGGAGAGATGGTCACTAGAAATACATAATTTTAAAAGTGTCGTACTCTCTTTGTTTTTTAAGAGTTCTTCAATGATAAACTTATTAAAAAATCATCATGGTTAATGCATATTAAGAAGCCTAGGGCCATCTAATTGAAATTCACTACTTAAATCACTAAAGTTATGATGGTCTGAATGCATATTAAAAAGCCTAAGGCCATCTAAATGAAATAATAAATACATACCTATTTTTTATCCTCAAATTCTTTGTATTTCTTATTAAATAAACCAATTATTTCATGAGGAATTAGAATAGTATTGTTACTTAAGGGGAAAGCGTATATGATGAACATACAAATAACGACAAAACAATGACCAAAAGATAATACCGATAACTAGGGGAACCGCGCGCAACGCGCACGGGTCTACAAGTAGTTCAAAAAAATGTTAGAGTATCTAGTTAATTAAATGTTACTGTAACTACTATGGTACAACATCCCTTTAAAAAAAAAAAAAAAAAAAAAAGCTTCTATGGTACAACAAACTCTCCTTAGGCCCTAACAAGTGATACCCTTGATATATATCAAATACACTAATAACATTATTCTTCGTATCTTTAATGGTTCGTTTTCTTTTGGGATTGGTTTGAAATAGTCGGATTTAACGATTTGGGTTAGAAACTAACAACTCTAATTTATATCCCCTAGCTAGCTAGCATTGTCAAGTTAAATTAAACTTAGTACACCAATTAAGATATGTGAAGTATGTGCTTTATCTTAAATCTTTAATTTTTACTTTATACTCCTTCCATCCCTTAATGATAGTCCCTTTTGGTCAAATTTTAGTCCTAAAATGTTCACCTTATTTGTTTCAACAACCATTAAAATTAATTTTTTTACCAAAATTCTCTTCAATTTGCAACAATATTTGTGCAAATTTAACTTTCTCATGTAAATTTTGCTTTTCTATATACTTTTATTATTTTCTCTCTCTACTTTTTTGCATACTCAATGTAAATTTATCTTTTCAATGTATTTTTACTACTTATTTATGTTTATTAATTTTCGTGAAAATTGTGCATAAGGGACCATCAATAAGTTTGGAAGGAGTATTTCTTAAACACACAAAATAGTCCTTGTAGATATCAATACCTTGTGTTCTTCATTTGATATTTACTAAATTTAAATGATTAACTTTGCTAATCTTAACTAATTTATGCTAATAATTTTTTTTTGTTGCTAATATACTCCATATTTTAAGGTGAAGTAAATAAGAACTTAATATAATACTGCAATTATAGCTTTCATTAATGTGACATTACTAAATTCATTTATTGAACTACAATTTCATTAATGCCACTATTGGATTAGTATAAGTAATTGCAATTTACCAAGAAAAATAAATTTTTTTCAATTTAGCACTGAAGTAATTACAGTTTATCAAGGATAATATATATTTTTCAATTTAGCAATGAAAAAAAAATTACATTGTTACCAAAGAGAATTTTCCAATATAAAAATATGTATTAATATTTATAATTATTTTTGACATAAAAACTAAATAAAAAATCAACTAATAATAAATTTGTATAATGGTAGTCATTTTAAGGATGACTAATTAATATAAAAAAAAAAGTTAATAAAAGTTGCATATTTAAAGAGTACACGATAACACGTATCAACAAATTCCAATAGCGAATATCCCTATAGTTAAGAATGACAATAGTGTTAGGTTGCAAGTGTGAGTTGTTGCCCCACATGGAAAAATTAAAACAAAGGAACCACTAGTTTATAACTTAAGTGAGCTACTCCTCCTATTGTCATATGGTTTTGGGATGGAACCTCACTTGAGCTTATGTATGGGCTTTTCTCTCATCTTTTTGTCTCTCCCCGTTTCTAAACAATGGTACCAGAGCCGATTGTTCAGCTGGGCCTCTCGCACCCATTTCTTAGACGCTGTTGTGTAGGGTCTGTGACGCCAAGACCTGTTTATTGGCGATCTCCTTAGAGGTTCTTGTCTACACCCCAATTTCCTCCATAAAAGCTTCTCACTGAAGTGCTCTGAGGGTTTGGGTGCATTCGTTTATGCTCAAGGGGGAGTATTTCGAACTCACAGTTGAGGGGGAGATTGTTAAGTTGCAAGTGTGAGCTATTGTCCTGCATGGAAAAACTAAACAAAGAACCACTAATTTATAAACTAAGTGAGCTACTCCTCCTATAGCCATATGGTTTTGGGATGGAACCTCACTTGGGTTTATGCGTGGGCTTTTCTCTCCTTCTTTCCTATCCCCAAGTTCCTAACAAATAGTAATAACTAATGAGTAGTTTCATTCCCCCTTTCTTTTAGTGTACAGTAGCGGGTGCATATATTAGCCTATTAGGCATTGAGGGCCATTGACCGCACTGTAAATTTGTAATTTTGAAATACAGTATACTTCTAATAATTGACTCAACGTTACTCCGTATTATCTATACAGAAATACATTATGAATGTATTCATTCTTAAAACCTCATTATATTCTTATTATATGAGTTGTGTGTATGCATTTGGATATTTGTATTTGTGAGGAAGATTTCTTAATGCTTTCATTTTTCTTACAAAAAAAAAAAAAAAAAAAAATAATCATAATAAAATAGACATTTGCATTTCATCAATCTCATATATTTTAGTCTTACTATAAAAATTTCAAGAAAATTAAGGATTTTGAAACATAAATTTGCAATTACTCGTAATATTTTATTTGTATCTAGCTCATTCTTGCATTAAAATCACAATATCACTTTCTCGTGCATAAATTATTTAATATGGCTATTGACAATGACAATTTTCATTGGCCCACTCTTTTGTTTAACAAGTGCCTTTATATATATTGCCTTTTACCATTTTAATCATCAAACTTCACTTTGCTTTTCTATCTTTTAAAAAATATGCGTGCCATGTTAACAAAATCATACCAACACAAGAATTGTCATTTTCCTATATTTATTTTTAGGAATTGAAAATTTCACTTTTGTTACCACCAAAACACATGTGTTTCACTTTTGCTACCCATTTAAATTTTATTTTTATTTTACTACCACCTAAAAGCACATTTGTTAAAATTTGCTACTAGTTGACGGAATATGTTACTATTGCCGTTCGTGGGCCCCACTTCAACGGTTCTTTTGTCAGTCTCCTCTCTTTAAATAACTGCTGCTAACGTATCTTCTCCAAAGTTGTACTCTTACAGAAAAAAAAGATCAATCAATTCCCATTTGACGAAAGACGAATTTTGTTGGAGAATTTGACAAATTCAATCAATTGCGAAGCGATTTAGCTCAGAAGGTGAAAATTGCGTTCGAAATTTAGGGCTATTAAGGTGAGCACCTTTAATTAAGCCAATGAATTCCTTTATGCGAAACCAATTAGAAGATTAAATTGCACTTTACGTTCAAATTATTGTTGGTTAATTATATTTGTGAGTGTTTAGAAATGATACAGAATCTGAATTTGATTTTCAATTGGTTTAATTGGTAGTTAGTTTCATTCAATCGAATTAAGGTTCATATCCCAATTGAAATTAGGGGTTATCAATTGGGATTTGCATGGATGAAATTTATGGTGATGTTTGGTGAATAATGAATGTATGAATGTAATTGTTGATAAATCTGGTTGAATTGCAGGCTATAATATCATTGATTAGATGTTCTCCCTTCAAACAGAGGAAGTGTGATTGTGGGATTCCTATGGCTAGGCTGACATCATGGACAAGAGAGAACCCTGGAAGGAAGTTCAAAGCCTACAAATTCTATGATCCTAAAACAGAAAGTAGGGGTTGCAAGTGCTTTGAGTGGGTGGATGAGGGAGAAGGCACTAACTGGCAAAGGGATGTCATCAATCAACTTCTACTGGACAAAAAATTGATGAAGGGAGAAATCAACTCAGTGCAGAGAGAATTTGAAGATTTAAGTGGGCAAAGAAGGTGTTTGCTAACTGAGAATGACAACCTGCTAGTGAAGTGCAAAGCTCTAAGTTCTGAGAGGAAGAAATACAACAAGCAAGGGCAACAAATCTGTGTTGGTGGATGCACAACTGTCCTAGCAATTACCATTTTGTTGTGTATTTCTGATTGTACTTGTTTTAGCTGTATTCAAATGAGATTAGGGTAGTGCAAGTGGGTTAGATGTAATGACTGCGTATTTAGATGATGTTGGTTTAAGACAACAACTTCTATATGTAAGACTTTGAATTATTATGAATGAAAGTTGCAATGTTATTTTGTAGCAATAAAATAGTCTTCCTTTCAATAGCAGTAAGCACTAAAGTGCATGGAAAACATCAAAGTTAAATTCTGATAGTTAGTTGTACAGAAAATTAGTGCCAAATCAAAGTTCACCTTAGAAAATAAGTAGCATAGTTGCACGGTACATTAAACACATGGATAAAAGCCTAATTTTTCTTATTTTTCCCTCTCCCTTGCTTTGTTGTTGACTGTGTTGCTGCTGTTGTTGTTGTTGATGCCTGGGATGCTTGGGTGTAGGCTGCAGGTTCTTGGGATGGTCTCTCTTAAGGGAATGTGTTGTTAGCTATGCTCCATGGACCAGGAGTTCCACCAGTCTGTATTTAAAAAAATAATAATAAGAAGAAGAAGAAGGAAAACCATCAAAATCTAACAGTTTGGGCAGGATAATTTACACACCTTCCTAGTAGCCCTTGCCTCCTTCCTCCTTCTTTGTTCCTTCATCCAATCATTTTGCAAACTGGTTTGCATGCTTTGTTGGCCTCAGGTGGAGCTGCAGGAGCTTGCATTGGTGCATGCCACAAGTCTTGGCATAATGACCAAGCTGTCCACAATTGCCACACCTCTTCTGTCTTTTCAGTGCTTTTGGTTGTCTGCCACTGCACTCAGGTGCTCCCTCTCCTCTCTCCAGCTTTCTTTTCTTTGACTTTGACCTCCCAGGCATAACTCTTACTGCTGGAGGTAGGGGCTCTCTGAGATGATGCTTCTCCCAATGCTTGGGTCCAAGCATAGGCTTCACAGCTTCCTCATATGAACATAGATATTTCTGCCTTGTGTAATACACATCCACAAAGTCTTCTTGGTCCACCCTCTTGTCCAATATGCATGCAAACCCATGTACACATGGAATACCAGTTAACTGCCAATGGTAACATGTGCATGTCATCTTACCTAAGTCAACTAGCACTGTATCACCATTGAGCTCAACCTCATAGGAGTCTCCTCTTGAAACCTGCACTATGCAGTGCCTTGCAGCCCTCTCAACCCTCTGAAAAAGCTTAGTCACATACGACATTAGCTTCCCATCCATTTTCTTGGCAGCCTCCCATTTCTCATTATGCCTCTTCATCATATACCTTCTTATCCACTCCATCTGAGTGAGTATCGGCTTGTCCCTTGCATCTCTTATAACAACATTGAATGTCTCACATACATTGTTCAATAGCATATTTGATTTGCAATCAGAAGAAAATGCACGCCTAGACCACTGCTTAGCATAAATGTTATCTAGATACACATATGCATCTTCAGACAGGAATTTTATTGATTCCATTGCCACCTCAAAGTCAGCCTACCACATCATACAAAAAACAGCAGAACAAAATCAATGTTTCTTGTACCAAATATGACCAATGTGTCCAAATTTAGCCAAAAGTAGCAAAATGAATCAAAGCACACTGAACTCAGGTGAAACGATTGACATTCAACACAGTCCACAAGGTTGACATCAAAGATTTAGCAAGAAAACATTCAACTCAGTTTAAGCAGATTGGATTCAACTCAGTTTAAGCAATCAATCAAAGCTCAAGCATTTCCTACATTCAACTCAAGTTTAGTGGCTCACCAATATTGTAGCCCTAGCAGCATTCCAGAAGAGCTCTTTGAAGGTTGATCCACTGAATTGAAGCTTGAAGTTGGCCCAGATATGCCTGACACAGAACCTCTTCTCAGCAAATGGGACTTGCAATTCAAAGGCTTCAAGGAGACCCTGTATTAACAATCAACACATTAGTGCGTAACTACTCATATCATATTAGTTACTATAATTAGACTAATTAGGGTATGTAAGCTCACCTTTTGTCTGTCAGACATGAATGTCCAACCACAGCCTTCACACACATCACCAAGGTCCTTTTTCAAACACTCCAAGAACCAGCACCATGTATCCTTATTCTCCACTTCAATTGTAGCCCAGGCAAGTGGATATATGTTATTGTTTCCATCTTTTCCAACAGCCACAAGTATTTGTCCTAGGTAGGCTCCCTTTGGATGACAACCATCAACACCTATCAGAGGTATGCATCCTTTTATGAAACCACTTCTCAATGGTTGAAGACAAATGTACATCCTCATAAAAAGTGGTGGTTTAGGGCTGCTTTGTTCCCCTGCTACCACTATGCACACCCTAGAGCCAGGACTGTACTTAATTACATCTTTTCCATAATCCCAAACCCTGGCATATTGCTCTACAGCTAACCCATAAATCATCAGCTTTGCCCTAGCTCTAGCAAGCCAAGCTTTGGAATACCCTACTGTTATGCCAAGTCACTCAACACCCTAGCCCTAAAACTTTTTATTTTCTAACTTGGGTTGTGCCTCCATTCCTCAACATACTTCTCAGCAAGATACTCAGCATTCACCATTGAATTCATTGTACTCCTCATACACCTATGCTTTAGCCTCAAATCTTTGATTTGCCAAGCATGACTGTTGTACAATCTTTTAACAGCCACCTTAAAATTGCACTTTTTAACCTTATCACTACACTTGCAGCTCCCTGGCACTTTGCTTCTTTTGGAATTCCACTCACACCTACACCTTCTCTTATAGAATGTGGTTATCCTATCACCACCATAGTGCAGATAGTAATACTTATATATGTTCTCTATTGCATGTGTCCTCAAGGCTTTCCTTAGAATGGTGCTGTGGTAGAACTGCATCTTCTTCACTAGCACAACTGCTTTTTTGAAATCAGTTTCTTCATGAAACCAGGGACTATCATCTTCTTCCTCATCTGACCCATGTAAACTTCTAAGCTCATTTGATTCAGAACCTTCATCATGCACTTCCACTTCCTTACAACCAATGTCCTTAATCAGTTGTTTCAGTTTCTCCTCCCTTTCCACAACTACACCCTCTGAAGTTTCAGCCCTATGTCTCACAACCTCCAAGCTACTTTCTACAGCAGTTAAGATGCCTTCTCTAGTTTGCCTATGCCACTCATCATCATCACTGTTTTCCTCTTCTTCCCAGGCTTCCAATCAATTCCTAGATCAGTTGCATCTGAGCTTGATGACCCAGATCCTGATTCATCCTCTTCACTCAATTTAAGAGCCCTCTTTGCTTTTATTTTCCCACTTCCCTTCCCTCTACCCTTATGCAGCCTCACACCACCATCACCTACTTTTTCTATAACCTTACCCTTCCCCTTATCAACAGATCTAGAAAACCTAGGGCTTCTCCTCACTTTGCCCACACCAGCTTCTATTTTAGGTACTTTAGAAACTCTAGGGCTCTTTCTCAAGACAAGGTTAGTAGGTTTATGTGTTTTGTTTTGGGTTTTAGGTGGGGTAGAGCATTGTTGTGTTTGGGATGGCTGTTTTTGGGTTGGGTTGGATCCAGTACCAGTATGGGCAGACACATGGGCGGTGCAGTTGGATGCACTTTCATTGAAGTTGGATTGTTGTGGGTTTGAGGTGGGGTTATTATCTTCAACTACAATGCTCTAGGGGTCCTCACTAGGGGTAGGGTCATCAGAAACTGTACAAAATACCTCTAAATACCCATCCCTGTGCTTAGCTTCTAATAACCCTTGTACATCCTCAACAATTTCTATCTTCCTTTTACCAGTCATCCAAGTCTTACCATTTTCTTTGTACCAGAGAACATATATGTTAGGTACATCCCATCCCATGTCCCTAATCCCTTCAGTACATAAATATCTTAGATATCCTACTGTCAAGTAAGTCAGAGATACATTCCTTTCCCAATGAGTGAACCGAGCTTCATACACTTGGTACCGGACTCCCCTACGACTCTTAAACACAAAATCCCCAAATATTCTAAGCTTAATATCAACATTATCATCACCATCAGCCATTTGTTTAATCTACAATTAAATAGCAAAAAACAAACAAATCAAACACTATTTTATTCCTAATAGTAACTGTTTCGGGGTTTTCTGATGTCCTGCGGGAGAGTTACAATTCCGAGACTGGAACCGGACGCCTGTACCTGCAAAATAACGGAGACTCCTGTGAGCTCCGCCTCCAACGGTCAAGTTAGTACCTGATTAAGGAGTAATTAATGCGGAAATTAAAGTGATTTGGTCTCTCTAGGTGAGAGTGTTTAATGTAGGTAATCTGCTTTGTTAGCGAGATCAGCCGGTTATTACTGTGTGTAATTAATGTGTTTTTTTCCGTAATGTTTCTGTTCTCTTTTTGTTGTAATCCCCCTTAATGAGGATTAAAGGAGGTATTTATAACCTTGGGAAACGTGCCCATCCTAGGTTTAGGTAAACCTAGGGCCGATTGGGCTTCCCTCGGAAGTTGGGCCTGGGTGGCCGGTTTCTCCATTAGGCATGGAGTATGCCACATGTCTTGACATAACAGGTCCAAGGTGGACGAATAGGCGCGTGCCACGTGGGAAGCCCTGACTGTTCCAACTGGGGGACACTTGGCAGGACCTGATTGGTCCACGTGGCGCATTCCGATTGGTGGGAGCAAAATCCCCTAATCATTTGCCCCTCACAGGTGGCACGTGATTGGTCACGTGTTACCTGTGACAGGTGTCGCACTGTAACAGGCGACGGCCTGCTACAGGTGTCAGTCGGCGAAAGGACGAGAGATTTTCCCGCCCAAATTTTGAATTCTGAAAGTGACCCTTCGCCTTCTCACTTTGCCTATATAAGGGAGATTTGTCTTGAGTCATTTTCACACTTTGAGAACTTTTTGAGAACATTCGGACCCCTGAACTTGCTCTGACATTTTGGACCTTTTCTGCCTACCGCCTGTTCTGACAAGCCGACCGCACCGGATTTCCAGAACTTCATCAACCGTCACTCGTTCAGGTAACTCAGTTCTCTTACTCTTAATTTTCTTTTTATTTTCTGAAATGGCACCACGGAAGCACACGACACGACCTAGGTTAGTGATCAGCCGGTCACCGGGGACGGCTGAATCTAGGACTAGGAGTGCCGCCTGCCCTTTTCCGGACCCATCTTTGCCCTTTATACAAAGTCCGACTGTATCTGTGTCTATGCAGAGCAGGATGGCCAGAACGAAAAAGACAGCTAGGATCTCAAATTCAGACGGCTCCTCCCACAGGGTGCCGCTTAGTGAAACATCTGACCAGGCGCCAGATGTGGAAGTGAAACAAGGCGGCCTGGATGCCAGCAATTCTGTGGGGGGAGTCATAGTGACCCCTTCCCATTTAACAGTTAACAAATCTGCTCCTTTTCAAAGAGAGGAGGCGGGCCCCTCCGGGAGAGGGGAGGAGTCGTTCTCTTCAGACTCGTCGGAGGACGATTCCGAGTCAAGCTCTTCTGGCCATGCTTCTTTGGGTACAGAAGAGAAAAACAGCCGCCTGCAAGAGGCGAGACTTTCTCACGCAGTTGAGAAGGGGGACAATTGGGCGGAACCATCCGCCTCTTACCGAGAGCTAAATACCCCCTACTACTGCACGGTACCTCGGGGCCGAATCACAGCCATGCAAGAGAAAGTGGAGAGCTTTATTGCAAACCACACCATGGGCCCCGATTTTCTAGTGTTTGTGCCGGATCCAGAAGACACAGTCGTCTGGCCGGCTGGTTCTAGTTATGAAAGCGCCTTCTTTGGCTGCTACGAGGCGGCCATCAAGGCAGGGCTTCGCTTCCCATTACATCCGGCTGTTCAGCGGATTTTGGATGGGTATGAGTTGGGGTTATGGCAGTTAGCCCCAAACTCCTAGGTCAACGTACTCGGCTATGTGGCCGGGTGCGAACTGCACGGGGTGGAGCCGAGCTTCGAGGCTTTCGCCCATATGAACTATCTCAGCCGGACCCCTAAGACAGGCGGTACCGGCTGGTATCAATTGACAAGCCACAGGGGCTACCTCATGACAAGAGGTAAAGCAAACAAGTGGAAGGATTGGCGGAGCACCTTCCTCATCATTGAGAGTTCAGACATTGAGCTGAACAAGCGCTTCAATAGGTGGAACAGGAATCCGCCCCTTCTTGCAGGCGGCCGTAGCATGCCGCCTGTTCCCCCCAAGGCTAAGAAAGAGATCCTTGATAAAGGACTCTTTAAAGTAGAGTCGAGGGTCGACTCTACTTCAGGGGTACGAGAGCAAGTACCCCTGCACTGCGTCCCGAGCTTCAAATGGCTCTATGACGAGTACTTTTTGGCCGCCTGCGGCCTAAGCAGTCGGTGCTCAAGAGGTAGTCGGCCTGTCGAATACTCTGTTGTTCCATACATTTGTTGTTTATCTTTTATTAACTTTGCTGTTTGTTTTTGCAGCTGACGCCATGAGCAAAATCACCGCCTCCAAGACTGCGGCGGCCATGTTGCGGGCCTCTATTATGACACAAGCTTCAACCGACTCCCCCAAGAAGGGGGCACCCTTGGTGAGCTCCGAACCTTTCACCTTTTTTTTGGAGTGTTTATGCATATACTGACTTTTTTCTTCTTTTTTAGACGGGTGCTCCAAGAGCTTCATCTTCCCAACAGCCGGACCCCAAGGCCCGGAAGACGACTGTTGGGAGCTCTCCTGGTTCTGCCAGGAAACAGGTGGCGGCTGAGAAACAGCCGGCCACTTCTTCTAAAACTCCAATTGGGCCGCCTAGAGGTATGAAGTTGTCCTTGTAAATTTTAGACTTGCTCCCTTTGTTACTAAGTCTAATCCGTTTGTTTATGCTTGATGCAGCCGGCCCCCAGGAGCCTGACTTGGTAGAGATGGCCAAGTCTATGATCAGGGCAGTTCCTCCAGCTGAAAGGGAGGCGGTCAGGGGTGTCGGCACCCTTGACCTTGACGGGATTGCAGGGGTCCTTGCTGAGGTATACTTAGCATATTTTTGAGTATTTGAATTTCTGGACGCTTGTTTTCTTTTTGTTTGGAAACTGACGCCTGTTTTTTTGTACTTAGGCCCTGCTCCGAGTTAACGGCCTTCGCAAGCCGCTTGATCGGAAGAACAAAGAGGTAAAGGCTGCAAAAGCTATGGCCGCCTCTGACTGTGATAAGGCAATGTTTCAAATTGCCCAAAATGAAGTACTGACCATTGATATTCTTTATTATCAGGCGCAGGCTACCGCCGCTGTTCGGGCTCAGTTAGAGGCGGCCCAGAAGAAGAATGACGAGCTGGAGGCGACCATCACAAATCTCAAGGCCGAGCTGAAACCTCTTCGCCTGAAAATGTACTCTTACGAAGCCATGGAGAAATCCTTGGCCAGCGTAAAGGAACGCCTGGTGACCCAGGAGAAGAGTCTTACCCAAGAGCTCTCGGAAAAGGCCGAGCAAGAGAAGAAAGAGCTGGTCCGGGAGATGATGGAAGACTCCGCTCAAATCCAGCGCATGACCTGGGGCCGCCTCTTCCCCAGTGCCGACTTTGCCTCTTGGGAAAGAACGTACCGCCAGTGTTCGGATACATATAATCAAGAGATCCTGGCGGCTGCTGAAGAAGAGGCGTTGGGGGAAGCGTTGGAGGAGGAGGAGTCGGTAGTGGCGCTTGTGCCGCTTGGGGGTAAGGCATCAAAAAAGGATGCAGCTGAAGCCGAGTCCAGCAAGAAGAGTGCTGACCAGGCGGCAGCTGCTAATACTGAACTGCCCCCTTCTTAAGCTTTATGTATTCTTTCCACGGCCTGCGTGCCGTTTGCTTTGTATTTACCCGGCCAGGGGGCCGGGGCTTTGAATATTTTGCTGGTCTTTAATGACCGGCTTATTTTTAATGAATTTTTGTTTTGCTTCAAATTTGTCTAAGTATTCCATATCTAATATCCAATTTTTCACTAGACCGACTGTTTTACATGGCCGAACGTTGCAGACAGGTACGGATAGTTAGTACGCCGCCTATGCCCCTGGACGACTGGTTGTCTGTTTCCAGGATAGACGATCAGTCGGCCATTTATCCAATCAGTATTCAAACTATTTTGTCTGGATCCTTTTTAGGCAGGCGGTCTTGTCATTTGTAAATTTAACAAAGTAGGAAAGTGGTCTGACCAAGTAAATAGAGTATTACCTAGTCGCCAAGGAACTGAGTAGTAGAGATAACAAGCGGCGGGTACCGGTTGTTTCCCTTTAATGCCAATGTTTGTTGGCTTTTAACTCATAATTTGTTAACCTAGCAAGAGTAGTGGTTGAGAGCCCCTGTTTGTTAAAAACAGGCGGACGACTCATACCTTTTAGGCTCCATACTAAGTTGAGTGACTATTAAGTTAACATAGGAGTTACTTAGTCTTCGTCACAATCTAGATTGAGTAGTAGAGGTACCAGGCGGCGGATGCCGGCTAGACCCCTTGATTCGCCAATGTTTGTTGGCTATTAACTCAATAGGTACCCCCTGCATTTATCCCAAGTAATACAGGCGGTCATCTGACTCAGATGTCAACTGCTACCAGTGGTTTGGTTAGTGATAGAGTTATCCTTGTCTCAAAAACGGCTACGTGGTTGCCCTTGGGGACAGTCGTATAGGTGCCGTGTAATTAGTTTATAGAACAATGTTCCACCCAAAAGGGAGCTGCTCTCTGCGACGAATTTCAATCGGAGGGATGCCGTCGGACGCCTGCTATGATGTTGGGACAGGTCGTATTAGTTTTGTAGATTTGATCAGTTGGCTTGGCGCCTGGTCTGATCATTCGGCCTGTGGCCTTGGTAAGTTCTTGGTGAACGTAGGTGCTAAGTAAAAGGAGGGTAGCCGCCTGTTAGGCACAAGGTCGGCCAGGCCCTAATCTTTTAGCTAAGTATTAGGGGGGTGGCTATGTGTTTGGAACCAATCGGCCATCTTCTTATGGAGAGTAGCCGACTATATGCCCAGACGACATGCCCCTATTGTGAGTGAAATACTCAATGGAGAGTAGCCGACTGTAAAGGTACAGACGGCATGCCCCTCTGAAGATAGAGTGAAAAACTCAATGGAGAGTAGCCGACTGTAAAGGTACAGACGGCATGCCCCTCGTAGTACAAAATTGAATAGTAAGTGCAAACTTTTATTAAGTAGCTCTTTACTTTACATCATTCAAAAGAAATATTTCTTAAGATTATCTACATTCCAAGTTCGAGGCAACGGTTGTTCGTCTGGTGTTTCCAGACGGTAGGTACCGTCCCTGACTTCCTCATAGATTCGGTAGGGTCCTTCCCAGTTGGGAGTTAGTTTGCCAGACTCATTAGCCCTACCAACTGCTTCCATTTTTCTAAGTACAAAGTCCCCTACTTTGAGTGGACGCCTGTGTACTTTTTTGTTGTATGATCTAGTCATTCTCAGGCGATAGATCTCATGGCGCAAGACAGCATTGCCCCTCTTTTCAGGAAGTGAGTCTAATGCCAGGCGCATGGCTTCCCAGTTTGCCTCTTCGTCATATAGCATTACTCGAAGAGTCGGCTCGTAGTGTTCTATTGGAAGAACAGCTTCCGCACCGTAAGTTAGGAGGAATGGAGTTTCTCCAGTTGCCCCTTTTTCAGTCGTCCTAATGGCCCAGAGAACATGTGGTAGTTCATCCGCCCATAGGCCGCCTGCTCGTTCAATCTTTTTCTTGAGACCGTCTGAGATGATTTTATTAAAGGCTTCTACCTGGCCGTTTGCTTGTGGACGGCCGACAGATGCAAAGTAGTTTGCAATTCCTTGATCACCCAACCAGCTTTTGAGAACAGGCGTCTCAAATTGGGGACCATTATCAAAAACCAAAGACATGGGAACCCCGAACCGAGTGATGACATTTTTCCAAATGAATGAAATTACATCTTTCGTCTTGATTCCCTTTACAGCCTCCGCCTCTACCCATTTAGTGAAGTAGTCGACGGCAACAAGTATGTACCTCCTTCCGCCTGTAGCAGGCGTATATGGACCCACAATGTCCATGCCCCACTTAGCAAACGGTAGTGGGCTGTGAATGGTAGTGAGGTCAGTAGCCGGACGGTGAATTAGTTTGCCAAACCTTTGGCACTTGTCACATTTTTTCACCATCTCCATTGCATCTGTTTCCAAAGTAGGCCAAAAGTAGCCCTGCCGCCTTGCCCTTTGAGCAAGCATCCTACCACCTATATGAGAAGCACAGTCACCAGAGTGAAGATCGTCTAGTATCTCTCGTCCCTTTTCTGGAGTAACACACTTTAAGAAGGGTTGAAGGTACCCCTTTTTGTGAAGTTCTCCCTTTATCATTTCAAAACAGGTGGCTCGTTTTTTTAGTGCTGCCGCCTGTTGAGTATCATCTGGCAGTGTACCGTTTATCAGATATGCCCTGATTGAATCCATCCAGGTTGAGCTTCTGTCTAGGATTCCAATAGGGTTTTCCTCGATGCTTCTCTTCTCCATTACTTCCCAAAAAACAGTTCGAGGAGTATCAGAGGAGGCGGATGATGCTAATTTTGACAGTGCATCCGCCTGGTTGTTTTCTGATCTCGGCACTTGGATCAGATGGAAATCCTCAAGGGAGCCGACTGCTTGTCGGACTGCCTGTAAATACTTGATCATGGCCGGATGGGTTGCTTCGTATTCGCCATTGTACTGACTCACTATCAATTGTGAATCGGAACAGGCGTCTATTTTTCTTGCCCCTGCCGCCTTGCACATGCGGATCCCGGCTAGTAAAGCTTCATATTCTGCCTCATTGTTTGAAGCCTGAAAACTGAAGCGTAGAGCATACTCGTACTTGTCGCCCTCTGGCGACTGACATATGAGGCCTGCTCCACAACCATTTGAAGTAGAGCTTCCGTCCACATATACCTTCCATACTTGGTCTGGAACTTGAGAGTCAGGAGGACAAGTCATCTCTACAATAAAATCAGCAAAGGCTTGCCCCTTCACTGCTTTTCTAGGCTCGAATGTAACTTCGAGGCTCTGTATTTCTATGGCCCATTTGATCATTCGGCCTGACGACTCCATGATGGTAAGTGGCCGCTTGATAGGTTGGTCTGTATACACGACGACTGCATGTGCCAAAAAGTAGGGCTTCAATTTTTTAACAGCCATGAAGAGTGCAAGACCAAATTTCTCCACTAGGGGATACCTCAACTCGGCATTTTTCAGTACGTGACTGACAAAGTAGACCGGGAGCTGACAGCCGTCCCTTTCAGCAAGGAGAACAGCGCTTAACGCATGATCAGAGACGGCCAGGTACATGTAGAGAACCTCTTTGGGCAAAGGGCTGACCAGCCTCGGCAAGGAATGCAAGTGAACTTTTAATTTTTGGAAGGCGGCCTCAGCATCCGGCCCCCATTCAAACCTTGCCTTTTTCTTAATTGTCTGGAAAAAGTATAGGCATTTGTCGCCTGATCGGCTTAGAAATCTTCCCAAGGCCGCCAGACAACCTGTTAACTTCTGAACCTCTCGGATGGTACGAGGCGACTGCATGTCAATGACCGCCTGCACCTTCTCAGGGTTCGCCTCTATTCCTCTCTGATTGATAAGGAATCCGAGAAATTTCCCAGACTCAACTCCAAATACACATTTCTTGGGATTGAGCATGACATGGTGCCGCCTGAGTGTGGCGAAAGTTTCTCGGAGGTCTGACAGATGATCTTTCTGAAGTTTAGTCTTGACAATCATATCATCAATGTATGCCTCGACGTTTCTCCCAATCTGATCAAAGAACACAGTGTTTATCATTCGTTGGAAGGTAGCCGGGGCATTCTTAAGACCAAACGGCATGACCGTGTAACAGTATAACCCCTGATCAGTGACGAAGGCCGTCTTCTCCTGATCTTTTTTCCATAAAGGAATTTGATGGAAACCAGAATAGGCGTCCATAAAAGTCATCAAGGCATGGCCGGCTGTTGAGTCGACCAGGTTATCAATTTTAGGCAGAGGGTAACTGTCTTTGGGGCACGCCTTGTTTAAGTCTGTGTAGTCTACACACATTCGCCAGGTGCCATTCGGCTTTTTAACAAGCACCACATTTGCAACCCAGTCTGGGAAGTAACATTGCCGAATGAACCCTGCATCAAGTAATTTTTTAACTTCGGCGGCTGCCGCCTGACTTCTTTCTTCGCCATGGTTCCGCTTCTTTTGCCGTACCGGCTTCTTTTTCGGATCCACGGCCAGTTTATGTACCGCCAGATCAGGACTAATGCCTGGCATTTCATGGACTTCGAATGCAAAGATGTCCTTGTATTCTTTCAATAGGTTGTGAAAGTTGTCACCAAGGTTTCTCAGAGCAGTCGTCCCAACTTTGGTTGTTCGGTCAGGACGTGAGTCGTCTAAGATCAGGTCCGCATGCTCACCAGCCGGCTGAGGGCGGAACTCATCCGGCCGCTCCTCTGCCAATGATTGCTATTTTCTTGCTTTTCTTGCGGCCCCTGTCTGGGATGCCTTTCTCTTTTTGCCGCCTGCTTCTTGAACAGGCGCACTCTCCTTGTCAAGGTCTGTTTTTTCACCGCTTGACCCAGTAGCCATAACAGTGGGCTTGACATCCGAGAGATAGCACTCTCGGGCCATCCTCTGATCTCCCCTTAGGGAGCCGACTGTTCCATTATCCCTCTCAAACTTGAGCAACATAAGAGATGGGATTATAACAGCCTTGGAATTATTCAGGGTAGGTCGACCCAGAATCATGTTGTAGGCCGAGAGTTCCTCTACTACCAGGAACCGGACTACCATGTGTCGTCCTTCCCCTTTTTCGCCCAGGCGGATGGGTAAATCTACTCGTCCCAGTGGGTCGACGACTCCTCCTCCAAACCCTACTAAAGGGTGGGAGGCCGGATGTATGCAATCAGTCTGATATTTTAGTTTCGACAGACATTTGCTACTGATGAGATCTGAGGAGCTTCCGGTATCTATGAGGATTCGGCCAACTCTCTGGTTGGCCACTTTACATTCAATAACGAGAGGGTCGTCATGCGGCCCCCTTTCCCCTTCTAGATCTTCTTCAGTGATGACAATCTCAGGAAATGAATATTTGGACGACCGTTCTTGGTGAACGGAATTTACATCTAACCGCCTGATATTGTCTTTGTTGCCCCTAATAGTGGGGCCGCCTCCTGAGAAGCCGCCTGCAATGGTGTAGACGACTGCATCATCTGTATCAGAGCTGTCGGCCTGCTGATTCTTTTTGGCCGTCTGCTTTTTTGAGGAAGTGTTCCCCGTAGATTTCTTGACATAAGTGTCAAGATCACCTTGCTCAGCCAGGCGGTCTAGGTACCGCATGAGACTGATGCAGTCATTGGTGTGATGACCAACATCATCATGATAAGCACAGAATTTATCTTGGTTTCGGTTGTTTGCAGAACCCTTCATGGGGACCGGCTTCTCAATTGAGATCCGTCCCTTGATTTCTTTTAGGATAAACTGGTTATCCTTGTTAAACGCATACTTTGGGGAGTATGGTTTGAATTCTTTTTTCTTTTTCTGGGCCGGCTGTTTAGAGGAATCAGCCGCCCAGACCTCTTTTCTTTTCTCATCTTTGTTAGACGATTGTTTCTGTCGTCCTTCTCTTTTGTCGAACCTTTTCCCGTCCGACTGTTTTATCGTACAAAGATCAATCGCCTGTATATAGGCTTCTGCTTCAATCAAGGCCTCTTGAAGAGTCGCCACCCTTTTTCGAACCAAATCAAATTTGAAGGTAGACCCGTCTTTGAGACCTCTGAAAAAGTCAGTATAAGCTACCTCATCCGGTAACCCTTGAATCTGTATTCTCATCAGGTTAAACCGCCTGATGTAAGAACGAAGCCCCTCCTTCTCGCCCTGCTGAATTGTTCCCAAATCAAGGGTCGTTTTCTTCGCAGGGATGTTCATGGCGAAGTTGGAGGCAAATAAGTAAGCAAGCGTCCTGAAGCTATTTACACAACCAGTCGGCAGGTTGCCGAACCATTGCTGTGCGATTCCTTTGAGAGTCGCTGGGAAACACTTGCACCAAGTGGGATCATCCAACCCTTGAAGGTACATCAGGTTGGTGAATGCCATCAGATGGTCTTCTGGGTTAGTAGTGCCGTCATAGGCGCCTACTAGTACATTTTTCACTTTGGCCGGCTGAGCGGCTTCAGTAATTTCCTTGGAGAAGGCCGACGGTTGTTCACCAAGTCTAAGCAACCGTAGCTGCCAGTCCATAGGTTGGACGTTTTTTGCTGCAGGTCCACCAAACGTAGGTGGCTGCAAAAAATACTGTTGTTGCGGCACAAATGGTAAGTTTGGTACCGCCTGGTCGCTATGAAAGCCGGACTGACGGGAGGTGCCGCCTGACTGACTCTCATGATACGACTGAGTATGCCTCATCGAGGCATTTCGCAAACTGTCTTGAAAGTTTGAAGTAGAGGCCGACTCTGACAATCGGTCACTCTTCTTCTGCTCTAGCAGTAGCCGAGCATCTGTGAATGTTTGCTTCGACCCGTCCGCCTGAATATGACGAACAGGTTTCCTATTTCCTGTAGGATAACGGAATTTTGTGAAATCAAGGGCAGGTGGCTCCCGCTTCCTAGATTTAGGATGAGGAGTCGCCTCTCGCCCTTGAACTGGCTTCCTCTTCAGTGAAGTGGAGGGTTTCTTGGCCGACTGCTCCTTGACTGGAGCAGGCGGCTTCTTGTTGATCAACTCTTGAATCTCTCCCTTGAAGTCCCTCATGAAGGTCATGAGTTCATTCCTTGTGATGGGAGCAGACCCATCAGTCGGCTGTTGCCGAACAGGCGGTGCGCCTGCTGGCTCGCTTCCTGTTTGAAGATGCTCCCGTTCCCTTCTTTCGGTATGACGGGTACGTCGGGCCCTTAGGGTCCCGTCTGAAGCTGTATGAGCTTCAACTTCAAATTCACTTTCGGTATCATGGTCCGACTGAACTTGAGGGTCGTCTAGGGGACGCCTCTCTTCAGGAGTCGGTACAGACTTGGATGCCATCTCAGAAGTACACTCCCCACTGACGGCGCCAAATGTTTCGGGGTTTTCTGATGTCCTGCGGGAGAGTTACAATTCCGAGACTGGAACCGGACGCCTATACCTGCAAAATAACGGAGACTCCTGTGAGCTCCGCCTCCAACGGTCAAGTTAGTACCTGATTAAGGAGTAATTAATGCGGAAATTAAAGTGATTTGGTCTCTCTAGGTGAGAGTGTTTAATGTAGGTAATCTGCTTTGTTAGCGAGATCAGCCGGTTATTACTGTGTGTAATTAATGTGTTTTTTCCGTAATGTTTCTGTTCTCTTTTTGTTGTAATCCCCCTTAATGAGGATTAAAGGAGATATTTATAACCTTGGGAAACGTGCCCATCCTAGGTTTAGGTAAACCTAGGGCCGATTGGGCTTCCCTCGGAAGTTGGGCCTGGGTGGCCGGTTTCTCCATTAGGCATGGAGTATGCCACATGTCTTGACATAACAGGTCCAAGGTGGACGAATAGGCGCGTGCCACGTGGGAAGCCCTGACTGTTCCAACTGGGGGACACTTGGCAGGACCTGATTGGTCCACGTGGCGCATTCCGATTGGTGGGAGCAAAATCCCCTAATCAGTAACTAAATCAATTCAATTGATTAAAAAAAAGGCAATCTCAATATACCCCCATACCCTACCACATGACTGTGCAAGCATCAATTTTTAACTAGTCAAACAACGTTGCTTAAAATAATCAAAGCTCACTAATCTAGGGTTTACTACAGATTCTCCCAAAAATACCCTGCGTTATTGCGAAATTACCACCATTGTTGGACCACTATAAATAGATAGGGTTTCGTACCTTCCAATACGTCGTTGTCAGGCGAATCTTCAGCTTCCAACAATGGAGATGACGCTTCCTCGCAGCTGTTTGTCTTCCCCTGCTTTGTTGTCCCAGTTAAGACCTTCCACGCGCGCAACTTTAAGCTTCAATTTGCAGAAAAGTAGAGATAAAGAGAGATGGAGATGGTGACAGAGGAGAGAGAAAGATTCATGGGCAAAAAAAAAATTTAACCCTGCCTTCAATGGAGTTAAATTTGGGGGTTGGGAGTATTCAATGGAGAGACAAGGAAGAGTTAGGTTGGCAGAGGATTAGATTCGAGGAGAGAGAAGAAGAAAAGGGAGGTTAGTTAACTACGTGGGGCCCACAAACGGTAATAGTAACAGATTCCGTCAACTGGTAGCAAATTTTAACAAATGTGCTTTTAGGTGGTAGTAAAATAAAAATAAAATTTAAATGGGTAGCAAAAATGAAACATGTGTTTTGGTGGTATCAAAAGTGAAATTTTCCTTATTTTTATTAGACTTAGTACTGTTTTACTAGACAATTTACACTACTCTGTAGCACACTACCCCTTTAATTAAGCTTTGCACGCAACCTTATCCACTTGAAATCTTGAATCAATATACACATTAAACTAATATTTTTGATTGCTTATCTAATTTGTTCTTCATTTTTCGTACTGTATTATTTTAGGTGTCAAATTTCAAGTTTTTTCTGAAGTTGAAGATAAACGAAATATTCAATTGTTGATGTTTTTTCTTAGGAAAAATTGACAAGAGTAATCTCAACTTTGCCTCATTCTCCTAAAATAATCCCAACTTTGGATTATTTTTTAATAATCCAAACTTTAAGGTAAATTTTTTCTAATGATCCCAACCGATCAATTTACTTGTTATAACAAGTTGGCTGTGTAAGCGTGTAACTGGCCAAAAAACAAAAATTTAAATACAATAAAATAAATAAATAATTAACTAAAAAAAACCACCAGCCCAACCACCTCCCTTCCCTCACGCCCGCCGGACTCTCCCACCCTGGTTCCGGCCCGCCGCCGCGCCCATACCCATCCCCTTCCCCTCGTCGGCGCTTTCCCTCCCCCTCCCCCTCCCCTACCCCCTAACCACCGAAACCCCCACCACGAAACCCCCCAATTCACCAATTAACAAAACATCACCGATTTGATAGTTTATAAAAAAAAACAAAAAACAAATTATCCGATCTGTTAAATAATTCGAGCAAGAACCACAGACTCCGATTAAGTTGATGCAAGGCGGTTGGAGGTTTCATGCGGTGGAGGGAGGGGTTTTTTAGGGATTTTTCGGGGAAGGGAGAGGGGTTACGTGGTGGAGTTTTGGTGGTTAAGGGGCGACGCTTGTAGTTTCCGGGAGGTTACCGGCACAAGGGGGGTCTGGGCGCGGCCGGGAATGGGGGCTGCGGCGGAGGACTGGGCGTGTGGAGGCAGGGAGGGTGGCTGGTGGTGGTGGTTTTTTTCTAAAAAAAAAAATTAGTTTTAAATAATTAATTATATTTACTTAGTTAAGTGTTGATTAGTAACTAATAATTTTTTTAAGTGTTAATTAGTGTTTTTGACCAATTACGTAGTGGCATGTGCAAGTTTTTTTTTTTTGTAAAAAAATTTACCTATTCAACCAGTTGCAGGTCACTTGGGACTATTAAAAGAAATTTCACATTAAAGTTCAGATTATTAAAAAATAATTCAAAATTGAGATTATTTTAAACGAATAAGGAAAAGTTGGGATTATTCCTATCAAATTTTCCTTTTTCTTATTAAATCTCTTGATAAGATAACATTACTTATTTTTGATAGGTTTTTACTAAAAATAAAAAGATAATTTACTATGGTCAATATGATGTTACTTAACCTACTTTGAGTACTTTCTTGATATTAGTCATATTATTGTACATTCATTTATCAACTTCTACGAGCCTATCAAACATTCAAACAACCGTTTATTTATCAACTTCTATGAGTCAAGGAGATTAGGAGAAAGTGTGGAGCCCATACAAGCATAACAGCTATACCAAATTACCAATACTTGCAAATTTCATGCAAACAACCGTTTATTTTTCGATACAAGAATACAAAAAGGATCACGTATTTATTCCCACCCTAAAATGTGGACCCCACAAAATCATGGTAAATTGAATTATTATGTTTTTTTCCTTCCCCCACAAAATTTCAAGAGGTCGTTAGTGCAATTGCCCTTTTTAGTGCAAGAATGAGCCATACATATACAAATAAAATATAAAATATTACTAATAAAGTAGTAATTGCAAATACTACGATATGTTTCAAAATTCTTAATTCTTTTGAAATATTTACAGTGAGACTAATATATGAGCTTGATGAAATGCAAATGTCTAAATGCATATAAACAACTCATATAATAAAAATATAATATGA
Organism: Chenopodium quinoa; assembly: GCF_001683475.1. NCBI lineage: Eukaryota > Viridiplantae > Streptophyta > Magnoliopsida > Caryophyllales > Amaranthaceae > Chenopodium > Chenopodium quinoa. The sequence goes on along the minus strand of NW_018745170.1, from coordinate 3,481,825 downwards.
GGTTTTAAAATGCATTCATAATGTATTTTTGTATAGATTTTTCTTTTTGTAAGAAATATTTCTATATAGATAAGGTGAACACTCACCTTGAGAGGAGGAATAAGGGAAATCATCCCAAGTAAGTTTGATGAGAATTGAACCGAGGTTTGAGGTTTCTCACTTAGAATTCGAGAGACTTGGCCAACTGAGCCAAGCCTCCTTCTCATTTATTAATTATTACTCCGTACTATTGTTGATTAGGGGGTTTTGCTCCCACCAATCGGAATGCGCCACGTGGGCCAATCAGGTCCTGCCAAGTGTCCCCCAGTTGGAACTGTCAGGGCTTGCCATGTGGCACACGCTTATTCGTCCACCTTGGACCTATTATGTCATGACATGTGGCATACTCCATGCCTAATGGAGAAACCGGCCACCCAGGCCCAACTTTCGAGGGAAGCCCAATCAGCCCTAGGTTAACCTAAACCTAGGATGGGCACGTTTCCCAAGGTTATAAATACCTCCCTTAATCCTCATTAAGGAGGGATTACGGAGATAACAGGCTGATCACGCTAACAAAGAAGATTACCTACATTAAACACTCTCACCTAGAGAGACCCAATCACTTTAATTTCCGCATTAATTACTCCTTAATCAAGTACTAACTTGACCGTTGGAGGCGGAGCTCCCACCACCAGGAGTCTCCGTTGTTTTGCAGGTACAGGCGTCCGGTTCCAGTCTCGGAATTGTAACTCTACCGCAGGACATCAGAAAACCCCGAAACATTTGGCGCCGTCTGTGGGGAGAGTACTTCTGAGATGGCATCCAAGTCTGTACCGACTCCTGAAGAGAGGTGTCCCCTAGACGACCCTCAAGTTCAGTCGGACCACCATACTGAGGATGAATTTGAAGTTGAAGCTCACACAGCTTCAGACGGGACCCTAAGGGCCCGACGTACCCGTCATACCGAAAGGAGGGAACGGGAACATCTTCATACAGGAAGCGAGCCAGCAGGCGCACCGCCTGTTCGGCAGCAGCCGACTGATGGGTCTGCTCCCATCACAAGGAACGAACTCATGACCTTCATGAGGGACTTCAAGGGAGAGATTCAAGAATTGTTCAACAAGAAGCCGCCTGCTCTGGACAAGGAGCAGTCGGCTAAGAAACCTTCCACTTCACTGAAGAGGAAGCCAGTTCAAGGGCGATAGGCGACTCCTCATCCTAAATCTAGGAAGCGGGAGCCGCCTGCCCTTGATTTCACAAAATACCGTTTTCCTACTCCAGGAAATAGGAAACCTGTTCGTCATATTCAGGCGGACGGGTCGAAGCAAACATTCACAGACGCTCGGCTACTGCTAGAGCAGAAGAAGAGTGACCGATTGTCAGAGTCGGCCTCTACTTCAAACTTCCAAGACAGTCTGCGAAATGCCTCAATGAGGCATACTCAGTCGTATCGTGAGAGTCAGACAGGCGACACCTCCCGTTAGTCCGGCTTTCATAGCGACCAGGCGGTACCAAACCTACCGTTTGTACCGCAACAACAGTATTTTTTACAGCCACCTCCGTTTGGTGGTCATGCAGCAAAAAACGTCCAACCTATGGACTGGCAGCTACGGTTGCTTAGACTTGGCGAACAGCCGTCGGCTTTCTCCAAGGAAATTACTGAAGCCGCTCAGCCGACCAAAGTGAAAAATGTATTAGTAGGCGCCTATGACGGCACTACTAACCCAGAAGACCATCTGATGTCCTTCACCAACCTGATGTACCTTCAAGGGTTGGATGATCCCACTTGGTGCAAGTGTTTCCCAGCGACTCTCAAAGGAATCGCACAACAATGGTTCGGCAACCTGCCGACTTGTTGTGTAAATAGCTTCGGGACGCTTGCTTACTTATTCACCTCCAACTTCGCCATGAACATCCCTGCGAAGAAAACGACCCTTGATTTAGGAACAATTCAGCAGGGCGAGAAGGAGGGGCTTCGTTCTTACATCAGGCGGATTAACCTGATGAGAATACAGATTCAAGGGTTACCGGATGAAGTAGCCTATACTGACTTTTTCAGAGGTCTCAAAGACGGGTCGACCTTAAATTTGATTTGGTTCGAAAGAGGGTGGCGACTCTTCAAGAGGCCTTGATTGAAGCGGAAGCCTATATACATGCGACTGATCTTTGCAGTACGGTAAAACAGTCGGATGGAAAAAGGTTCGACAAAAGAGAAGGACGACAGAAACAGTCGTCAAACAAGGACGAGAAGAGAAAAGAGGTATGGGCGGCTGATTCCTCTAAACAGCCGGCCCAGAAAAAGAAAAAAGAATTCAAACCATACTCCCCAAAGTATGCGTTTAACAAGGATAACCAGTTTATCCTAAAAGAAATCAAGGGACGGATCTCAATTGAGAAGCCGGTCCCCATGAAGGGTTCTGCAAACAACCGGAACCAAGAAAAATTCTGTGCTTATCATGAAGATGTTGGTCATCACACCAATGATTGCATCAGTCTCATGCGGTATCTGGACCGCCTGGCTGAGCAAGGTGATCTTGACATTTATGTCAAGAAATCTACGGGGAACACTTCCTCAAAAAAGCAGTCGGCCAAAAAGAATCAACAGGCCGACAGCTCCGATACAGATGATGCAGTCGTCAACAAAGACAATATCAGGCGGTTAGATATAAATTCCGTTCACCAAGAACGGCCGTCCAAATATTCATTTCCTGAGATTGTCATCACTGAAGAAGATCTAGAAGGGGTAAGAGGGCCACATGACGACCCTATCGTTATTGAATGTAAAGTGGCCAACCAGAGAGTTGGCCGAATCCTCATAGATACCGGAAGCTCCTCAGATCTCATCAGTAGCAAAATTCTGTCGAAACTAAAATATCAGACTGATTGCATACATCCAGCATCCCACCCTTTAGTAGGGTTTGGAGGAGGAGTCGTCCACCCACTGGGACGAGTGGATTTACCCATCCTCCTGGGCGAAAAAGGGGAAGGACGACACATGGTAGTCCGGTTCCTGGTAGTAAAAGAACTCTCGGCCTACAACATGATTCTGGGACGACCAACCCTGAATAATTCTAAGGCTGTTATAATCCCATCTCTTATGTTGCTCAAGTTTGAGAGGGATAATGGAACAGTCGGCTCCCTAAGGGGAGATCAGAGGATGGCCCGAGAGTGCTATCTCTCGGATGTCAAGCCCACTGTTATGGCCACTGGGTCAAGTGGTGAAAAAACAGACCTTGACAATGTCAAGGAGAGTGCGCCTGTTCAAGAAGCAGGCGGCAAGAAGAGAAAGGCATCCCAGACAAGGGCCGCAAGAAAAGAAAGAAAATAGCAATCATTGGTAGAGGAGCGGTCGGATGAGTTCCGCCCTCAGCCGGCTGGTGAGCATACGGACCTGATCTTAGACGACTCACGTCCTGATCGAACAGTCAAAGTTGGGACGACTGCTCTGAGAGACCTTGGTGACGACTTTCACAAACTATTGAAAGAATACAAGGACATCTTTGCATTCGAAGTCCATGAAATGCCAGGCATTAGTCCTGATCTGGCGGTACATAAACTGGCCGTGGATCCGAAAAAGAAGCCGGTACGGCAGAAGAAGCGGAACCATGGCGAAGAAAGAAGTCAGGCGGCAGCCGCCGAAGTTAAAAAATTACTTGATGCAGGGTTCATTCGGCAATGTTACTTCCCAGACTGGGTTGCAAATGTGGTGCTTGTTAAAAAGCCGAATGGTACTTGGCGAATGTGTGTAGACTACACAGACTTAAACAAGGCGTGCCCCAAAGACAGTTACCCTCTGCCTAAAATTGATAACCTGGTCGACTCAACAGCCGGCCATGCTTTGATGAGCTTTATGGACGCCTACTCTGGTTTCCATCAAATTCTTTTATGGAAGAAAGATCAGGAGAATACAACCTTCGTCACTGATCAGGGGTTATACTGTTACACGGTAATGCCGTTTGGTCTTAAGAATGCCCCGGCTACCTTCCAGCGAATGATAAACACTGTGTTCTTTGATCAGATTGGGAGAAACGTCGAGGCATACATTGATGATATGATTGTCAAGACTAAACTACAGAAAGATCATCTATCGGACCTCCGAGAAACTTTCGCCACACTCAGGCGGCACCATGTCATGCTCAATCCCAAGAAATGTGTCTTTGGAGTTGAGTCTGGGAAATTTCTCGGATTCCTTATCAATCAGAGAGGAATAGAGGCGAACCCTGAGAAGGTGCAGGCGGTCATTGACATGCAGTCGCCTCGTACCATCCGAGAGGTTCAGAAGTTAACAGGTTGTCTGGCGGCCTTGGGAAGATTTCTAAGCCGATCAGGCGACAAATGCCTATACTTTTTCCAGGCAATTAAGAAAAAGGCAAGGTTTGAATGGGGGCCGGATGCTGAGGCCGCCTTCCAGACATTGAAAGTTCACTTGCATTCCTTGCCGAGGCTGGTCAGCCCTTTGCCCAAAGAAATACTCTACATGTACCTGGCCGTCTCTGATCATGCGTTAAGCGCTGTTCTCCTTGCTGAAAGAGACGGCTGTCAGCTCCCGGTCTACTTTGTCAGTCACGTACTGAAAAATGCCGAGTTGAGGTATCCCTTAGTGGAGAAATTTGGTCTTGCACTCTTCATGGCTGTTAAAAAATTGAAGCCCTACTTTTTGGCACATGCAGTCGTCGTGTATACAGACCAACCTATCAAGCGGCCACTGACCATCATGGATTCGTCCGGCCGAATGATCAAATGGGCAATAGAAATTCAGAGCCTCGAAGTTACTTTCGAGCCTAGAAAAGCAGTGAAGGGGCAAGCCTTTGCTGACTTTATTGTTGAGATGACTCGTCCTCCTGACTCTCAAGTTACAGACCAGGTCTGGAAGGTATATGTGGACGGAAGCTCTACCTCAAATGGTTGTGGAGCAGGCGTCATATGTCAGTCGCCAGAGGGTGACAGGTACGAGTATGCGTTACGCTTCAGTTTTCAGGCCTCAAACAATGAGGCAGAGTATGAAGCTTTACTAGCCGGAATCCGCATGTGCAAGGCGGCAGGGGCAAGAAAAATAGACGCCTGTTCCAATTCACAATTGATAGTGAGTCAGTACAATGGCGAATACGAAGCAACCCATCCGGCCATGATCAAGTATTTACAGGCGGTCCGACAAGCAGTCGGCTCCCTTGAGGATTTCCATCTGATCCAAGTGCCGAGATCAGAAAACAACCAGGCGGATGCACTGTCAAAATTAGCATCGTCCGCCTCCTCTGATACTCCTCGAACTGTTTTTTGGGAAGTAATGGAGAGGAGAAGCATTGAGGAAGAACCTATTGCAATCCTAGACAGAAGCTCAACCTGGATGGATCCAATCAGGGCATATCTGACAAACGGTACCCTGTCGGATGATCATCAACAGGCGGCAGCACTGAAAAAACGAGCAACCAGTTTTGAAATAATAAAGGGAGAACTTCACAAAAGGGGGTACCTTCAACCCTTCTTAAAGTGTGTTACTCCAGAAAAGGGACGAGAGATACTAGACGATCTTCACTCTGGTGACTGTGCTTCTCATATAGGTGGTAGGATGCTTGCTCAAAGGGCAAGGCGGCAGGGCTACTTTTGGCCTACTTTGGAAACAGATGCAATGGAGATGGTGAAAAAATGTGACAAGTGCCAAAGGTTTGGCAACCTAATTCACCGTCCGGCTACTGACCTCACTACCATTCACAGCCCACTACCGTTTGCTAAGTGGGGCATGGACATTGTGGGTCCATATACGCCTGCTACAGGCGGAAGGAGGTACATACTTGTTGCCGTCGACTACTTCACTAAATGGGTAGAGGCGGAGGCTGTAAAGGGAATCAAGACGAAAGATGTAATTTCATTCATTTGGAAAAATGTCATCACTCGGTTCGGGGTTCCCATGTCTATGGTTTTTGATAATGGTCCCCAATTTGAGACGCCTGTTCTCAAAAGCTGGTTGGGTGATCAAGGAATTGCAAACTACTTTGCATCTGTCGGCCGTCCACAAGCAAACGGCCAGGTAGAAGCCTTTAATAAAATCATCTCAGACGGTCTCAAGAAAAAGATTGAACGAGCAGGCGGCCTATGGGCGGATGAACTACCACATGTTCTCTGGGCCATTAGGACGACTGAAAAAGGGGCAACTGGAGAAACTCCATTCCTCCTAACTTACGGTGCGGAAGCTGTTCTTCCAATAGAACACTACGAGCCGACTCTTCGAGTAATGCTATATGACGAAGAGGCAAACTGGGAAGCCATGCGCCTGGCATTAGACTCACTTCCTGAAAAGAGGGGCAATGCTGTCTTGCGCCATGAGATCTATCGCCTGAGAATGACTAGATCATACAACAAAAAAGTACACAGGCGTCCACTCAAAGTAGGGGACTTTGTACTTAGAAAAATGGAAGCAGTTGGTAGGGCTAATGAGTCTGGCAAACTAACTCCCAACTGGGAAGGACCCTACCGAATCTGTGAAGAGGTCAGGGACGGTACCTACCGGCTGGAAACACCAGACGGACAACCGTTGCCTCGAACTTGGAATGTAGATAATCTTAAGAAATATTTCTTTTGAATGATGTAAATAGTCAAGAGCTACTTAATAAAAGTTTGCATACTTACTATTCAATTTGGTACTAAGAGGGGCACGCCTACTGACAAACAGTCGGCTACTCTCCAAGTTTAATTTTTATTCTTACTTAAGAGGGGCATGCCGTCTGTACCTTTACAGTCGGCTACTCTCCATTGAGTATTTTACTCTCTTCAGAGGGGCATGCCGTCTGTACCTTTACAGTCGGCTACTCTCCATTGAGTATTTTACTCTCTTCAGAGGGGCATGCCGTCTGTACCTTTACAGTCGACTACTCTCCATTGATTATTTTACTCACCATAGGGGCATGCTGTCTGGACATATAGTCGGCTACTCTCCATAGAAGAGGGCCGACTGGTTCCAAACACACAGCCACCCCCTTATACTTAGCTAAAAAAGATTAGGGCCTGGCCGACCCTGTGCCTAAACAGGCGGCTACCCTCCTCTTACTTAGCACCTACGTTCACCAAGAACTAACCAAGGCCACAGGACGAATGATCAGACCAGGCGCCAAGCCAACTGATCCAATCTTCAAAACTAATACGACCTGTCCCAACATCATAGCAGGCGTCCGGCGGCATCCCTCCGGATGAAATTCGTCGCAGAGAGCAGCTCCCTTTTGGGTGGAACATTGCTCTATAAACTAATTACACGGCACCTATACGACTGTCCCCAAGGGAAACCACGTAGCCGTTTTTGAGACAAGGATAACTCTATCACTAACCAAACCAGTGGTAACAGTTGACATCTGAGTTAGATGACCGCCTGTATTACTTGGGATAAATGCAGGGGGTACCTCTTGAGTTAATAGCCAATAAACATTGGCGAATCAAGGGGTCTAGCCGGCCTCCGCCGCCTGGTACCTCTACTTCTCAAGCAAGAGTGACGGCGACTGAGTAACACCAACGTTAACTCAGTCACTCCCTCAAACTTGGTATGGAACCTAAAAGGTTTGAGTAGACCGCCTGTTTTTTGGCAAACAGGGGCACTCAAACCCCTATTCCTACTAGGTAACCACTCGGGTTAACAGCCAACAAACATTGGCGAATCAAGGGGATCAGCCGGCCTCCGCCGCCTGGTACCTCTACTACTCAGTTCCTTGGCAACTAGGTAACAATCACGTTTACTTGGTTAGACCACTTTCCTACTTGGTTAAATTTACAAATGATAGGACCGCCTGCCTAAAGGGGATCCAGTCTTTAAAATAGTTCGAATACCGATTGGATAAATGGCCGACTGATCGTCTAGCCTTGAAACAGACAACCAGTCGTCCAGGGGCATAGGCTGCGTGACTAACTATCCGTACCTGTCTGCAACTATCGGCCATATAAAAACAGTCGGTATAGTGAACAATTGGATATCAGAATATTCAATACTTAGACAAATTTGAAGCAAAACAAATAAATTCATTAAAAAGAAGCCGGTCATTAAAGACCGGCAAAATATTCAGAGCCTCGGCCCCCCGGCCGGGTAAATACAAAAAAAAACGGCACGCAGGCCGTGGAAAGAATACATAAAGCTTAAGAAGGGGGCAGATCTTCAATATTAGCAGCTGCCGCCTGGTCAGCACTCTTCTTGCTGGACTCGGCTTCAGCTGCATTCTTCTTTGATGCATTACCCCCAAACGGCACAAGCGCCACTACCGGCTCCTCCTCCTCCAACGCTTCCTCCAACGCCTCTTCCTCAGCAGCCGCCAGGATCTCTTGATTATATGTATCAGAACACTGGCGGTACGTTTTTTCCCATGAGGCAAAGTCGGCATTGGGGAAGAGGCGGCCCCAAGTCATGCGCTGGATTTGAGCAGAGTCTTCCATCATCTCCCGGACCAGCTCTTTCTTTTCTTGCTCGGCCTTTTCCGAGAGCTCCTGAGTAAGACTCTTCTCCTGGGTCACCAGGCGTTCCTTTACGTTGGCCAAGGATTTCTCCAAGGCTTCGTATGAGTACATCTTTAGGCGAAGAGGTTTCAGCTCGGCCTTGAGATTGGTGATGGTCGCCTCCAGCTCGCCATTCCTCTTCTGGGCTTCCTCTAACTGAGCCCGAATAGCGGCGGTAGCCTGCGCCTGATAATAAAGAATATCAATGGTCAGAACTTCATTTTGGGCAATTTGAAACATTGCCTTATCACAGTCAGAGGCGGCCATAGCTTTTGCAGCCTTTACCTCTTTGTTCTTTCGGTCAAGCGGCTTGCGAAGGCCGTTCACTCGGAGCAGGGCCTAAGTAAAAAGGGGAACAGGCGTCAGTTTCCAAACAAAAAAGAAAACAGGCGTCCTGGAATTCAAATACTCAAAAATATGCTAAGTGTACCTCAGCAAGGACCCCTGCAATCCCGTCTAGGTCAAGGGTGCCGACACCCCTGACCGCCTCCCTTTCAGCTGGAGGAACGGCCTTGATCATAGACTTGGCCACCTCGACCAAGTCAGGCTCCTGAGGGCCGGCTGCATCAAGCATAAACAAACGGATTAGACCTAGTAAATAAGGGAGCAAGTCTACAATTTACAAGAACAACTTCATACTTCTAGGCGGCCCAGCTGGAGTTTTGGAAGAAGTGGCCGGCTGTTTCTCAGCCGCCAAATGTTTCCTGGCAGAACCAGGAGAGCTCGCAACAGTCGTCCTCCGGGCCTTGGGGTCCGGCTGTTGGGAAGAAGAAGCTCTTGGAGCGCCTGTCTAAAAAAGAAGAAAAAAGTCAGTATATGCATAAACACAACTCCAAAAAGAGGGTGAAAGGTTCAAAGCCTACCAAGGGTGCCCCCTTCTTGGGGGAGTCGGTTGAAGTTTGTTGCATGATGGAGGCCCGCAACATGGCCGCCGCAGTCTTGGAGGCGGTAATTTTGCTCATGGCGTCCGCTGCAAAAACAAACAGCAAGTTAATAAAAGTTGTAACAAAATGCACGGAACAGCAGAGTATTCGACAGGCCGACTACCTCTTGAGCAGCGACTGCTGAGGCCACAGGCGGCCAAAAATTATTCGTCGTAGAGCCATTTGAAGCTCGGGACGCCCTGAAGTAGAGTTCACCTTCGACTCTACTTTAAAGAGTCCTTTATCAAGGATCTCTTTCTTAGGCTTGGGGGGAACAGGCGGCATGCTACGGCCGCCTGCAAGAAGGGGCGGATTCCTGTTCCACCTGTTGAAGCGCTTGTTCAGCTCTGTGTCTGAACTCTCAATGATGAGGAAGGTGCTCCGCCAGTCCTTCCATTTGTTTGCTTTACCTCTGGTCATGAGGTAGCCCCTGTGGCTAGTCAATTGATACCAGCCGGTACCGCCTGCCTTAGGGGTCCGGCTGAGGTAGTTCATGTGGGCGAAAGCCTCGAAGCTCGGCTCCACCCCGTGCAGTTCGCACCCGGCCACATAGCCGAGTACGTTGACCCAGGAGTTCGGGGCTAACTGCCATAACCCCAACTCATACCCATCCAAGATCCGCTGAACAGCCGGATGTAATGGGAAGCGCAGCCCAGCCTTGATGGCCGCCTCGTAGCAGCCAAAGCAGGCGCTATCATAACTGGTACCAGCCGGCCAGACGACTGTGTCTTCTAGATCCGGCACAAACACTAAAAAGGCGGGGCCCATGGTGTGGTTTGCGACAAAGCTCTCCACTTTCTCTTGCATGGCTGTGATCCGACTCCGAGGTACCGTGCAGTAGTAGGGGGTATTTTGCTCTCGGTGAGAGGCGGATGGCTCCGCCCAATCGTCCCCCTTCTCAACCGCGTGAGAAAGCCTCGCCTCCTGCAGGCGACTGTTTTTCTCTTCTGTGTCCAGAGAAGCATGGCTAGAAGAGCTAGACTCGGAATCGTCCTCTGACGAGTCCGAAGAGGACGACTCCTCCCCTCTCCCGGAGGGGCCCGCCTCCTCTCCTTTAAAAGGAGCAGGAAAGAATGAAGAATCGTCAACTGTAAAATGGGAAGGGGTCACTTTGACTCCTCCCTCAGAACTGCCGGCTTTCAAGCCGCTTTGTTTCACTTCCACATCTGGCGCCTGGTCAGATGTTTCACTAATCGGCACCCTGTGGGAGGAGCCGTCTGAGTTTGAGATCCTGGCAGTCTTTTTTGTTCTGGCCATCATGCTTTGCATAGACACAGATACAGTCGGACTTTGTATAAAGGGCAAAGATGGGTCCGGAAAAGGGCAGGCGGCACTCCTAGTCCTAGATTCAGCCGTCCCCGGTGACCGGCTGATCACTAACCTAGGTCGTGTCGTGTGCTTCCGTGGTGCCATTTCAAAAAAGAATAAAATAAAGAAAAAATTAAGAGTAAGAGAACCGACGGTTACCTGAACGAGTGACGATTGATGAAGTTCTGAAAATCCTTTGCAGTCGGCTTGTCAGAACAGGCGGTAGGCAGAAAAGGTCCAAATTGTCAGAGCAAGTTCAGGGGTCCGAATGTTCTCTCACAAAGTTCTCAAGTGTGAAAATGACTGAAGTCAACACTCCCTTATATAGGCGAAGTGAGAAGGCGAAGGGTCACTTTCAGAATTCAAAATTTGGGCGGGAAAATCTCTCGGCCTTTCGCCGACTGACACCTGTAGCAGGCCGTCGCCTGTTACAGTGCGACACCTATCACAGGTAACACGTGACCAGTCACGTGCCACCTGTGAGGGGCAAATGATTAGGGGGTTTTGCTCCCACCAATCGGAATGCGCCACGTGGGCCAATCAGGTCCTGCCAAGTGTCCCCTAGTTGGAACTGTCAGGGCTTGCCACGTGGCACACGCTTATTCGTCCACCTTGGACCTATTATGTCATGACATGTGGCATACTCCATGCCTAATGGAGAAACCGGCCACCCAGGCCCAACTTCCGAGGGAAGCCCAATCAGCCCTAGGTTAACCTAAACCTAGGATGGGCACGTTTCCCAAGGTTATAAATACCTCCCTTAATCCTCATTAAGGAGGGATTACGGAGATAACAGGCTGATCACGCTAACAAAGCAGATTACCTACATTAAACACTCTCACCTAGAGAGACCCAATCACTTTAATTTCCGCATTAATTACTCCTTAATCAAGTACTAACTTTACCGTTGGAGGCGGAGCTCCCACCACCAGGAGTCTCCGTTGTTTTGAAGGTACAGGCGTCCGGTTCCAGTCTCGGAATTGTAACTCTCCCGCAGGACATCAGAAAACCCCGAAACAATTGTCATTCTTAACTATAGGGATATTCAGCTATTCGCTATTAGTATTTGTTAGATACGTGTTATCGTTGTACTTTTCAAATATGTAACTTTTATTAACATTTTAATACTATTAAAGATACTTTTCAAATACGGCTATTTCACCAAATGCCACTGAGCAATTGTAAAATTCACCAAATGACATCAAGGTTTTCAAAATTTACCAAATGCCACCGAGTTTTAAGAAAATTCACTGAGTGCCATTAATGACTGAAAGTCGTTAGTTGACCCCACCTCTTGCCACGTGTCACCTTCTGATTGGTCCGTTTTTAAAAAAATAATAATTAAACAAAAATTAAAAAAAAATTCCAAAAAAACCAAAAACATTAAAAAAAATTAAAAAAAAAAAATGCCGAGGTGGTGGCTGGGGTTGGGGTTTTCTTTTCTTTTCTTTTTTTTTTATAATTTTCTTTTTTTTAATGTTTTTGGTTTTTTTTTTGGAAATTTTTTTAATTTTTGTTTTATTATTATTATTTTTTAAAAACGGACCAATCAGAAGGTGACACGTGGCAAGAGGTGGGGTCAACTAACGGTCAACTAACGGCTGTTAGTCATTAATGGCACGCGGTGAATTTTCTTAAAACTCGGTTGCATTTGGTGAATTTTGAAAACTTTGATGGCATTTGGTAAATTTTGCAATTACTCAGTGGCATTTGGTGAAATAGAAAAGATGAACGACATGTTTCACACTTTCACAAAAGGAAGATAAATGAGGAAAGAGAAGGAGAGAGAAAAAGAAAAGATGAACCATTAGAGGACCTAACCAGCTAACCTAATTCAGTAATTCAGTTTCACACTTTCAAGGTTTTTTTTTTTTTTTTTTTTTTTTGTTTTTTTTTTTCCTTTTGCTTAAAATATGAACCACATGTTTATTTAATTATTTAACAATCAAAATATCTAAATTCTAAATCTAAAATTTGTTTTGCCTTTTGGTTTTTGGAGGGAAATTTCCCACCATTCATATTTTGATGAAATTGTCAACCCAAAAAAAAAAATTAAATCAATTTTCCACTTTGTAAAAATCAAAATTTTAATTTTATTTTAATAACATTAAACAAACTTTTATACAATTAATTAATTACATGGCTTCAAAAAAAAAAAAAAAATAATTACATTTCTCGAATCTCGATAAAACGACATATACCTTCATAATATATCAGCTTTTATATTTTTTTATCACACACATTAACTTATTAAGTTATTTAAATTATAAAATGTGAATCGGTTAGCGTGTAAATGTCTAGCGTTGCGATTAATAAAAAATCGAAGACCGTAAAATAATATAATGACGTCATATCTTAGAGAGTTAGAAATACAATGGATTTATTATATGATTATATTTATATCAGTTTAGCTGTGCCTGTAAGCAATACACTTGTAATCGTGAAAACTTATAAATGATAGAATTGACTAGTAGATTAGTACATAACTACAAATTACTTAATTAGATATGACTACATGAGTGATTGACTAATATGACTATTATGAGCAATTGTCAATTTAGCATAGTTGCATAACAGATTAACAGTGTACTAGACTATCCTACTCGGCAATATACTAATAGCATTTCAGTATTTGATCTATTAGACTCAAGTTAAAAGTTACTCTTTCTTATTAACTTGTTAGTCTAATTAAGTAATTAGTAATTACTTAATTAGTGACTTAAGCCTTTGGGGTAAACTAGTAAAGGATATACAAAAATGTAATAATCTTATGATTCTCATCCCTTTGTACTAATAAATATTTAATTATGAGAATATGAGATGGTTAGATGTTATGTATATGTATAATCGATTGAAAGAATCAATATTACCTTCTTATTCACTAATGTTTTCTTTCATTATACAAATCAAACTACTTTGTAATATCTTCATATATAACTTTATGCAAATATATAATGATAAACAAGTCTTAATTATCAGTTTTGTTGACTAATTAAGTATCGAATACCAAATTGCAAATTTCGATGTCACAACAACTCATCAAATCATGATTATGACACTATTAATTAAATGATCAAATAAGAAGCGCATAACAATCTGATAGTAAAACAATAATACATTAATGCACTAAACTTTTATAATCTACTTCGTAATAAACTAGTAAGATCAGTATGGCTAAACGTGAAACATAACATGATATGTATTTATAAAATTAATGAGAATTTGCATATAATATGATGCCTCAATATGAAGTGATGAAGTCTCGGCTTGATATAAAGCTTGTTAAGCAGCAAAAAGTTAGAAAGTAGTATCAAATTTCAAACCAAAACTGTTTAATTGCCCGAATCCAAACGACTCGATAAAAAACCGATTTTTTGAAATAAAAAACAGACCTGAACCGTAATTTAGTAAACCTGAAATAAAACCAATTTGAATAATGTTAAATCGTAGAAGAATCGAACCCGTTAATGAACCGAACTAGTTATAAACCGAACTAAAATAACTGAACCAAAAAAGAACCGAACCGTTTCTAACCCGAAACTGTTTGAACCGGGATAAAAACCGTTTACATCGAACCGTTAACAAACCGCAACCCATCTGTACCGAATCGTTTACTACCCGGACCGTATACAACCCGAACCGGATTTAAACTGGGATAAAAACCGTTTACACCGAAACGTTAAAAAACCGCAACCCGTCTGCACCGAACCGTTTACAACCCGAACCGAATTTAAACCGTTCAAGAATAAACCGTAACCGAATCGAACCGATAATTATTTAAACCGAACTAAAACCGACTCATAAGACATTTGAACCGATTTCAAACCGACCCGATTTAAAACCGAATCGAAACCGAACTGTCAGATCCTTTTTACATTACTACTAGGCATTAATATTCAAAAGGTTCTGCTTTCCTCGAAACCTCACAGAAAGTTTCTCACTTGGCACTTTGGCAGCAAAACTTTATTGAACAGGAAAACAGTTCTTCTAATGAAATTAAGCAACATTACTTTTGCATAACTAATATTCAAAAGGTTATGCTTTCCTCGAAATCTCACAGGAAGTTTCTCACTTGGCAGCAAAACTTTATTGAACAGGAAAACAGTTCTTCTAATGAAATTAAGCAACATTACTTTTGCGTAACTAATGATTGAATTTGACAAAATTAACTCGTGTTCGATACCTTAAGTTTAAATTATCATCTCAACGATATCTCAATACTAACCAACTTCATGTCTTCATCAGTCTAAAAGATAATTTGATTCACATTGGTAATTATTATTAATTTTTTTGACTTTGGTTATTATTTTGTTATATATCACAAGTAGTTTTTTTTGTTTTGGAGAGTGAGGTATAGCTCAAGTGGTTAGAGCTCCCTCCTGATTTCAAGAGATCTTGAGATCGATTCTCATCACCCGCCCTTGTGACTTTCTAAACACCAAAAAAAAGTAGTCTTTTTTTTGGCAATACTTAACAAGT
The DNA here is from genome assembly GCF_001683475.1 of Chenopodium quinoa. NCBI lineage: Eukaryota > Viridiplantae > Streptophyta > Magnoliopsida > Caryophyllales > Amaranthaceae > Chenopodium > Chenopodium quinoa. The sequence goes on along the minus strand of NW_018745170.1, from coordinate 3,466,670 downwards.
TGACAAAAGACCAAATTACTTTATCTAAATATGACCCAAAGTAATTCAAAATTAGGCTGAATGACTTATCATTTGAATTTGACTGTTACGTATTGACCCAAACTATACCCAATTTGAACATCTATTTGTCATATTTACAAAGATAAATACTGACTAATAATCCAATTAGTCAGCACATTCCTACACGCCTACACAGTATTGCATCTAGAAATGTACAATAATTACCCTAGTAGTCAAGAGTCAACACATCTCCACACATTATTGTATCAAGTATAGTTTTATGCAATTACTTAGCATTTCGTCTTTCCTTACCATCAATGTCGTGTACCTTTCCAATCTGATAAAAATGAGTATTATATAAGTTACCAGGATAACCGTATCCGTGTGTGTATATATATTCATTAATTCATATAATTATATACTGATATATACTCAGAAATCAGGAATAACTCAGCTAGTTATAGCAGTTAGCTGACCTGAAAGTCTGAAACCATATATCAGTCATGAATCTCATCTTCTTCATAATTTTTTTCATGTTCTATTTCTGTTTGCCAAATTCCTGCCTTACTTCTGCCAATTCTTCAGTAGACCGTCTCGCCCTCTTAGCAGTCAAATCTCAAATTACTAATGACCCTCAAGGTGTTCTGAACTCTTGGAACAGCACCATTTCCGTGTGTCAATGGCTCGGTGTAACTTGTGATGCAACACCTTCACAACGAGTCATTGGCTTACGACTTGTCTCCTACGGTTTAGTAGGAACCTTATCACCTTCTGTTGGAAACCTGAGTTTCCTTCAGAATCTGAGTCTGTCTAATAATACTTTCCAAGGTCATATACCACCTCAAATTGGTCATCTTCTTAGTCTAAGGTCTCTAAATTTACAGAGGAACTCCTTTGAAGGAGAAGTTCCAGCCAATATATCTCAATGCTCGAAACTAGAGAGACTTAGTCTTGGAGGAAACCGTCTAACAGGAAGCATTCCTCGTGAACTTGGCCGTCTGTCAAACTTGAATTACTTGTTACTGCAAGAAAATCGATTCACAGGGGACCTCCTTAATACAGTTGTAACGAACATGACTTCGTTAAGCTATTTGTCTGCAGCTGTCAATTCTTTTGAAGGAAGCATCCCTGACAACATTGGAAGTGTTTTAACAAATTTAGTTTACATCAGTCTTGCACAAAATGAGATTTCAGGTACTATTCCTTCGTCGTTTTACAACCTTTCATCTCTCTTTGTTGTTGATTTGGACCTTAATAGACTAGAAGGGACTCTTCCATTCGATATTGGGTTTCGACTTCCTCAGCTTACAAACTTTAAAATAAGTGGAAACTTTTTCCATGGAACTCTTCCTCTGTCTCTTTCTAACCTTACTCAGCTTCAAGTTCTAGCACTTTATTCTAACAATTTCACAGGAAAATTCATGTTTAGTGCTCGAGACATGCCCGATCTTAGATTCCTAGAGATCACCATGAACTATCTGGGGATGGGAGAACCTGATGATCTGAGTTTTGTACAAACTCTTGTTAACTGTAGTCAGTTAAGTGTGTTAGAATGTGGTTCTAACAGATTTGGTGGGAGTCTGCCGCGCTTTCTTGGTAATCTGTCAACAGAAATTACTGGGATTGATTTCAACAAAACAAAATAACTGGAACCATTCCAACTGAATTGTTCAACCTCATTAACTTACAAAGACTACAATTGTCAGGCAATGAACTAACAGGACATCTTCCACTTGAGATTGAAAATCTTAGCAAATTAGAACACTTTTCCTGTAGTAACAATCACCTCATTGGAGATATTCCTTATTCATTAGGAAATTTATCGCGGTTGAGTGAGTTATATATGGATAACAATAGCTTTGAAGGAGCTATTCCCTCGAGTCTAGGAGAGTGCACAAATTTATTATACTTGACACTTTCAGAAAACAACCTCAGTGGGCCTGTATCTTCTCAACTGTTCCATGCTTCAATGTTACTCGAACTTCATTTGGATCAAAATCATCTGCAAGGAGTCTTCCCTGTGGAGATTGGTCAGTTGAGGAATTTAGTGGTGTTAGACATAACAAGAAACGCGTTCTCAGGAAAGGTTCCATCTAGCATTGCTAGTTGCATTGGCCTTCTTGAACTTCAAATGGGAGAAAACTTCTTTACTGGTTCGATTCCTCAATCTTTCAAGTCTCTAACTAGTATCAAGACCTTGAATTTATCTCATAACAGACTGTCAGGCCAAATTCCGGATTTCTTGTCTAATTTTTCATTACTAGGATTAGATGTATCTTTTAATGATTTAGAGGGAGAGGTTCCGAGAAGAGGAGTTTTCACAAATATAAGTGCTGTGACAACTTTGGGAAATAAAAAGCTTTGTGGAGGGATTCCTGAGATTCATTTGCCAAAATGTTCAACCAATACTACCTTGGCAAGAGGGTCTAAAAGGAGGGGTAGATTCTCTGTTGCTGTGACCCTGATTATCGCGGTAGCTTCATTAGTTGTTGGTGTGTCGATAATCTCAGCAATATATTTCCTGATGTGTATTAGGAATAAAAAGAACAAGCTATCTCAGGAATCGTTGTTGAACTTGAAGGAGCCTTTCTCAAAAGTATCTTATAATATTCTTCTGAAGGCAACTGACAGATTTTCGGAAGCAAACTTAATAGGTGCAGGCGGTTTTGGTTCTGTTTATAAAGGAGTCCTTGACCCAGAAAACAGCATGGTTGTAGCCATTAAGGTTATCAGCCTTGAACAGAAAGGAGCGAGGAAGAGTTTCATGGCAGAGTGTGAAGCATTGAAAAATATCCGTCATAGGAACCTGCTTAAGATTGTCACTGCTTGCTCGAGTACTGACTTCCAAGGGAATGATTTTAAGGCATTAATTTACGAGTTCATGCCAAATGGAAACCTTAGACAATGGATTCACATTGAACAACATACGAAACCTCTAAGCCTCCTCCAAAGATTGAACATTGCCATCGATGTTGCTTGTGCACTTGATTATCTGCACAACAGTTGTGATGTTCCTATAATCCATTGTGACCTCAAACCAAGCAACATTCTTCTTGACAGTGACTTGGTTGCCCATGTTGGAGACTTCGGGTTAGCTACATTTCACTCGGATGCAAGGACTTATAATAGCAATTCAGTTGCAGTTAAAGGGACAATTGGATATGCTGCTCCAGGTAACTACACTACTTCTTTTAAGGTCATTCTGTTTAATTTACGCGAAAAATGAGTTTTGATGTGCAAATTACTTCAGTTGAGTAAAAATCAGTAAAGGAAAACTTAGCATTTTTCACAAGTTATTATTATTATTTTTACTGATCTGACTTTTGAAACATTCTGTTTTGGATAGAGTACGGCCTAGGAAGTATGGTATCAAAGGAAGGTGACATGTACAGCTGTGGCATCGTGTTGATAGAGATGATGAGCACTATATATCCCACAAATAGGATGTTCGAGGGAGATTTAGACCTTCATAAGTATGCAAAATCAGCATTGGCTGACCAATTAACAGAGATTATCGACCCAAAGCTTTTTGATGATAATGTTGTTGCAAGCAGTGGAAGTCAATATGTAGCTTTGGCACGATATGACTGTTATGTTAAATGTGTATGGTCTGTCATAGACATCGGCGTGAAGTGTTCTGTGGGATCACCTCAAGATCGAATGAGAATCGAAGATGCCATTAGAGAGCTAAAAATAACACAGGAGATGTTCCTTAAAGAGCTAAGCGTTGTTGAAGCAATGCATTTTTTAGGTTTCTATGCTGCACTTGTTGAAATTTTAGGCTCTTACAGTCTGCAGGAATATGTGCTAGGTATCTGAAAGATATGAGGCTCTTACATACAAAAATGTTAAGATAGAATTATGTGGAGATATGATAATTATGTTATGTTATGATTTGCATAGGATAGAATATAGCATTATTTGATCTTAGCCAGAATATTTCCTAAGGTCATCATATCTTTGTACTCTTATTATAGTCTTTGCCATCACAACAATGAATCGTTTTGCCTCACAATAACAAAGCTCAAAGTGTTCTTGTTCTCAATTACAAACTTTGTTACTTAACAATTTAAGGATGTTTTCAGATACTTTCTAGTTTTACAAGGCTAAAATTGATTTAAGATTTTCTTTCCAAGTTTTTTGAGACCAGATTAGCCCTTAGGGGGAAATAAAACACTACATCTGATCTTAAAAAAGATATTGTTTGGGGTAAAATTACCCAGCCACGTGGCCCAATGGCCGAGCGACACGTGGCACCTTGCCATTAGTCAGCAGGGCTCCAATCCCCTGCTGACACGTGTCCTAGGAACCCTAAATGGGGAACCAATGCTCCTTACTATAAATAGTGGGAGAATCCTCATTAATGGGGCATTCACTTACAATCAATTGACATTCAATACTATCATAAATACATTTTACACAAAAACCGAGCAATCTTAATTGCGAAATTCTCCCATTACGCGAGAAGTAATTACTCTTTTACGCACTTTCTTCCTCCCGTACATCACTGACTTGATCGTCGGAGGCGGAGCTCCAACCAACCGGAGTCTTCGTGGTTTTGCAGGTACAGGCGGTCGAAGGGCATTCTTGGAATTGTAACTCTCCCGCAGGACACATCAAAAAACCCCGAAACATTTGGCGCCGTCTTTGGGGAGAGTACTTTTGAGATGGCTTCTAACCCTGTACCACCGGATCAGGACAGGCGGCCATCAGCTGAGCCTGAGGTCCAGACGGACCATGAAAGCGGTGATGAGTACGACCTCAACACCTATGTGACCCCAGACGGGTCCTTCAGAACAAAGCACACCCGTTCCAAGGATAAGAAGGAACGGGAAAACATCCAAGCTGCTCCAAGCAACCCAGCCGGCAACACGGTTGGGGCTGCCCAAGCGGCAGAGGATTCTGCTCCCGTTACTAGGAACGAACTCATGACCTTCACGAATAGTTTCAAGGGCGAGATCCAGAACCTCATCCGGTCAGCTACTCCCAAGAAGAGTCAGCCGGCCAAGAAGCCTTCTTCTAGCAAGAAGGCTATTAAAGACCGGGTCCCTACTCCTCATCCAAAGCCGAAGGAGGGGGAGGGCCTCCGGTTCGATCAAAACCGGCTTCGCTTCCCGCAAGTGGAACCCAGAAAACCCATCCGGCACTTGCAGCCGGATGGTTCAAAAAAGATATTCTCTGACGCCCGGACGTTTCTTCAAGAAAAGAGAAGTCTAGCGTCTGCGTCGGCTTCAACGTCGACCTTTCCAGACAGTTTCCGTGACACCTCTAACAGGCGTACAGGAACAAGTCTAGGGAGTCAGACGGGCAAACCATCCGCCCGGTTTGGACCCAAAGTGATCCAACCTGGTCTGTTTGGTTCGCCGAATGGGCTGGGTGGATCCCCTTTTACCCAAACGGGTCCGTTTGGCAGAAATGTGCAGCAGCCGTTTTAACTCATGGATTGGCAGCAGCGCCTGCTAAATCTGGGAGAACAGCCCTCGGCGTTCTCCCTTGAGATAACCCAGGTGGCACAGCCGGCTAAGATCAAAAACGTGTTGGTAGGGGCCTATGATGGTACCTCCAACCCAGAAGATCATTTAATGGCTTATTCCAACCTCATGTACCTACAGGAGTTGGATGATGCCGTCTGGTGCCGATGCTTCCCGGCTACCCTGAAGGGCATTGCCCAACGGTGGTTTGGTAACCTACCAGTCGGCTGCATCAACAGCTTCAAGACCTTGGCGTACTTGTTTACGTCAAACTTCTCAATGAACATCTCGGCTAAAAAGACAACCCTCGATCTGGGGGCAATACAGCAGGGTGACAGAGAAGGACTCCGGTCGTATGTCAGGCGGTTCAATCTGATGAGAATTCAGATTCAAGGAATGTCTGATGAGGTTGCTTACACAGACTTCTTTAAAGGTCTGAAGGATGGGTCGACTTTCAAGTTTGACCTCGTCCGGAAAAGGGTAGCCACCCTCCAAGAGGCATTAATGGAAGCTGAAGCCTACATACAGGCGACGGAGCTTTGTGCTGTAAAGCAGCCGTCGGATTTCAAAAAATCTGACAGAAGAGACAGCCGGCAACAACAACAACAACCGGCTAAAAAGGAAGAAAAGAAGAGAAAGGAGGTCTGGGCAGCAGACCGATCTGGTCAGCCGGCTCAGAAGCTCAGACAGAAATCTGAACCGTACGTTCCCAAGTACGAGTTCACAAAGGACTGCTCCTCTATCCTCATGTAGATCAAGGACCGGATGTCTCTTGACAAGCCGGCTGTTATGAAAAGCCCCGTAGGCAGCCGGGACAAAAGCAAATACTGCCAGTACCATGAGGATGTTGGCCATGACACTAATGGTTGCTATAGCCTCAGGCGGCTATTAGACCGTCTGGCTGATGAAGGGGCTCTAAAGTCTTATCTGCCCAAAGCCAAGGGCAACACCCTGGCCAAGAAAGGGTAGGTGGCAAAAGTTGTTCTTGCAAATTCAGAAACGGATGAAGAGACTATCTTCACATTAGCAGGCGGCTTTGCCGGAGGGGGTCCCACTATTCGGGGCACCAAAGATGACATCAGGAAGCTGGTTAACTCAGTCGAGGAGACCCAGGCATCGAAAGACATATTTCCTGAGGTCCTTATTTCTGAAAAGGACCGGGGCAAGGTCAGACGGCCTCACGATGACCCCATAGTCATTAAATGCAAGGTTGCCAATCAGAGAGTTGGCCGGATCCTAATCGATACCGGGAGCTCGTCTGACCTAATCAGCTATCAGTGCTTGACCAAGCTCAAGTACAAATCCAGTAGCATGCACCAGGCGCCCTACCCGCTTGTTGGTTTTGGGGGAGGTGTAGTGCATCCGGTTGGGAGCATAGATCTTCCCATCCGGCTGGGTGAAAAGGGAGAAGGACGCCACATGGTGATCAAATTCCTGGTTGTAGAAGAGCTTGCCGCCTACAACATGATTTTTGGCCGTCCGACCCTCAATGAATCAAAGGCTGTCATCATTCCCTCCCTCATGCTTGTCAAATTTGAAAAGGACGATGGTACAGTCGGTTCCCTTAAGGGGGACCAGAGGACGGCTAGGGAGTGCTATCTCTCTGAAGTCAGACCTACTATGGGGGCAGTCGCCGACGACAACCCCATAGACCTTGATAACTGCGATGCAGTAGTCCCGGCTCCAAGGGCAGCCGGTAAGAAAAGAAAGGCGGGCCAGACGGATCCCGTCAAGCAAAAAAAATAGCAATCACTAGCCGGGGAAAGGTCAGATGACCTATGACCTTTGCAGGCTGGTGACTGCATTGATGTCGTCCTCGATAACAGCCGTCCTGACAGAACTGTCAAGGTTAGGACGGTTGCTTATGAACGGTTGGGTGCAGACTTGCTCCAACTTCTAAGAGAATTCAAAGACATCTTTGCCTTTGAAGTGGAGGAGATGCCAGGCGTCAGCCCGAATCTAGCTGTCCACAAGCTTGCCGTGGATCCTAGAAAGAAGCCGGTCAGGCAGAAAAAGAGGGATCACGGTGAAGAGAGATCTCAGGCGGCAGCAGCTGAGGTCAAAAAATTGTTAGATGCTGGGTTCATCCGGCAATGCTACTACCCGGATTGGGTAGCAAACGTTATCCTCGTGAAAAAGCCGAATGGTACCTGGCGGATGTGTGTAGACTACACAGATCTGAACAGAGCATGCCCAAAGGACAGTTACCCGCTTCCAATGATCGACAATCTGGTCGACTCTACAGCCGGTCATGCTCTGATGAGTTTCATGGATGCCTACTCAGGTTTCCACCAAATACCCCTATGGAAAAAAAAACAAGAGAAGACGACCTTCGTCACTGATTAGAGGTTATTTTGTTACAAGGTGATGCCGTTTGGGTTAAAGAATGCACCGGCTACATTCCAGCGCATGATAAACACCGTCTTCATCAATCAGATTGGCAGGAATGTAGAGGCGTACATTGATGACATGATAGTCAAATCCAAGCTACAGACGGATCACCTACTGGACCTCCGAGAAACATTCACCACACTCAGGCGGCACCGGGTCATGCTTAACCCAAAGAAGTGTGTATTTGGTGTTGAGTCTGGGAAATTTCTCGGATTTTTGATCGATCAAAGGGGCATAGAGGCTAATCCTGAAAAAGTACAGGCGGTCATTGACATGCGGTTTCCCCGCACTGTGAAAGAAGCCCAGAAATTGACCGGTTGCCTGGCGGCGTTGGGAAGATTTCTCAGCCGGTCAGGTGACAAGTGCCTCTATTTCTTCTAAGCCATCCGGAAGAGTTCCAGATTCGAGTGGGGTGAAGAGGCGGAAATGGCATTCCAGAAGCTAAAGCAGCATTTGCATTCGTTGCCAAGGCTAGTGAGCCCCCTGCCCCGGGAGGTCCTCTATATGTATCTAGCCGTCTCTGATCATGCCCTTAGTGCCGTTCTCCTCGCTGAGAGAGACGGTAATCAGCTCCTGGTGTATTTCATCAGCCATGTTCTTAAGAATGCTGAACTCCGGTACCCCATGATCGAAAAATTTGGGTTGGCCCTGTTCGTCGTAGTCAAACGGTTGAAGCCCTATTTTTTGGCTCATCCGGTGATTGTATATACAGACCAGCCGCTCAAGCACCCAATGACCACCATCGAGTCATCCGGTAGAATGATCAAGTGGGCTGTTGAAATATAGAGCCTCGAGATAACTTTTGAACCCAGGCGGGCAGTGAAAGGTCGAGATGACTAGGTCGGTGCAACCGGAAAATCCTGATCAGGTTTGGAAGTTATTCGTAGACGGTAGCTCTACGGTGAACGGCTGTGGTGCAGGCGTCATATGTCATTCTCCAGAAGGGGATAAGTTTGAGTATGCACTACGGTTTTGGTTCCAAGCCTCTAATAATGAGGCGGAGTATGAAGCCCTGCTAGCCGGTATACGCATGTGTAAGGCAGAAGGGGCAACAAAGATTGCCGCCTGCTCAGACTCTCAATTGATCGTTAGCCAGTACAATGGTGACTACGAGGCCACCCATCCGGCTATGATCAAATATCTGCAGGCGGTCAGAGAGGAGGCCGTGTCACTTGACGAATTTCATCTAAGTCAGGTGCCCCGGTCCGAGAATAATCAGGCGGATGCCCTTTCCAAGTTGGCATCATCCGCCTCCTGTGATGCACCTAGAACGGTTTTTTGGAAAGTCATTGAAAAAGAAGCATCGATCATGACCCCATAGGTATCCTGGACCGAAGTGCCACCTGGATGGACCCCATCCGGGCTTACTTGGCAGACGGTACCTTACCGGATGACCCGTCTGAAGCAATGGCGCTCAAGAAACGTGCTCTGAGCTTTGTTATTCATCATGAAGAACTTCTCCGGAAGGGTTATCTACAGCCGTATCTAAAGTGCATAACCCCTGAAAGGGGAAGAGAGGTTCTGGAGGATCCGCACGCGGGTTTTTGTGCTTCACATATAGGCGGCAGGTCCTTGGCAAGAAGAACCAATCGGCAGGGTTACTTTTAGCCCACTCTTGAGGCGGACGCCATGGATTTGGTGAAACGGTGTGATAAATGCCAAAAGTTCGCCCGGCTGATACATCGACCGGCAACTGACTTGACAGCCATCCATAGTCCGGTTCCGTTCGCAAAATGGGGCATGGACATCTTGGGTCCTTATACGCCTGCCACAGGCGGTCGCCGATACATTTTGGTGGCAGTAGATTACTTCACCAAATGGGTTGAAGCAGAGGCGGTCAAAGGCATAAAAACAAAAGACGTGATCTCCTTCATTTGGAGAAATGTCATCACCCGGTTTGGGGTTCCAATGTCTATGGTCTTTGATAATGGACATCAATTCAAAATGCCTGTCTTCAAGAGCTGGTTGGGAGATCAAGGAATCTCCCATTGTTTCGCATCCGTTGGGCGTCCTCAGGCAAACGGTCAAGTTGAGGCCTTCAATAAACTGATCTCAGACAGTATAAAGAAGAAGGTGGAAAGAGCCGATGGACTATGGGCAGAGGAACTACCTCATGTCCTTTGGGCCATCCGGACCACTGAAAAAGGGGCAACCGGTGAAACTACATTTCTCATGACATACGACACTGAGGCGGTGCTCCCCATTGAACATTATGAGCCAACGCTTCGCATCATGCTATATGATGAGGCAGCCACTTGGGAAGCCATGCGGCTTGCCCTGGATGCTCTCCCAGAGCGAAGGGGCAACGCAGCTCTGCGTCATGAGATTTACCGCCTGAGAATGACAAGAGCCTACAACAAGCGGGTTCACAAACGACCCCTGAAAGTAGGAGATTTTGTGCTTCGCAAAATGGAAGCAACCGGTAGGGCCAATGAACAAGGCAAACTGACTCCAAATTGGGAGGGACCCTACCGGATATCTGAAGAGGTATGAGACGACACATACCGCCTGGAAGCCCCAGACGGTAGAAAACTGCCTAGAACTTGGAATGTAGATAATCTCAAAAAGTACTACTTCTAGAAATTATATAGTTTTTGTATATTTCTATATAATTAATGAGAAAGATTTACTACATATAGTGCTTACATGCGCCATGTCTTGGGCTTAACACAAGCGGCTCCCTTTACTTATTTCCCATGCGCCTTGTCTTGTGCCTAACACAAGCGGGCCCGGAAATTTAATGAATCAGTCGGTGACGCCCATTCGGGTGAATTCATCGAAGAGAACATCTCCCATTTGGGTGGAAAATTGTTCTAGTGATCAAAAATCAGGCGGCCCTAACCGCCTAATTGATCCATAACACCAAAGAATTGCGGGTTAGCATTCCCAAACATGCATCCGGCCCCCTCTTTGGATCGAGTACCATTTAAGGCTGATCTCAAAATAGACAGCCGGTACCTAATGTCCAGCCTAATCGACTAAGAGAAGGCATGCAGGCAAGCATCTGGGTTAGGCCAAGAATCTATGAAGGGTGTTCTTGCGAAAACCCAACCGGCAATTGTTACAAACGGTTGACACTTAGCACTTAGCTAAAACCCTAGCATTTGCGCTATAGCATATGGATAGCCGCCTGGCACCATTTCGTCTATACCAGTCTCCTATCCAGGGGCAATTACCTACCCTAACCCCAACAAGTCATGCGGAAACACTTTCATTCAAAAAGCATGCGGAAAAACATTCATGGTTTACACAAGGCAAAAAATAGAGTTGCTTGCGAAGACTCAGACGGTAATGGTACCGCTTGGGTTCTCTTGTCTACCCTCGCAAATTTCTTTGCCTACCTTCAAAAATTTCTTTGCCTAGCTTGCGAAGACACAGACGGCGGTGATGCCGGCTAGGTTTTCTTAGCTATCCTCGCAAAAATTATCAAAGCAAGAAAAATGCAATATTCAAGACATTCAAAGCAGCAAAAGGAAAAGAAGCAAGTTCATTCAAAACCGGACCAACCGGTTGAAATATAGCAGAAACAACCGGCGTAGCCGGTGAAAATGTTAAAATTGTTTACAAAATAAACCGGCATAGCCGGTGAAAATATCAGTGCTCAAAATAGAAGACAATATCAGAGTAATCCGACCCTTCCGGCGCTATTACAAGATAATGCACGGCGCGCAGGCCAGGAGGTCATTGCTACTCTACATTCACTGTAACCCGGTCGCCTTGAGCTTGGCTCCCTTCCGGATGAGCTGGGTCGGTGTTGGGGACGGAGCCGGGATCCTCATCCTCGACTGTCGTCTCTAAAGCAGCCGATTCCGCCTGTAATCGCTGGAACTCGGCTTCCACCCATTGCTCATACGGTCCGGGCCCTCCTCTTCAGCTAGAATGGCCAGGTCTGCGTACTTGTAGGCGAGCTCCCAGACGTTGTAGTCTGCACCCGGGTGGATGATGGAGAACGCCCTCTTCATTCTGTTTTGGCAGTCCTGCTCATTCTTCTCGATGAGCCGGCTCTGATCAGCCTCTAGGGTGGACTGGAAATTACGCTGAGCAGCGGCAGCCTCCTTGACCAGGCGGTCATTCTCTAATTGCAGCCGTTTGCTGTCCTTTTCCGCCTGGTCGAGCCGCTTGAGGGGCTCTTCATGCTTTTTCAGCTCGTCTTCAGCGTTATCCAGGGCCGCCTGGAGGTTGTCCATTTTGAGCTTTTGCTCTGAGAGGGCCCGTTGGAGGGACTTGACCTGATCCGCCTGTTGCATGATTATAGCTTTAGTTTCTAAGTCATGCACAATCATGGAATAGTGAGCAACGCTAAGTGCGTCATCCGCAGAACGTTTGGCTCTTCCTGTTTGCGGATGTACGCCTTCTTAAGCCCCTCCACGCGGAGCAGTGCCTGCAACAACAACACAACCGGCATTAGTTGAATGACCGGATGGGTATATTATAAATTATATGTCGGGTGGGCACTCAGTTACTTACATCGGTCAGGTCGACCATAACCCGGTCGGCATTGAAGGTATTGATTCCAGGAATCGCCTCCTTCTCGTCCCAGGGGACGGCTTTCAGCATGGCCCGGGCGTATTGAGCAGCATCCGGCCAGCGTGGTGAGCTATCTGCACCAGAAACAGACGGTGAGAATGCTGCATACGCTCCACCAACGGACAGCCGGCTGATCGGAGAATCTCCCGGCTGCGAAGAGGAGTACGATTTTACCCGCATGGGTATGTCGAGCAATGTGAGGTCGAAAGGGTTTGTACCTTTTTGGGAAGCCTTTTGGCTTCCAGAAGCAGATGGACCGGTTGCGGTCCTTATTGGAGTGGCCTCTAAGGCCTTCTCAGTGTTAGACCCGCCTGGGGTCTTTATTGATTTACCGCCGGTAGTAGCCCGGTCGGTAGAAGCAGTTTTCGGCACCTTGAGTGCCGGTTCCTCAACAGACGGCCTTTGCCGGATCTGTTTTTGTAAAGAACGGGGAATAACACCATCCTGAAACAAGTCCACAAGCGGTTAGATGAATAACTAGCCAAAGCAACATCAAAGCCAAGCACATATAGAAGGTCAGGCGGTCTAACCTTTTTAGCTGCCTGAGCGGCAAGTTTCTTCTCCAGATTCTCCTTGCGGATATCTGAAGCCTTCCTTGCGGGTGTCTTGGCGGAAGGTAGCATCTTCTTAGCTTCTTCTGCAAAACGAAAGTACATCCGGTCAGATATATGAATCTTACATTGCAATCAAGAGAAAAAGTTCAGCCGGCAACAAATTAACCGGCAGGGGTTCGTAACCTTTGGTCTTCCACATTCCGCTAAGCCCACAGGCGGACAAGAAACACTCGTCCTTGAAAAATTCGTGTTTGGGCACCCAGTTCTTGGGTACCCTTATTATCTCTCCGGATGTGAAAGAGGTAGAGGTCAGCTCGAAGAAACCAGAATCCAGAATGGCCACCCGGTCGGTATCAGGAACAGGGGGCAGCCGGCACTTCTGCCCCAAAAGCTCTGGCTTCCGGTTGTAGGTCCGGTACTCCTTGTTCTCCTCTTCAGACGGAGCTTTGACCAGGTAGAACCGGTTCTCCCAGTCCGACCACTTGGACGACTTGTCCAAGGTCATCATATATTTGGGGTGAGTAGTCAAGGTATACCAGGCCCTCCAGCTGCCTTGGCTCTGGCTCAAATAGTGCATATGGGCAAACGCCTCCCAGCCGGGGTTGAGATCCTGCATCTCGCAGGCGGCGATGTACCCTAAAATGTTCACCCAAGAATTCGGGGTGAGTTGCAAAATGCCTAGGCCATACCCCCTAAGTATTGCCTTAATTGTGTGGTGAAGGGGGAAGCGGACGCCGGCTAGGAAAGCCGCTTCGTAGCATCCAAACCAGCTGTTAGCGTTGGGCTGGTCATCTTCCCATACAACTGTCCCGAACTCTCCCGACACGGTCATCTTGTACCCCTCACCAAGTGGCCGCCTGGTAATAAAGTCTAGAAGGGAAGGCCGCATGAGGGCGCGGTCCTTTAGGGAGACGGCGATTATGAGAGGGTCGTTTCGGCTTTGCCACGAAGGCCTCTCCGCCTCCTCGCTATCTTCTGATACGGTTAAGTAGCTGGAGCTACTGCTTTCAACCCGACCGTCATCAGAGCCGGCTGGGGAGTTGGGAGCATCATTGGCAGCTCCTGGCTGCTCAGCCTCCTCAGCCGGAGAGGTCTCCTTGTTGTAGGAGCCTAGAATGCTATCGCTTGGAGTGGAGGGGGTATCGCTGGATGGTTCTCTAACCTCCCCGTCTAGGCCTCGAGTTTCAGGCGATAACTCGTTCGAGTCCCCGCCTCTGTAATTGGGGTCCATAGCTATTCCCCTAATTCTGGCCATGGTGTCCTGCACAGACACGGAGTCGGTCGATACAGGCGTTGAAAAGGGGAAATTCCAAAGATCAGAGGCGGCAGATCCAGTTCTAGACTCAGCCGTACTAATTGACCGGCTGAGTTCACAACTATGGTCCAGGTACGGGTATAAAGGGTCCATCTACCTATGGGACTTGTAAACAAAAATGCAAGCAAAAGACGCAAACGGAAATACATGGAAAAGCAAGAAAGAATAGAGACGGTACCTAAAGTAAAGTGTTGAGAACCTCAAGAAATTTCTTGGGATGCTTGCGAAGACACAGGCGGTTTGAATACCGGCTGGGTTCTCTGAGGTACCCTCTCAAAAATCTTTTGCTTGCTTGCTACTGCACAGGCGGTCTGAAAACCGGCTGCTCTTAAAACTATGAAGTCTCCGTGTGCTCTGAATTTCAAGTACCGGATGCTCTCAAAATTCAAGAAATTTCACGAAGTTTGTAAATAAGGCTTCGTGTGCTTCCTCCCCTATTTATAGGGTTTGTCCCGGAAGGCGAAGGGGTGCGACCTTTCCCCTTTTGCTCTTCCCTCTTCCTTCAGTTAGAATTTGAAGGGGTTTCAAAAAAAAAAAAATTTATTTTCTCCGTCAGCTCTCTTCTCAGGTGCCACGTGGTACCTTGCCACGTCAGCACCTGAGAGGGCCAAATGTTTGGGGTAAAATTACCCAGCCACGTGGCCCAATGGCCGAGCGACACGTGGCACCTTGCCATTGGTCAGCAGGGCTCCAATCCCCTGCTGACACGTGTCCTAGGAACCCTAAATGGGGAACCAATGCTCCCTACTATAAATAGTGGGAGAATCCTCATTAATGGGGCATTCACTTACAATCAATTGGCATTCAATACTATCATAAATACATTTTACACAAAAACCGAGCAATCTTAATTGCGGAATTCTCCCATTACGCGAGAAGTAATTACTCTTTTACGCACTTTCTTCCTCCCGTACATCACTGACTTGATCGTCGGAGGCGGAGCTCCAACCAACCGGAGTCTTCGTGGTTTTGCAGGTACAGGCGGTCGAAGGGCATTCTTGGAATTGTAACTCTCCCGCAGGACACATCAAAAAACCCCGAAACAGATACAGTGTAATATGTTTCTTTTCTCCGTTTTTATTTAGCTGCGACAGTTTAACTTTTACACTATTCATGCACTCATGAATATAGAAATAAAAATGGACACTAGAGTCAGATGTATTAAATAGTCCTGCCAACAGGAAGAACATATGTAATATTAAGGACTCATTTGGTATTATTATATTGTAGTTTCCAGTTTCTTGGTTTTAGTGTAATAATTAGTCAAATATATTAGAATCATCGTGATTTTGAAAACCGACAATAAAAAAGTTCAAACCATTTTTTCTGATTTTTTTTAAAAAAGGAGACAAAACCAAGTAACCAAGTGGACGAGAACTCTATCTTCCCACGGCTGCAAAAAGAAATGCATGCATCATTCCACATTACTGTGAGTCAAATGTTTACAATAATTGACTTCGTTATCTAGAGAACTAAAGCATAATGATTTCAACAAAATGATCAATTCTATTTTAAACAATTGAAAGTTGGCAACACAAAAACGTTACAACGGCACAAAATTTATCACAAATAACATCAATTGAGAGACATTTACAAGGTTGTCAAGATATAACAAGATTGAAGAGAACTTAATAATTGAATTGAATATTAGACAATGCATGTTCACTACACTCTACTTGATGCGCACAAATGCAGTGAAAAAAGGAAGAAATTATTACTCATCATAAGATCAGCTAGCCAGGAATTAGCCAGGGCTTACCAATAGCATGAAATCTTGTATAATTATGCAAAAAACATGGACAAAAATAACAAGAATGATAGTTGAGTTTTTGATGAGGGCATACCACATAATACCTTTGATAAACCCGATCCAACACTTGGGGTTAAGAAAACTGTGACATACTACATATTACATAATACCTTTTTAGAGGGCATGTCTCAGTTTCTCAACATCAATGTTTTTTAACATGGCAAAATGGTAAATAATAGCAACTTTATAAATATTTTATTCTTTTTTGTGGCTGACTCATCCTCTCCCTCCTCCTTCCACCTTCCTTATCTTCTTCAACCTTTACCATCATCAATGACGAACGAATTGCAATACCATAATAAACACCATGTCCATTACCACCAACATCATGCCCAAAACCACCGACACCACAGAAAACCCTAACCCCGCCATCTCCGGCGGTGAAACCGAATTTAACGAAAATCCTAAATATATATATAAATTAACACAAACTATTGGGTGCGGCCCGGCAGCCCAATAAGAAGCCCAATATTCCTCCGGACTCTAACCTATCTAACAACACCATCAATGGAAGTATTCCTCAATCTTCAATTTCATCATCTTCTTCATCAAATCAACTCATGCAGGAGGAATCATCACAACAATCTTCTCTCTCCTCGTGGTCTCGATTTGGTGGTGGCGATTTGGTCGATTTTGTGGCAATTTGGTGCGATTTGGTGGCGATTAAATGGTGGCGATTTGGTGGCTCAATTGCGGGCTGAAGGTGGAACGGTGGTGGCGATTTGGTGATTGGTGGTGATTTGGTGTGTATGGGTTAACATGGGCAGTTTTACACGGCTTGGAGTTCGGTGGTGGCTCAATTGCGGGCTGTGCGGGAGTGTATGAGGTGGCCTGGTAAAAATTGCGGTTGCTATTGTGGTGCGATTTGGTGTTGGTGAATTGGGGGAACAAGGGAGTTCGTTTGGTGGTGGTGGGTTGTTGTGGCAGCAAGTACGAAGGAAGGTGAGTGAACTTTGTTGTGATGGTGGTAAGGGGCGGCGGCAGGGGCGGAGGAAGGAGAGAGAGTGTGGTTGTGTTGGTGTGGGTGGGGGCTGCATAGGATTAGAAGAGAGAGAAAGAATGCATGGGGAAGAGAGAAATTGCCATTTTGTGAAGAAGACAACATTATATAATGGAAATAGTTGCAGGCTTGCAGCACCAATCTTGCCCACACTTCTCCAAAGTATCTTAAAATTGTTAATTGCTTTTTAGTTCTAGTTAGCCAACTTTAATTCACCTATCTATCTTTAGTGAGCACCTGTCTAGACATAATTTCTTAAACAGATATCAAAGTCATTCTATTATTTTTACAAAAACTATGCTATAATTCATATAGTAGCAAAATCACAACAGAGGTTAAACTTAAGAACAAACGTATAGCTCAATAAAACTCCGGCAGAGTAACTCTTATAATTGACCAGGAAAAAAGACATACCAAGAAAAATAACTTCTTAACTTACATTATTTGTCTTGCTACATAGCATAAAGTAAATAGACAAAAGTACGGTTACACTAAGCACCACTCCTAAAACAGGAAATACCTTCCACACATCATACTAATGTTATTAGCCTCTTTACAAAGACATAGCTAAGCAAAGAGAAACACAATCCTACTAACATAAACTCTTAAACACAAGAAATATCTACCCTTATGAACTTAAGGCATTCAATAGCTTAAAAACCTATGTATAAATCAGGAAACATATATTATATAATATCCTTAAAAACCTATATAGAAATCAACATAAATCATTCATCAAAAAACAAACAATGAATCATATAGAGGTTAAGGAATAGAATAGCTACCCTCAGTCACCCACTTACTTTTGTTTCCCACACAGAATATGTGAAATAGCTAATGACGAAAAAGAACCTATATTTATAGACAAACAAATTACCTTAGCAATCAACACAGAATAAGTTTTCAGAGTGACTTTATTTTGTTTAAACATATTTTACATTATTTTCAGGAAATTATAAATAGCAGTAAAACTCAATTGAAACATTCAACAGTTACAATTGAACAGTTCACATCTAAATTCCTTTATAATAAATGGAAAATTAGCTTTCCCAACATAGCTTTACATTTCAATAAAAGACCTTAAACTTTTATGTGCTGACAGTTATACTATAGCTTAAAAATTGTATTATTAAAAACAAAATTAAGGTATGAGTTCTATGCTTGATTGACCATTCAACTTTACTAAGCCTTAACTAAACCCTATCTAATTCGAATATTATTTCCCAATAACTTTATCCATGTTAATAGAGATATTGCATACAATACTTAAACACCTTAACTGCTTCTAAGTTTATAATTTACTGATTTTATAATCAAACAGAACATTGAAACTTTACATGTAAGGCAGTAGGAAGCTTTACATTGGCATAGTTAAAGGCACCAAATTCCACAATCCTACATGTTTACAGTTCAAACTCACAGTTCATTTCCCATATAGAAGGCATAATCATACACACAATCAGAAATAAAGAGCAAAATGACATCATAAATTATTATCAAAACCAAAACCAATAAGCCCAACTTCAAACCAAACCATTAAGCCAAATTTACCCCCCTAACTATATACAACAGATATAATTATAGCATTTGATCAACTATTAAAACTATAAAACAAGCACTTAAAATTAATGATTGTATAATTCAACAAGTTTACCTTCTATTACAATGCTTATAATTTCAGCATCTAATCTAAGCTATTGTAATTATTGTGTGTGATAGTCTTGATTGGTCTTGAGGCTAAGGTTGACATTACAATAATTATTACTATGTATGATGTCAAGTTTTATAATGCAAGCAGCTAACTACAAGTCATTACAATAATTATATACCAATTATAATCTAAGATTATACTATCTTACATTGGATAAGTCTTATAATCTAAGATTGACATCATACTAATTATAGCACTTAGAAAGCATTTAGATAGTCTTGATAGTAATATCAATTAGACAAGTGAGCACCTCAACCAAAGACATTTCTAATTTTAATCATGAAACTAATACTAACAAATTACAATACAGCTATAAAAACTATAAAAAAAAAAAATAAAATAAAAAAAAACACAGCCCAAACATTCAAGATTATTACATATATATATGTATTAAGATAAACCAATAAACATTACATAAAAAAAAGAAAGTCCTTTGCAAAATACACCTAAATCGAAAAGTCTCAATACCTATAACTCTAAGACAATCCCATAATTACACTACTAATATTCATCTTATATTGACAAAATGAATTGACTTAGATAGAGCTAACTAATAATAGACTGCCTAAACCACCACAACTATGACTTCTCTAATCTGATTTAAAACCATACGCAGCAGAATCTTCAATTCATCTGAAACTTCTGGCGACCTATAGTGATACGGATAGCCATTGCTGGTGGAACTGAAATCACTCCCCCTCTGTTCATCACGTGCAGCATCCTCTTCCTCGTCACCTTCAAATTCATCATCTTCATCAGCATTGCCCTGCTGCTGCTCATCATCAGCTTGAACACCTTCATCCTCATCAGCTTGCACTTCCTGCTGCTCATTTCCTCGAACTTCCTTTGCACCAGCCACTTGAGGCTCATCTTCTTCCGAACTAATTTCCATATCGATAACAGTGCCATCACCATTACCAGCCTGACCAACAATTGCTTCACCTTGAACCACCGCAACCTCAATTCCCATTGCATGCACCTTACCTTGAGCTACCTTCGTCTGAACAAGTCCAATATTAGGAAAAACCTCAACATCATCATCAATTTTAACCCTAACCCTTTTGCGGCCTCTTTCTTTTTCTTTAGCTTCTCTGCACTCAGAAATTTGACCCTTCACCTCACATAGTTCTCTACGCAATTCAGAGAGGCTATGAATGAATGTGGATTGCGTGATCTTGTTTTGAAGGTAAATGGTGGACGTGGGAGACGGGTAATTCTGTCCAAAGCCGAGTGCGTGAAAGACTTGATTGATTTATTGCCACTCCTTGGTTTCAACTCTATTCGAATGCTAGTGTTGAGCACCTTCTTCGGTACAGGTCGGACCACACTCCAATAATAGTGAGAACTAAGGGGAGGGAGGAGAAAAAGAAGAAGGGAAAAAAGAGGTTCAAATTTGAAACGGCATGGCTCGTAGACGACTCGTGTGAAGCTACTGTCCGTGAAGCCTGGACTTCTTCTGTAATGCATGATGTGGTTGGCAAGCTTACTGTCACAGGCGCTACTTTGCTGAGGTGGAGCAAAGAAAAATTCGATGATCTTGGTGCTAAAATTGAGAAAACAGAAGCTGCTTTGAAAGAAAGCCTATCTTGAAGGAGACTGAGCTAGAAATAATGTTGGACGATTTACATTGTAAACACGAAGCATACTGGTATCTTAGATCTCGAGTTTTGGAAGTTAGAGATGGAGACCGAAACACGAGTTATTTTCATCACAAGGCATCGCAGTGGAAAAAGAAGAACTCGATCTTGGGTTTATTCGACTCCGATGGTGTTTGGCAGGAAAATGAGAAGAAGATTCAGAGCATTGTTAGCAAGTATTACAGGGATCTTTTCACCTCTTCGGAGCCCTCAGATGCGGACATACAAGAAGTTTTGAGCCATGTGAAGTTAGTCATCTCCGAAGAAAATAATGCTCAGCTTATGAGGCCGTGTACAAAAGAGGAACTATTTGTAGCTCTGCAACGGATGCATCCCTGCAAGGCCCCTGGATTTGACGGTATGCGTGCTATTTTTTATTAGAGATTTTGGCATATTGTTGGTAATGATGTAGCTAGCTTTGTTAGTAACATTTTACATGGTAATGATGTAGCTAGCTAGCATATGACACCTAATGCCACGACATCAATGATCCGTGGCGTTAGATCAATACCTGATGCAACGGAAACATTATTGTCGTGGCATTAGCTATAATACCTAATGTCACGGTTTCCTATACCTAATGTCACGGTTCCCTATACCTAATGCCACAGAATGCATATGCCCTAATGTCATGGTTCCCTATACCTAATGCCACACAATGCATATACCCTAATGCCACGGTTCCCTATACCTAATGCCACACAATGCATATACCTAATGCCAATAATAATAATAATAATAATAATAATAATAATAATAATAATAATAATAATAATAATAATAATAATAATAATAATAATAATAATAATAATAATAATAATAATAATAATAATAATAATAATACAATTAAAATCAGAATTTTCAGAAAAAAAAGGTTAGAATTTTATTAATATGAATTCAATGTTTGTACATTGTTATCTATAAGGAAAATTACAAAATTAAATTATCACTAGTTAAACTAAGAAAAAAAACAATCAAAAGTTAAAACTAAATCATTTTGTCTACCAAACAATATTTTCGGCAATTCTTTGGACCGCATTATCATTTCTTTCTCCTGCTTCTCCAATTTCTCGCAAAGCAATTCGTGAAGCATCTTCAACTTCAGTATTATCCACCTCTAGTACTGTAAAATCAACAATATTTTGATTAGTCTGTGTTAATTATGTAAATCTCCTTGATTTGAGTGATCTCTATTGAACACTTATTATGAGTTAAGATAAGGTGTTTGAACGCGAAAAAATAAATCAGAATAGTCAATCAAAGACCTTCAATCTAAGGATATACCTGGTTCAATTAAGGGAACAGGATTCAAGAGACTTATTGACATAATATATGGAGGATATTTAACTATGGCATGATGATTGCAGAATTCTGGAATTAAGAAAAGCTTTATACTTGATGCTGCTTTGAGAGTAAGTTTATTCATTATAAGATCATAGCAGGAAAAAAAAGAGCAGACCTCATAGCAGGAACAGAAAATCCATCGGGAAAGAAAAAAACCATGAATTGCAAGGACCGTATGAAATCAGAAAATAGACAAAGTATTAGAGAATATAAGATATTGGAAAATATATGTGTGATATATTTTCTGTAGATAGCATGAAGAGAATATAAGATATTGGAAAATATATGTGTGATATATTTTCTGTAGATATCATTAAGAGAATAATATATTTGGGATATTTATGTTAAGATATTATTTAGAGAATATCTTTAAGATTTATGGTTATTCTAGTATATCTTTTAGGAAGATTGTTTCCTATCTTATGAGCTTTGGTGTTGTATAAATACTCAACCTATTGATGAATAATAATCAAGCAATACTGTTTCGGGGTTTTTTGAGGTGTCCTGCGAGAGAGTTACAACACTGAGACTGACCTACAGCTTCATGTACCTGCAAAAACAACGGAGACTCCCAAGGGTGGGAGTTCCGCCTCCGACGATTAAGTTAGAACGTGTTTGAGGAGTAATGTGCGGAAAGTGATAACCCCTCCCGATTCAGGAGGGTTCTGCAATGAAGATTGCTCAATAACCCCTCCTGAGTCAGGAGGGTACTATAAGTAATAACCCCTCTTGAGTCAGGAGGGTTCTGCAATGAAGACTGCTCAATAACCCTCCTGAATTTATAGATGAAGCTCTCAACAAGATGTTCGAGCCGAGCGACTCCAGAGACAAGCTCCTCGTCAACAAAGAAGATCCAGCTTAAGAGTCAGATAAGATTCCAGAAGATAGCCGCACCAACGGCGCATCCGAAACTTGAGATAGTTTAGGGTTTTCTAATTTTGATTGTAACTTTTGTAAGTCGACGAGGTCGTCGACAGCTTAAGTGGGGGAGGATGTTAGAATCCAACTCCTTTTGATGTATTAGATTCCATTTAAGTGCTTTCCTAGAGTTTAGGTTATGTTTTCTTAGCTTGAGGTCCCATTATTGTGTTACTGTCAGATCAGTGTTCACTAGGGATTCTCCTTGTATGTCATTTAAAGCTCTTTAGAGGGCGAATGATTAATGAAATCTTAAAGCCTTCTACCAAGTGTTGCCTTGCTTTTATGCTTGTTTGTTGTTAGACCTTTATAGATATTGTGTCTTACTTGCATATTAGCTCCCCTCCAACCCAACTTGATGCGCTAAGGACTCGTGGTTCGGACCCGCTTGTGCCCGCTTTGAAGTATCGGCCGTCACAAGCCCCGACCACCCGCACTCCGTCGCCCAGATAGACGTGAGTGCTCCTGAGATTCTATTGCCCGCTTGTGTTGTTTTGTGCTTGAGCGCGGGGAAATTATGTCGTTGACTAACCTCCTCACGGCCAAACAAAATTTATTATAATCCTAAACTAACCCCTAAACAAGTCTAGTGGTAAGTTCGGAGTCGAACCACAAGGAACGGTAATGTTGGATTGTTCTCGATCTAATGCTTAAGCTACGCCAAAGTCGGTTTATGGATAGTGGACACTACAACTACACTAACACACATATAAAGATCAAGTTATTACAAAGTCTACTAGGGGCAAAGATCCACTTTGAACAATTAACAAGTTAATGGGAATCGATTTGATAATCAATCATGCAAAGAAAGAATTAAAATGGGAATTAATTACCATCAAGAGCAATCTCTCAAATTCCTAGCCTAGATCCCTCATTGACTAGGTGCATAGAAGAAATTTACCCAAAATGCAATCAAATATATAAATTCTAATTCACAATCCCTTGTCAAACTAGAACTAACATGCAATTAAGTTTGCTATCTTGGGAGATCAATCCAATCTAAAACAAACAACATGCCATCATCAATTCAATCAATTTAATCACACAATTATCATCAAATTTATCTCAAATAACTCAATTAACCATAACAAAGCTTCACTCAACACCTAGTAGAAGGAAATCTACTCAAACATGATTAACAAAGCAATTAATAAAGCATAAAGAGAGAAGAGAGTAAGAAATGCTCATTGATATAAAATGGAGATCTTCAAATCATCAAATTCCTCCTTTGATTATCCAAAATCCATGAAAACCATTGTTTCTCTCACTTTCTCTCTCCAAAATTTGAGAGTTTCTCTCTCTAAAAACCTAAAACTAACCTAAAACTACTGAAAATATGAATTTTCCCCCTAAAATGAGCAAAAAATCTATTTATACCCCTTACTAAATTGCCTAGGAAGCTCCGCAAAAAGTCGAGCAGCGTGCAGAGGAGCGGGCGCTCCAATTTCGTGCACGGGCGCTCCTAGCTGCAGCAAAATATGGCAGAATCGTTCCAGAAAGTTTAGAGCGGGAGCTCCTCATAGGATGCGCGCCCGCTCCTATCGGACTAGTTAAACCGCTCAGCTTCAAATGAGCATATCTCCCACGTTTTACAACGGAACTGGGCATATGACCTGTCTTTGGAAAGCTCTCAAGATAAGATTTCATCTCCAATTGGAATTTCCCCAAAATGTTTTGTAGATCAAAAGATATAGGCGTTTGAAGTTCGATCATTGCAAATCAAGTGCACATTTCTTCATTACTTGATCTTTTATGTTTTATATTTCTTCAATCTTGAGCAATGAACTTATCCAAGTGTTCCTAAACATAAGAATAAACCAATAAAGTTTAATCTAATGCCATAAGCAACTAAAATATGCAAGAAAAGCCAAAATTGAGCAATAACGACATTTCACACGCAATCACGACAAATGTAATAAAATGTTATTAAAACCAAGTAAAAAGATATAAAAACTATGAAAAAATAACTAGAAAACTCTTAAAAATAGCGACATAAATGACACTTATCAAATTCCCCCAAGCTTAACTTTTGCTCGCCCTCGAGCAAAACAAAAGAAACACAAGGGAATGTGATGCATCTTATACAAACAAAGAAAACTAAAAGGGGAAGAATATACACTAACTCACTTTCGTAGGAATCACGAATACATTTAGCGTATGCATCAAGCACTTTAAACCCTTAGATTTCTCTAGAGGACGAGTAAGCTCTCGTAAGGGTGTCCTAAGAGTTTAACCCATAACTCTTGAAAAAAATCAAGGCAAAGCAATAAATAAATAAAATAAAATAAATCGAAGTAAGAGAAAAGTTACAAGCGTTCTAGAGTGGACTTTTATGATGGAACAAACACTAATGAATGTCAATATTTCTAAAATACTAAAGGTATGCACGTTCTAAGATGTCCAAGGTTGGTTGAAACATAACATATGCTAAGCATAGAGAACTAAAGGAAACACATTCCACCTTTTGTTCCAACCAATCAAACCACGTTCTCTCTACTAGTTTCAAATCCAATTTCAAGTTAGCTTCTCATGATTCCACGAAGGAACCGGAAAATAAATAAGAAGTTAAAAACATTGAGAAGGTTACCCGACATCTTGGCTATGCAAACTCGCTCTATAGGCTTGATTCCTATTTCCCGCCATCATTGAATGACTTAACCCTCTAGGATCAAAAGGACTTTCAAGGTTGTAACATATAAGCTAGGAGAGTAAGGGTGTGGAGAACTCTTGAAATTGGCGGTAAACCTATGTGAAGCACGGGTGGAAATTCTTCCACAAGATCCAAACGATTCCAAAACAAAAGTGCCAAGTATGCTTATTAAATAACTTTCCCCCAAGCTTATTTAACACAAAATAACAAAAACAGGGAAAACAACAATAACAAAACCTCTTTTTTTTTTGTCCTTTACATTCTTCTTTACTTTTTTTCGATATTTTCTTTTTCCAAGCTTTTGCTTTTGCTATTTTTTTTAATGTCCTTGCCTCTTTTAACTTTGGGCGGCTTTTTCTCAAAATGCATTTGGTTTTATGCAAAAAATTATATACAACATATACTTGCTTTGCAAATAAACTCATAATTCTAAACTTGCACCATAAACAATAAAACAAGCTCCAAAACAAAATTGCTTCACAAACTAAAGGTAGGAGTTAAAGTGAAACCAAGGCTGGAAGGCTTGTATTGTGGTTAGAGAAAAGAATGTATATGGCTCAAATGGGCTAGTAATAGGGGCAAATGCAAACCAAATCTAAAATTTAAAATTAATCCTATAAAAAGAGAAATGTCTTCGTCATCCCCTAAAGTGGCTCAGTCGCGATCTTGGGAGCTAAAAGTCAAGTTCTAGATATGAGAATGCAATAGCCAAGGATCCAAATATGCCGCTCAACAAAGTATGATGAAGGCTAGAACAATTATACCTCACTATGGATAGCAATAACTAACTCTTGATTTCATATCCACTATAGAGAGCAACTACATCTTACCACAAGCAAGTGAACTAGAGCTTCATGGTCCCAAAGTTCTTAGCCAACTACCTTAGCATACCATATCCTAGAGTCTACCTAACACATTCTCAAACCGTGCACACCTCTAAAATTTAGGAAGAAAGACATTCAAGAATACAAGTCCAAAAGTATTATGTCCAAAGCAAGAACAAAAGAAAATACATTGCAAATTTGCCTTGATAGAAACAAAAATCTTTTTGTGATTTTCAAGACATAGAAAATGGAAAAGCATATACAAATGTGCATGGAATATATATGAATCAAAATCTACCAAATATGATAGAATCCCCTCCCCCAAGCTTGAATGAGACAACATGCTCAAACATAAATCAAATAATCCATGGGAGGGGAAAACAAGGAGATCAATCCAACAACCCAACATATCTCCTATTTCAAAGCCACTTTAGGTATCAACCAATGGAGAAAGAGCAAGGAATGATATTACCGGATTTTAGGTGGGTGTATATACCCGCAAATGACCCAATTAAACTTTTCAAAGCCACTCTTCTCAAGAATTGAATCTTGTTTTCCATATGCTAGCAATTGTGGTGCCAAACTTCCTTGATTCTTGATCCAAACCAATGCACCAAAGTATATCAAGTTATGTACCTAGAAAAAGGCACAAAAAAATTTCCATGAGAGAAAATCTATTCTAAAAAGAAAAGAAAATGAAAGCAATAAAACACGGGTTACTTCCCGAGAAAGGCTTGCTTAAGGTCCAAGCTTGACCGCTCTAGTAAATAATATTGCAACGATCGCAAGAGATTGTCAAATGCACTACTACACATCTCATAAGATAACAAGTAAGCAAATGATATAAGAAGGGCATGCACCAAGATTAGTGCATGCAAAAGAAGGTGAAGAAGGAGTTGCCAAGAAGAAGAAGAATCAAAAGAAAATTCAAGAAAATAAGAAGAAGAATAGAAAGGCAAACTCTCTTCACAAAAATCTTTTTGGGTGGCAAAATCACCCTTTTCCTCAATAGAAGACGAATGAGGGACATGAAAATCTTCATAGGCAAGGGGTTCCCCAATAGGCTCATTAACAAAGGAAGGAAGGGATATAGGAGTGTAGGGGATATGGTTGAAATTCCTAGAAAAAGGGACATGAGAGAAGGGGATAGGAGCAATGGTCTCACAAATGGTCTCTTCTTCACCACCATCCCTCAAATCACCAATATGAGCATGAAAATCAATCATAGAATCCTCAAAAGAAGAACACTCATGATCATGATCTCCCTCAAACATCCAACTTCCAAGAGGAACTAAATAATCCCCTTCACTACAATCATGAACAACAACTCCCTCAACTTCCTTAAAGCCTAAAATCTCAAAGCCATGCATGAATGGATGCAAATTCATTTCAAAATCATCTCTCTCCCATCAAGCATTCTTAATGAACTCACTCAAAAGGCTATGGGTTTTCATTTGACACTCAATAAACACATTAGACATAACCTCAAATGAATCCAAATACTCATGGATAAAAGGATCACAATCATGCACTTGAGACTCATCAAGATGGGAAAGAGGGTTAGGATTTTCAAAATCAACACTCTCTTCATTCTCAACTCCTTCACCATCACTCATATGCTCACCAATGGGATCCTCACACTCTCTTGGTTGCTCAAAATCATCATCATCATCCTCAACACACACATTAAATTGGGATTTTTCACAAACAAGCATCAAGGGTGACAATTGGATTTCTAACTCTTCTTTTCTTCTCCTTCCCTCCTCAAGACGCTCCTCATTCTTTTTCATTATCTCTAATTGACCTCTCATAGAATTAAGAATCATTTCCTTACTAGGCTCAAGCTCATTATCAAGCTCAATGCACCTAATTTGAGATTCAAAAGTAGCAATAAGGGATTCAAAAGGTGTTGAAGGTTGAGGCTCAACAAGAGAAGAAGAAGTACAACCAAGATTGGAAAAATCAAAATTAAGATCATGAGCATATACATCACATTGGGGAGTGGGGGCACAATCAAACACATGAGATTCATCATTAAGGGAACGAAGCACATCACAAGAAGGCATGGTAAATAATGAAGAATATTGAAACACACCATTAGCATCAACTTGAGCATGTACCTCATCATCATGAACAAAAGAGGAAATAGAGTTGAAATCATGTGTTTTAGGTTCACTTAAGGGATCATGTAACAAATCATGGGAATTCATGCTAATATTAGAAGTATCAACACATTGCATATCAATAATAGAATCATGATTACCCTTATTATAGACATCCCAAGCAAACCAAACATAAAAATCCCAAGCATCATCAATTGATAATGCTCTAAATTCACCATTATGCATGCATTCAACTTCATCCCTAGTTTGCTCATTCAAACCAAAATAACAAATCTCACAAGCCTCCCAAAGACTACAACAATCAAAATCCAAATATCCCTCAAGTCTATTGAAATATTCACAAAAAGGCTCCTTGTCATATTGAGGAAACGAGTTACTAGCCATTTTTTTACAAAAACAAGAAAAAAAAAAGGAAAAGTATACACAAAGACCTAGACTCAAGAAATCAAAAACAATCAAGCATTGACACCGTTCCCCGGCAACGACGCCATTTTGAGCGCGGGGAAATTATGTCGTTGACTAACCTCCTCACGGCCAAACAAAATTTATTATAATCCTAAACTAACCCCTAAACAAGTCTAGTGGTAAGTTCGGAGTCGAACCACAAGGAACGATAATGTTGGATTGTTCTCGATCTAATGCTTAAGCTACGCCGAAGTCGGTTTATGGATAGTGGACACTACAACTACACTAACACACATATAAAGATCAAGATATTACAAAGTCTACTAGGGGCAAAGATCCACTTTGAACAATTAACAAATTAATGGGAATCGATTTGATAATCAATCATGCAAAGAAAGAATTAAAATGGGAATTAATTACCATCAAGAGCAATCTCTCAAATTCCTAGCCTAGATCCCTCATTGACTAGGTGCATAGAAGAAATTTACACAAAATGCAATCAAATATATAAATTCTAATTCACAATCCCTTGTCAAACTAGAACTAACATGCAATTAAGTTTGCTATCTTGGGAGATCAATCCAATCTAAAACAAACAACATGCCATCATCAATTCAATCAATTTAATCACACAATTATCATCAAATTTATCTCAAATAACTCAATTAACCATAACAAAACTTCACTCAACACCTAGTAGAAGGAAATCTACTCAAACATGATTAACAAAGAAATTAATAAAGCATAAAGAGAGAAGAGAGTAAGAAATGCTCATTGATATAAAATGGAGATCTTCAAATCATAAAATTCCTCCTTTGATTATCCAAAATCCATGAAAACCATTGTTTCTCTCACTTTCTCTCTCCAAAATTTGAGAGTTTCTCTCTCTAAAAACCTAAAACTAACCTAAAACTACTGAAAATATGAATTTTCCCCCTAAAATGAGCAAAAAATCTATTTATACCCCTTACTAAATTGCCTAGGAAGCTCCGCAAAAAGTCGAGCAGCGTGCAGAGGAGCGGGCGCTCCAATTTCGTACACGGGCGCTCCTAGCTGCAGAAAAATATGGCAGAATCGTTCCAGAAAGTTTAGAGCGGGCGCTCCTCATAGGATGCGCGCCCGCTCCTATCGGACTAGTTAAACCGCTCAGCTTCAAATGAGCATATCTCCCACGTTTTACAACGGAACTGGGCATATGACCTGTCTTTGGAAAGCTCTCAAGATAAGATTTCATCTCCAATTGGAATTGCCCCAAAATATTTTGTAGATCAAAAGATATAGGCGTTTGAAGTTCGATCATTGCAAATCAAGTGCACATTTCTTCATTACTTGTTCTTTTATGTTTTATATTTCTTCAATCTTGAGCAATGAACTTATCCAAGTGTTCCTAAACATAAGAATAAACCAATAAAGTTTAATCTAATGCCATAAGCAACTAAAATATGCAAGAAAAGCCAAAATTGAGCAATAACGACATTTCACACGCAATCATGACAAATGTAATAAAATGTTATTAAAACCAAGTAAAAAGATATAAAAACTATGAAAAAATAACTAGAAAACTCTTAAAAATAGCGACATAAATGACACTTATCAGTGCTCACAAGCCCCTCTTCCGCTCAAGGCTAGCGTTCTTGCCGCCAAAAGGCTAGAGCGCGCCGCACGTTTTGGGGTCCAAACTCCCGGACCGTGACACTTTGCCTACACACAGCCGTGAGAAAGGCGGTGCTCGCTGGCTGCCTGGCTATGTGCGTGAGTTGCCTGGCTGGGTTAGTGCAAGATTGGAGATCAAAGGAGCCCAGGCGCCTTTTGTACTCGCTGTGGCTTTGTACACAGCCGGATATGGTTGGTATGGAGCCGGTCATTGCTCAAACGCTCACAACCAACTCTAGCAAGTAAGCTCCCTTATGATACCCAACCGGGCTTCTATTCGAGTACACAACCGTATTATTAGGTAAGTACACTACAGCCGGCTTTGAGGGTGTAGCTTATGCGCCTGGCTGGGTGTATGCGGCTGCTGCCTAGACAGCTCGAGCATTACACAGCCACACATACGGAGCGCTTTGCTTTATTGTGCTTTGTCACCTGACTTGTGTATCGTGCTAAATGACGGCTGACCCCTTGGCTATTAAGAGCTTCAAAAAACCCATACTAATGCCCAACATACACAGCCGGTTGTAAGATTAAAGCTGCTATGGTGAGTTTAATATTGCCGGTTGTTCTTCACAATGCAAGGCAAGGCTGGGATTGGTCACATTGCCGCTTGATGTTACAATCACTAAGATTGATTCTTCTGAGCATTGGCTTATTCATGGCCTCATGCACGTACAACCGGTTTGATCATGGCCTTATGCACTCGAACTTTGGCATTTGTATGACCGAATGCTCATGCGTGAATGGGGTAGGTGGCTGCTCTCCTGCTTGCCGCCTGACCTACTCTTCGTAGCACCGTATGGGTGTTTAACTGAATGCTTAAACAAGTACTCATGGTCGGTTTCAATATTTTAAACATGTGCAACTCAACCGGTGATCACTAAGTGCCGCTTGTGTGTGCTCGAAACAACGAACATGTTGCAACAAACCGTTGAGCTTGCGCCTGACCATGCTGATTTCTACCGAATGCTAGCTTACTTAGACGTAGAACCACAGCCAGTTTTGCTTGAGTGTCTCGGGGAATGCTGGCTGCCCATATGGTGCAAATAGCTTAAGACGGAGCCGCATACTTATGCCGCTTGTAGTTGCTTGTCGTAACAAACTACTCAAGAATGCATGGCTTTATTTCTCTCATGCATGAGAGTAACCTTCGTGCAATTTATAGTAGTGGATTGCCATGAGATGCTTTGTTGTCAAAGTGCCAGATGTGCATGTGTTGTGGGGTTCATGCATGGCCACCATGCACTACTCTTGTAATGCATATCAATATGCACGTGGAGGCTCCAACATTGTATAATTATATATATAGTGGGAGTTAGGCGGCCTAACCCTTGTAATTAATTAATTTTTTTTTATTTTTATTTTACAAGATAAAAATCATAATAATAATTATGTAAAAATTATAATAATGATTTAAAAATAATAATGATATCAGAATTATAATAATGATTAGGTATCAAAATCATAATAATGATGGTCAGCTTACAAATAAGAATATCTTACAAGCTTGACCGCCTGACCCTTGACATTCGGTCATATGACGCCTCCCCTTGACATTCGGTCATATGACACCTCCTGTACTAGACATTCGGCCCCACGACGCCTGTGGTATAATGTCGCCTGACTAACCCCCATGGTTTGATTGTGAATACCGCATTTGAGGTATTCTAGAAGATGTCTGGGTAGGGCGGCGTTTGAGCCGGCTCAGACATTTAGGACAGGGAGGAGGCACTCGGTTTCTGAACTCAACCGTAGGCCGCCTCCTGTCAAGAGGTGGTACAGACTGCTGTGAAGTCATCTCAGTAGTACTCTCCCCACAGACGGCGCCAGTTGTTTTGGGGTTTTTTATGTGTCCTGCGGGAGAGTTACAATTTCCTAGTCTGCTCCTTCCTGCGCCTGTACCTGCACAAATAACGGAGACTCCGGCTGGGTGGGGGGGAGTTCCGCCTCCGAAGATTAAGTTAGTTTCTTTCTAAGAATTATATAGAACAATAAATGCTTCTCGAATTGAGAGCGTTTTGCAATGAATATTGCTCGGGTTTTGGTTGGTTGGGTGTTGGAATTAATTTCTGGATCCCCATTAATGAGGTCTGCCCCCACTATATGTAGTGGGGGGGGAACGGTATCTCAAGTAGGGTACTGTTTCGGGGTTTTCTGAAGTGTCCTGCGGGAGAGTTACAATTCCAAGAATGCCCTTCGACCGCCTATACCTGCAAAATCACTAAGACTCCGGTTGGGTGGAGCTCCGCCTCCGACGATCAAGTCAGTGATGTACGGGAGGAAGAAAGTGCGTAAAAGAGTAATTACTTCTCGCGTAATGGGAGAATTCCTTAATTAAGATTGCTCGGTTTTTGTGTAAAATGTATTTATGATAGTATTGAATGCCAATTGATTGTAAGTGAATGCCCCATTGATGAGGATTATCCACTATTTATAGTAGGGAGCATTGGTTCCCCATTTAGGGTTCCTAGGACACGTGTCAGCAGGGGATTGGAGCCCTGCTGACCAATGGCAAGGTGCCACGTGTCGCTCGGCCATTGGGCCACGTGGCTGGGTAATTTTACCCCAAACATTTGCCCCTCTCAGGTGCTGACGTGGCAAGGTGCCACGTGGCACCTGAGAAGAGAGCTGGCGGAGAAAATATTTTATTTTTTTTTGAAACCCCTTCAAATTCTAACTGAAGGAAGAGGGAAGAGCAAAAGGGGAAAGGTCGCACCCCTTCGCCTTCCGGGACAAACCCTATAAATAGGGGAGGAAGCACACGAAGCCTTATTTACAAACTTCGTGAAATTTCTTGAATTTTGAGAGCATCCGGTACTTGAAATTCAGAGCGCACGGAGACTTCATAGTTTTAAGAGCAGCCGGTTTTCAGACCGCCTATGCAGTAGCAAGCAAGCAAAAGATTTTTGAGAGGGTACCTCAGAGAACCCAGCCGGTATTCAAACCGCCTGTGTCTTCGCCAGCATCCCAAGAAATTTCTTGAGGTTCTCAACACTTTACTTTAGGTACCGTCTCTATTCTTTCTTGCTTTTCCATGTATTTTCGTTTGCGTCTTTTGCTTGCATTTTTGTTTACAAGTCCTATAGGTAGATGGACCCTTTATACCCGTACCCGGACCATAATTGTGAACTCAGCCGGTCAATTAGTACGGCTGAGTCTAGAACTGGATCTACCGCCTCTGATCTTTGGAATTTCCCCTTTTCAACGCCTGTATCGACCAACTCCGTGTCTGTGCAGGACACCATGGCCAAAATTAGGGGAACGGCTATGGACCCCAATTACAGAGGCGGGGACTCGAACGAGTTATCGCCTGAAACTCGAGGCCCAGACGGGGAGGTTAGAGAACCATCCGGCGGTACCCCCGCCACTCCAAGAAATAACATTCTAGGCTCCTACAACGAGGAGACCTCTCCGGCTGAGGAGGCTGAGCAGCCAGAAGCTGCCAATGATGCTCCCAACTCCCCATCCAGCTCTGATGACGGTCGGGTTGAAAGTAGTATCTCCAGCTACTTAACCGTGTCAGAAGATAGCGAGGAGGCGGAGAGGCCTTCGTGGCAAAGCAGAAATGACCTTCTCATGATCGCCGTCTCCTTGAAGGACCGCGCCCTCATGCGGTCTTCTCTACAAGACTTTATCACCAGGCGGCCGCTTGGTGAAGGATACAAGATGACCGTACCGGGGGAGTTCGGGACGGTTGTATGGGAAGATGACCAGCCCAACGCTAACGGTTGGTTTGGATGCTATGAGGCGGTTTTCCTAGCCGGTGTCCGCTTCCCCCTTCACAAAACGATCAAGGCCATACTTAGGGGGTATGGCTTAGGCGTTTGGCAACTCACCCCGAATTCTTGGGTGAATATATTAGGGTACATCGCCGCCTGCGAGATGCAGGGTTTCAACCCCGGCTGGGAGGCGTTTGCTCATATGCACTACCTGAGCCGGAGCCCAGGCGGCTGGAGGGCTTGGTACACCCTGACCACTCACCCCCAATACATGATGACCTTGGACAAGCCGTCTAAATGGTCGGACTGGAAGAACCGGTTCTACCTGGTCAAGGCCCCGTCTGAGGAGGAAAAAAGGGAGTACCGGACCTACAACCGGAAACCAGAGCTTATGGGGGCAGAAGTGCCGGCTGCCCTCAGTTCCCGATAATGATAGGAGGGCCATTCTGGACTCCGGATTTTTTGAGTTGACCTCTACCTCTCTCTCAACCGGAGAGATAATAAGGGTACCCAAGAACTAGGTGCCCAAACACGAATTTTTCAAAGACGAGTGCTTCTTGTCCGCCTGTGGGCTTAGCAGAATGTTTAAGACCAAAGGTTACGAACCCTAGCCGGTTAATTTGATGTCGGCTGACCTTTTTCTCTTGATTGCAATGTAAAATTCATATTTCTGACCGGATGTACTTTCGTTTTGCAGAAGAAGCTAAGAAGATGCTGCCCACCGCCAAGACACCTGCAAAAAAAGGCTTCAGATATCCGAAAGGAGAATCTGGAGAAGAAACTTGCCGCCCAGGCGGCTAAAAAGGTTAGCCCGCCTGACCTTCTCTATATGTTTGGCTTAGATGTTGTTTTAGCTGTTTTATTCACCTGACCATTTATGGTCTTGTTTCAGGATGGGGGTGCTATTCCCAGCTCTTTGCAAAAACAGATCCGGCAAAGGTCGTCTGTTGAAGAACCGGCACTCAAGGTGCCGAGAACTGCTTCTACCAACCGGGGAACTACCGGCAGTAAATCAATAAAGACCCCAGGCGGGTCTAACACTGAGAAGGCCTTAGAGGCCACTCCAATAAGGACCGCAACCGGTCCATCTGCTTCTGGAAGCCAAAAGGCTTCCCAAAAAGGTACAGACCCTTTCAAACTCACATTGCTCGACATACCCATGCGGGTGAAATCGTACTCCTCTTCGCAGCCGAGAGATTCTTCAATCAGCCGGCTATCCGTTGGTGGAGCATACGCAGCATTCTCACCGTCTGTTTTTGGTGCAGATAACTCACCACGCTGGCCGGACGCTGCTCAATACACTCGGGCCATGCTGAAAGCCGTCCCCCGGGACGAGAAGGAGGCGATTCCTGGAATCAATACCTTCAATGTCGACCGGGTTATGGTCGACCTGGCCGATGTAAGTCACTGAGTACCCACCCGGCATTTAATTTGTAGTAAACCCATCCGGTCTTTCAACTAATACCGGTTGTGTTTTTGTTGCAGGCACTGCTCCGCGTGGAGGGGCTTAAGAAGGCGTACATCCGCAAACAGGAAGAGCCAAACGTTCTGCGGATGACGCACTTAGCGTTGCTCACTATTCCTTGATTGTGCATGACTTAGAAACTAAAGCTATAATCATGCAACAGGCGGATTAGGTCAAGTCCCTCAATGGGGCCCTCTCGGAGCAAAAGCTCAAAATGGACAACCTCCATGCGGCCCTTGATAACGCTGAAGAGGAGCTGAAAAAGCATGAAGAGCCCCTCAAGCGGCTCGACCAGGCGGAGAAGAGCAGCAAACGACTGCAATTAGAGAATGACCGCCTGGTCAAGGAGGTCGCCGATGCTCAGCGCAATTTCCAGTCCACCCTAGAGGCTGATCAGAGCCGGCTCATTGAGGAGAATGAGCAGGACTGCCAAAACAGTATGAAGAGGGCGTTCTCCATCATCCACTCGGGTGCAGACTACAATGTCTGGGAGCTCGCCTACAAATACGCAGACCTGACCATTCTGGCTGAAGAGGAGGGCCAGCCGGGGCCCGAACCGTATGAGCAATGGGTGGAGGCCGAGTTCCAGCGAATGCAGGCGGAAGCGACTGCTCTGGAGACGACAGTCGAGGATGAGGTTGCTCCCGGCTCCGTCCCCAACACCGGCCCAGCTCAATCCGGAAGGGAGCCAGGCTCAGGGCGACCGGATTACAGCGGAAGTAGAGTAGCAACGACCTCCCGGCCTACGCGCCGTGCATTATCTTGTAATAGCGCCGGAAGGGTCGGATTACTCTGCTATTGTCTTCTATTTTGAATATTGAAATTCTCACCGGCTGTGCCGGTTTGTTCTGTAAACATTTTATTTTCACCGGCTATGCCGGTTAATTCTGCTATATTTCTACCGGGTGGTCCGGTTTTGAAGGAATTTGCTTCTTTCTTTTTGCTGTTTTGAATGTCTTGAATTGTCGTATATTTCTTTGCTTTGATAATTTTTGCGAGGATAGCCAAGAAAACCCAGCCGGCATCACTGCCGTCTCTGTCTTCGCAAGCTAGGCAAAGAAATTTGTGAGGGTAGGCAAAGAAATTTGCGAGGGTAGACAAAAGAACCCAGCCGGTATCATTACCGTCTGAGTCTTCGCAAGTAATTCTATTTTTTGCCTTGTATAAACCATGAATGTTTTTCCGCATGCTTTTTGAATGAATGTGTTTCTGCATGACTTGTTGGGGTTAGGGTAGGTAATTGCCCCTGGATAGCAGGCTGGCATAGATGAAATGGTGCCAGGCGGATATCCATATGCTATAGCGCAAATGCTAACAACTTTAGCCAAGTGCTAAGTGCCAACCGTGAAAACAAAAAGCAGCCGGTTTTAACTGATTCACCGCCTGATTTTTGATCACTAGAACAATTTTCCACCCAAATGGGAGATGTTCTCTTCGATGAATTCACCCGAATGGGCGTCACCGGGAGGTTCATTAAATTTCCGGGCCCGCTTGTGTTGTGCACAAGACAGGGCGCATGGGAAATAGGTAAAGGGGGGCGCTTGTGTTAAGCACAAGACGTGGCGCATGTAAGCACTATATGTAGTAAATCTTTCTCATTAATTATACAGAAATATACAAAGACTATACAATTTCTAGAAGTAGTACTTTTTGAGATTATCTACATTCCAAGTCCTAGGCAACTTTCTACCGTCTGGGGTTTCCAGGCGGTATGTGCCGTCTCGTACTTCTTCAAGGATCCGGTAGGGTCCCTCCCAATTTGGAGTCAGTTTGCCTAGCTCATTGGCCCTGCCAGTTGCTTCCATTTTGCGAAGCACAAAATCTCCTACTTCCAGGGGCCGTTTGTGAACCCGTTTGTTGTAGGCTCTTGTCATTCTCAGGCGGTAAATCTCATGACGCAAGGCTGCGTTGCCCCTTCGCTCTGGGAGAGCATCTAGTGCAAGCCGCATGGCTTCCCAGTTGGTCGCCTCATCATATAGCATGATGCGAAGCGTTGGCTCATAATGTTCAATGGGGAGCACCGCCTCAGTGCCGTATGTCATAAGAAATGGGGTTTCACCGGTTGCCCCTTTTTCAGTGGTCCTGATAGACCAAAGGACATGAGGTAGTTCATCTGCCCATAGTCCACCGGCTCTTTCCACCTTCTTTTTTATACCGTCTGAGATCAGCTTATTGAAGGCCTCAACCTTTCCGTTTGCCTGAGGACGGCCAACGGATGCAAAATAATGGGAGATTCCTTGGTCTCCCAACCAGCTCTTGAGGACAGGCGTTTCGAATTGAGACCATTATCAAAGACCATAGACATTGGAACCCCAAACCGGGTGATGACATTTCTCCAAATAAAGGAGATCACGTCTTTTGTTTTTATGCCTTTGACCGCCTCTGCTTCAACCCATTTGGTGAAGTAATCTACAGCCACCAAAATATATCGGCGACCGCCTATGGCAGGTGTATACGGACCCAAAATATCCATGCCCCATTT
Organism: Chenopodium quinoa; assembly: GCF_001683475.1. Lineage (NCBI taxonomy): Eukaryota > Viridiplantae > Streptophyta > Magnoliopsida > Caryophyllales > Amaranthaceae > Chenopodium > Chenopodium quinoa. The sequence goes on along the minus strand of NW_018745170.1, from coordinate 3,428,671 downwards.
TGCGAACGAAACCGGACTATGGATGGCTGTCAAGTCAGTTGCCGGTCGATGTATCAGCCGGGCGAACTTTTGGCATTTGTCACACCGTTTCACCAAAGCTATGGCGTCTACCTCAAGAGTGGGCCAAAAGTAACCCTGCCGTCTGGCTCTTCTTGCCAAGGACCTGCCGCCTATGTGTGAGGCGCAAAAACCAGCGTGCAGATCCTCTAGAACTTCTCTTCCCCTTTCAGGGGTTACACACTTTAGATATGGCTGTAGATAACCCTTCCGGAGAAGTTCTCCATGGTGCATGACGAAACTCATAGCACGCTTCTTGAGCGCCATTGCTTCAGAAGGGTCATCCGGTAAAATAGCGTCTGCCAAGTAATCCCGGATGGGGTCCATCCAGGTGGCACTTCGGTCCAGGATACCTATGGGGTCATGATCAATGCTTCGTTTCTCAATGACTTCCCAAAAAACCGTCCTTGGTGCATCACAGGAGGCGGATGACGCCAATTTGGAAAGGGCATCCGCCTGATTATTCTCTGACCGGGGCACCTGACTTAGATGAAATTCATCAAGTGACACGACCTCTTCTCTGACCGCCTGCAGATATTTGATCATAGTCAGATGGGTGGCCTCGTAGTCACCATTGTACTGGCTAACAATCAATTGAGAGTCTGAGCAGGCGACGATCTTTGTTGCCCCTGCTGCCTTGCACATGCGTATACTGGCTAGCAGGGCTTCATACTCCGCCTTATTATTAGAGGCTTGGAACCGAAACCGTAGTGCATACTCAAACTTGTCCCCTTCCGGAGAATGACATATGATGCCTGCACCACAGCCGTTCACCGTAGAGCTACCGTCTACGAATAACTTCCAAACCTGATCAGGATTTTCCGGTTGCACCGACCTAGTCATCTCGACAATGAAGTCGGCAAACGCCTGACCTTTCACTGCCCGCCTGGGTTCAAAAGTTATCTCGAGGCTCTGTATTTCAACAGCCCACTTGATCATTCTGTCGGATGACTCAATGACTTGATCAACCGTTTGACTGCGACGAACAGGGCCAACCCAAATTTTTCGATCATGGGGTACCGGAGTTCAGCATTCTTAAGGACGTGGCTGATGAAATACACCGGGAGCTGATTACCGTCTCTCTCAGCGAGGAGAACGACACTAAGGGCATGATCAGAGACGGCTAGATACATATAGAGGACCTCCCGGGGCAGGGGGCTCACTAGCCTTGGCAACGAATGCAAATGTTGCTTTAGCTTCTGGAATGCCATTTCCGCCTCTTCACCCCACTCGAATCTGGACCTCTTCCGGATGGCCTGGAAGAAATAGAGGCACTTGTCACCTGACCGGCTAAGAAATCTTCCCAACGCTGCCAGGAAACCGGTTAATTTCTGGGCTTCCTTTACAGTGCGGGGAGAACGCATGTCAATGATCACTTGTACTTTTTCCGGATTAGCCTCTATGCCTCTTTGGTCGATCAAGAATCTGAGAAACTTCCCAGACTCAACACCAAATACACACTTCTTTGGGTTAAGCATGACCCGGTGCCGCCTGAGTGTGGTGAATGTTTCTCGGAGGTCCAGTAGGTGATCCGTCTGTAGCTTGGATTTGACTATCATGTCATTAATTTACGCCTCTACATTCCTGCCAATCTGATTGATGAAGACGGTGTTTATCATGCGCTGGAATGTAGCCGGTGCATTCTTTAACCCAAACGACATCACCTTGTAACAAAATAACCCTTGATCAGTGACGAAGGTCGTCTTCTCTTGATCTTTTTTCCATAGGGGTATTTGGTGGAAACCTGAGTAGGCATCCATGAAACTCATCAGAGCATGACCGGCTGTAGAGTCGACCAGATTGTCGATCATTGGAAGCGGGTAACTGTCCTTTGGGCATGCTCTGTTCAGATCTGTGTAGTCTACACACATCCGCCAGGTACCATTCGGCTTTTTCACGAGGACAACGTTTGCTACCCAATCCGGGTAGAAGCATTGCCGGATGAACCCAGCATCTAACAATTTTTTTTACCTTAGCCGCTGCCGCCTGAGATCCCTCTTCACCGTGATCCCTCTTTTTCTGCCTGACCGGCTTCTTTTTAGGATCCACGGCAAGCTTGTGGACAGCTAGATCCGGGCTGACGCCTGGCATTTCTTCCACTTCAAAGGCAAAGATGTCTTTGAATTCTCTTAGAAGTTGGAGCAGGTCTGCCCCCAACCGTTCATAAGCAACCGTCCTAGCCTTGACAGTCCTGTCAGGACGGCTGTCGTCTAGGACGACATCAATGCAGTCACCAGCCGACTGAGGTCGTTGATCATCTGACCTTTCCCCGGCTAGTGATTGCTATTTTTCTTGTTTGACGGGGTCCGTCTGGCCCGCCTTTCTTTTCTTACCGGCTTCCCTTGTAGCCGGGACTGTTGTATCGAAGTTATCAAGGTCTCTGGGGTTGCCGTCTCCGGCTGCCCCCATAGTAGGTCTGACGTTAGAGAGATAGCACTCCCTAGCCGTCCTCTGGTCCCCTTTAAGGGAACCGACTGTACCATCGTACTTTTCAAATTTTACAAGCATGAGAGAAGGAACGATGACATCTTTGGACTCATTGAGGGTCGGCCGGCCAAAAATCATGTTGTAGGCGGCAAGCTCTTCTACAACCAGGAATTTAATCACCATGTGGCGTCCTTCCCCCTTTTCACCGAGACGGATGGGAATATCTATGCTCCCTACCGGATGCACTACACCTCCCCCAAAACCAACAAGCGGGTGGGGCGCCTGGTGCATGCTACTGGATTTGTACTTGAGCTTGGTCAAGCAATGATAACTGTTTAGGTCAGACGAGCTCCCGGTATCTATTAAGATTCGGCCAACCCTCTGATTGGCAACCTTGCATTCGATGACTATGGGGTCATCGTGAGGCCGTCTGACCTTGCCCCGGTCCTTTTCAGAAATAAGGACCTCAGGAAAGATGTCTTTCGACGCCTGGGTCTCCTCAACTGAGTTAACCAGCTTCCTGATGTTATCTTTGGTGCCCCGGATGGTGGGACCCCCACCGGCAAAGCCGCCTGCGATTGTGAAGATTGTCTCTTCATCCGTTTCTGAATTGGCAAGAACAGCTTTTGCCGCCTGCCCTTTCTTGGCCAGGGTGTTGCCCTTAGCTTTGGGCAGATAAGACTTTAAAGCCCCTTCATCAGCCAGACGGTCTAATAGCCGCCTGAGGCTATAGCAACCATTAGTGTCATGGCCAACATCCTCATGGTACTAGCAGTATTTTCTTTTGTCCCGGCTGCCTACGGGGCTTTTCATAACAGCCGGCTTGTCGAGAGACATCCGGTCCTTGATCTCCATGAGGATGGAGGAGCAGTCCTTTGTGAACTCGTACTTGGGAACGTACGGTTCAGATTTCCGTCTGAGCTTCTGAGCCGGCTGACCAGATCGGTCAGCCGCCCAGACCTCCTTTCTCTTCTTTTCTTCCTTTTTAGCCGGCTGTTGTTATTGTTGTCGGCTGTCTCTTCTGTCGGATTTTTTAAAATCCGACGGCTGCTTTACAGCACAAAGCTCCGTCGCCTGTATGTAGGCTTCAACTTCCATTAACGCCTCTTGGAGGGTGGCTACCCTTTTCCGGACGAGGTCAAACTTGAAGGTTGACCCATCCTTCAGACCCTTAAAGAAGTCTGTGTAAGCAACTTCGTCAGACAACCCTTGAATCTGAATTCTCATCAGATTGAACCGCCTGACATACGATCGGAGCCCTTCTATGTCATCCTGCTGTATTGCCCCCAGATCGAGGCTTGTCTTTTTAGCCGGGATGTTCATGGAGAAGTTTGACGTAAACAAGTACGCCAAGGTCTTGAAGCTGTTGATGCAGCCGGCTGGTACGTTACCGAACCACCGTTGGGCAATGCCCTTCAGGGTAGCCGGGAAGCATCGGCACCAGATGGCATCATCCAACCCCTGTAGGTACATGAGGTTGGAATAAGCCATTAAATGATCTTCTGGGTTGGAGGTACCATCATAGGCCCCTACCAACACGTTTTTGATCTTAGCCGGCTGTGCGGCCTGGGTTATCTCAGGGGAGAACGCCGAGGGCTGTTCTCCCAAATTCAGCAGGCGCTGCTGCCAATCCATGAGCTGGAACGGCTGCTGCATATTTCTGCCAAACGGACCCATTTGGGTATAAGGGGATCCACCCAGCCCATTCGACGAACCAAATAGACCAGGTTGGATCACTTGGGGTCCAGACCGCGCGGATGGTTCGCCCGTCTGACTCCCTATACTTGTTCCCATACGCATGTTAGAGGTGTCACGGAAACTGTCTGGAAAGGTCGACGTTGAAGCCGATGCAGACGCCAGACTTCTCTTTTCTTGGAGAAACGTCCGGGCGTCTGAGAATATCTTTTTTGAACCATCCGGCTGCAAGTGCCGGATGGGTTTCTAAGCTCCGCTTATGGGAAGCGGAGCCGGTTTTGATCGAACTTGAGGCCCTCCCCCTCCTTCGGCTTTGGATGAGGGGTAGGGACCCGGTCTTTAATAGCCTTCTTGCTAGAAGAAGGCTTCTTGGCCGGCTGACTCTTCTTGGGAGTAGCTGACCGAATGAGGTTCTGGATCTCGCCCTTGAAACTATTCATGAAGGTCATGAGTTCGTTCCTAGTGACGGGAGCGGAAACCTCTGCCGCCTGTGCAGCTCCAACCGGGATGCCGGCTGGGTTGCTTGGAGCAGCTTGGATGTTATCCCGTTCCTTCTTATCCCTGGAACGGGTGTGCTTTGTTCTGAAGGACCCGTCTGGGGCCACATAAGTGTCAATTCCGTAATCATCACCGCTTTCATGGTCCGTCTGGACCTCAGGCTCGGCCAATGGCCGCCTGTCCTGATCCGGTGGTACAGGGTTAGAAGCCATCTCAGAAGTACTCTCCCCACAGACGACGCCAAATGTTTCGAAGTTTTCTGAAGTGTCCTGCGGGAGAGTTACAATTCCAAGAATGCCCTTCGACCGCCTGTACCTGCAAAATCACGAAGACTCCGGTTGGGTGGAGCTCCGCCTCCGACGATCAAGTCAGTGATGTACGGGAGGAAGAAAGTGCGTAAAAGAGTAATTACTTCTCGTGTAATGGGAGAATTCCGCAATTAAGATTGCTCGGTTTTGGTGTAAGTGTACTTATGATTGTATTGAATGCCCATTCCATTGCCCCATTAATGAGGATTCTCCCACTATTTATAGTGGGGAGCATTGGTTCCCCATTTAGGGTTCCTAGGATACGTGTCAGCAGGGGATTGGAGCCCTGACCAATGGCAAGGTGCCACGTGTCGCTCAGCCATTGGGCCACGTGGCTAGGGCAATTTCACCCCCAAACAGGTACAATAGACACGTGTCGCAAAGGGATTGGGCCTTTGCTGACCGTTGCAAGGTTGACACGTGGCATGCTTTTATTGGGCCACGTGTCTAGGGTAATTTTTACCCTAAACACACAGACACACACACACACATATATCCTTTTTCAAACAAAAGTACTCGTAAAAATAAAAAAAAAAAAAAAAAAAACAGTAATAAAACTAAACCGTAATTTTAGGAAATGAGCAATGACGTAAATATTTAAAAAGACATACTACTGTCTGTAGGGCTGTTCATCAGTTCAAGATTGGACCAGACCACAGCAACCCGGACCGGACCAAAGACCGGAAAATTGAATTTCAAGAACCGAAAACTGGACCGAATAAGCTAGGACCAGACCGATTTGGACCGATTTTAGAATTTTTACAAAAAAAAATTCCTAAATTTTAAATAATTTATGTAAAACTCGAAAAAAATAAAGGAAAAGCAATATTTAATGTCTTTTATTTTATGTTGAGTATAAAAAACCTCATGCGACTAAAGTTTTTCAAGCTTAATAAGGATAATATTAATTATTATTATATGTTTTATGTATAATTTTAAGCAAAAAATCGGTCCGGTCCAACACCGGTTTTTATAGGGTTTTTGACCGGACCGGAAAAAATAAATTTCTCAACTCAGAGACCGGACCGATTAATTTGGTCCGGTCTGGTCCGGAGTCGGTCCGAACCAGTCTGGTCCATTTTTCGGCCCGGACTAATTTTTGAACACCCCTAACTATGCGTGTGGGTTGCCTTTATTTGGGAGAAACACGATAAGGCACGGCCCGGCACGGCACGACAAAGCATGCTAAAATCAATTCAATTTTGCTTAGGCACGCAAGCCCGACACGGCCCGGCATGATGGCATGTGGGCCTGGGTCATGCACTGGCCAACCTTTTGAAAACTTCGGCCTGGTACGGCACGGCACAGAACTCGTGGGCCGAGCCATGGGTTGGGCCTAACTTACCCCAAAGCACATGGGTCCGACACGACACACGACCCGGTACAACCTAGAGTCATCTTTATTTACAAGAGCTCTCCAGTATTTTTCCTTCACCAGACCTAAATAGCGTATGTTGTACATTTGGCTCTTTATGCATGGTCTTAGGGAACCATATTTTATAATTTCGATTATTTTGAGCTACGCAAGTTACACACAATCCAAACTAAAAACCCCTTCATCTTCTCCTCTCTCCTCTTCCATTATTGAATTTTAGACGGGATTCCATCAGTTTTTACTAGTAAAAAGTCCCAATCTTTGTTTTTTTTGTGCTTTTCTCTTTACTTTTGCTTGTTTCTATTAAATTAATAACTCTTCCTCTTCTAGGAGGAACTTTCTCACTCGAAAGACATGATTTTTCCTCTTTTGAGGGAGCATTTTCTTTGATGAATCCCTGTAAACTGAAAAATTATACGAAATCGCAACATTTATCAATTTTTCAAATACATTCAAATGAATCAGATGAAAATCAGATGGTAGCTGGGTGGCTCAGGTGTTTTTTTTTTTTTAATAATAGTTAATATTAACTAAACATTTATGAAAATAAAATTAGTTGTGAGTATTAAATCGTAATTAAGGCTATTTTGTATAATTTAAAAAAATGAGGGCTACTATATCAATGTAGCACAAATAGAGGACTACCATTGAGAATTATCCAAAAAAAAAAAAAAAAAAAAAAAATCAAAATTATTCATAAATTGCAATTTTTTTTGGTTGTGTACTCGTGTATTAAGTCAATTGAAGGATTGATACCGTCATGGTAAAAGACTATATTAAGATACCGATTTTGTCTAATCTTCAATTAAAACAAGCTATAATAATACAATACCTTCTTAATTTTTTTTTATCTAATAACTGCAATTTTGAATTATATTAGTTTATACTATTTATATACTCCCTCCGCCCCATAACACGTAGTTTAAGAAAATTACAAGTGGGTCTATTTAAAACATTTGTTTATTGTATAAAAGATTCTCTTTTGTATTTTTATATTACAAGAAAACAACAAGTGGGGTGATAGTGGGGTAGGTGAGGAGAGAGAAAATGTGGGAAAATATTTTTTATTAGTGGTCCTATTTCATACTTGCTCTGCTACTTTTTACTTGACTTGTTTATTATATCACGATTGTCACTGCAAAACTTTAATAATCAATAACTTTAATTCTTCATAAGTAAAAAAAATATAAAAGTTATATATTATGATTGTACTTATTGAGAAGAATTCAAAAAGATCCAACATGAATATGTTATTCCTTACATAATATTCACAAAAGACGGTCAAAGGAGGGGTAGTGAATAGTGTAAAAGTCAAAGCGAGTCAAGTAAAAAAGAACGGAGGAAGTATTTAGTAACGTGTCAAGTATTGTGAGACGGACAAAAATGGGAAGCGTGTCAAGTATTATGGGATGGAGGGAGTATAAATCTTCTCACAAAAATTATGAGTTGATTCATGTTTAACTCTCTAATGTTATTAATTACCGTGCATTAGCATGAGGCAAACTCTGGTTAGGATATTACTTTGTTTGACAAATTACACATAAAATCATTCCGGTCTACTGAAAAAAGTTGTATAGATCAGGATCTTACTTTAAATCAATGAAAGGGGGGATATGATTGGATTGGTATATATAATCGTTTTTTCAGATCATACTAAATAATGGAAAATTAATATTGTTAGGCCCTATTGTTTTTACCTTGAATTTTTCAAATAAAAATAATGTACGTCTAGTAAAATTAATTTTATTACTGTAAAAATAATAAAGTTAAGAAAAAAAATCCCAAAATCAATGAGGGGGGGAGGGGAGGGGGAGCACGCTAGGTCGCTACTCTTTAGTACCTTTTTTTTCTTTTTCTTTTCTTTTTACGTTATGCAACCTTGCAATTCACTCACAGATTAGGCTAAAGAAGGAGAACTATGAGTGAGCAAGGTGGCGTATCAGGTGGAGAACCAAGAGGTAGAGGTGTTGCACAAATCTTTTGTGTGTGGTGGGAAGTCGGAGCACAAGAGAGACTGCCGGTGCTGGCCTGGTCAACCACCGTACTCCATAATTAAATCGCAGAAGCAAAAAAAGCATCTTTTGGTAATTGTTTGTGAATCCCGTTAAACCCACTAGTAGGGGAAGAGAAAATTTTAATTAGATCTAAAAAATTCCAAGATCTAACCTAAGTTGTAGTACCATGTCAGATAATATAAACTCCTTAATCGGAGTGATTTCCATTGATCAATATTTATCAGGATTACAATGAGAAACCTAATCATATTAGGTAACTACAAGATATGTAAAGATATCATAAAGATAATCTTATACAAAATATATCCTAAACCTAGAGGAGAATATTCTACATCACACCCCTGCAGGCGGAGCACGCTAGGTCGCTACTCTCTAGTACCTTTTTAAATATTGTTTATATGACATGGTGTTTAGGGGTAAAAATTACCCCATACACATGGCCCAATGAGGGCCCGACACGTGTCACCCTCATACAAGCCCAAAGGGATCCAATCAGAGGATGCCACGTGGCATTGAACCCCCAATAGGGGAGCAGATTCACATCTGCTATAAATAGGGGAATCATCCTCATTTATTGGCATTCATAAATACATACACCGAGTAATATTAATTACGGAATCTCCCTTAATAAGAGAGAAACACCCATTTTACTTTCCGCACGCTTACTCATCCGGAATCATACTAACTTGATCTTCGGAGGCGGAACTCCACCCAACCGGAGTTTCGTGGTTTTGCAGGTACAGAAGTCAGGCGCTCATACCCAATATTGTAACTCTCCCGAGGGACTAAAAACACCCGAAACACATGGTATCGGAGCCAACGTGACACAAAGGTCACGGGTTCGATCGAATCTCATCCACCCCCCACTTTCAAGTGGAATATTAAGCGTTGGGTATGAGGAAGACTCATGCTGCATCGACACTTCTAGCCCAATGGGCTCTTGTGTGAGGGGGGCGTGATAGAGTATAAAACGTATTCCTAGGCCTTAACCATCAGCTTAAGTTTTTGGTTGAGATGGTTTTATGACACTTTTCTTTTCATTATCAACTTTGTCCCCCCAAATCCCCAATAGTACAGTGTTATTTCTTTTCTTTTTTTTTTTTAATCAACTTTATCCCATTAAATCCCCAATAGTATCTCAGCTCTCTCCTCTCTCTCACCAAAAAAGGTTTTGATTCCTACCTTTGTAAAGTTGTAAAATTGTTGATTGAAGACTATAGATTGTAAAATTGTTGAGTGAAGTTGTAATATACCAATATTATTGATTGAAGTTTGAAATTGTTGATTGAAGCTGTGAAATTGTTAATTGGAGTAGTTAAATAAGTAGTAAATTTGTTGACTTAATTAAGTTGTGACATTGTTGATTGAAGTTGTAATAAAGTTGTTAAATTCTAAATTACTTCATGGGTATTGGGTAAATGATGTAAAATAGTAAATGTTAATATGGATATATTTTGGCTTTTTTACTCTTGAGATTTATAGTATTTTCAGAAAGATTGTGTGTTAAAATCATAAAAATCATTCGCTTATTTCTCCCCAAATTCAATTCGAGTTGATCAACCGCCTTAAAATAAACCTCCAACACCTCTAATTAACATGTATTATTCTTTTGAGCACACTCGAATTATCTAATTTTATTTTAAATTATGGTACTTGATTTTACTACATGCATTTGAAAATGTCAAACCCGATGGGCCCAATGGTTTATAAGCCTCATAGTTAGTTAGCACAGGCCAATAAAAGGAGTTGATAGCAAGAGGGAGAGGTTAGGTGTTAGTTCATTGTTAGAATCATGCAAAACTGCCCTAGGGCCCCTATCATTATCTTCTTGCTTCCCTAGATCTCAGCTTATAAAACTCAGCGAATCGAAGTTCAGTATGTACTACCTATCTATATTTCACCTTCTTCCCTAATCAAGCTAGAAAGAACTAAGAGTATTTAATAGTTCATCTAGAGTGTATGCTTAGTTAAAGTTGGTTATCATGTGGAAGTTGAAGATAGCAGAAGGCAAGGATCCATGGCTAGAGAGTCTAAACAACTTCACCGGTCGACAACACTGGGAGTTTGATCCAGAGGCCGGAACAACGGAGGAACGGGCCGAGGTCGAGAGGGCAAGAGAGGAGTTCAAGAGGAACCGTTTTAACATGAGGCAAAGTGCTGATCTTCTAATGAGAATGGAGGTCAAAATTTTTTGTGTTTTTACACTTTCTTAGTTAACCTATAGCTCAAAGTAGTTTGACTTTTTCTTACTACTAACCCTAAGTTCATGAATTCAAGTTTGGTATTTTAGTATTTTACTTCTAGGGTTTGATTTATAAAATTAGTTGTATTTATTTTACGTCCGAAAAAAAAAATACACTTTATGTGGTTCAATTATACTCCGTATAAGTTATGTCTATTTTAATATACGAATATGGTTTATTTGTTTTTTTGCGGGGTTAAGAATATAATCTAGGAAACTTTTATGCGATTGTTTTGACTAAAATTTTTTACATAATGTTTGGACAGTTGAGAAAAGGAAAGCCACTTGTGGAAATGGCTAAAGGAGTGAAGTTGAAGGAAAGAGAGGTAATAGGAGAAGAAGCAGTGACCACAACACTGAAGAAGGCCATCAACTTCTTTACCAGTATTCAAGCCCATGATGGTCACTGGCCCTCTGATAACGCTGGCCCACTTTATTTCATGCCTCCCTTGGTAAATCAATTTTATTTTCCAAAAATAAAAATTATGGATGGGAAGGAGAATTATTGTTATCGCTTCTTTCATTTCGTACTATTTGTAACATTTTGCTGATACATTATACACAAGTTTAATTACTAATATATTTAATTATATATTATCAGGAATCATAAAAAATTAATGTGATATAATGGATATACATATTATACTAATTTAATAACATTTTATATAAAAATATTTGTGTTTTATAAGTTAGTAAAAATAGATATTAGTCTGTCAAAAAATAGATATTTGAGGAAGTACTCATATACACTAATACAGTAACTTTTCTAATTAACTTCCACCAGCTTTACCATTATGATTAAATACATACTAAGCAAAGCTTGGTGGAGTTGGTGGGAAATTCACCTTGTGATTTTGAGTTCTGCCAACTACATTTGTTTAGAAATAGGGAGTTTTTTTTACCTCCCCCTCTACTCTCAAGCGTTGACTTTCAGAGTTGAGCTGACTTAATGTATGAGAGGTGTCGATTCAATAAAATTCAGAATACTACATATGATTATATGCATATGAGACATAGAGTACATAGATAAAAAGACGTGACTAAGATTCATCCACGTTTTATTATGTGATGTGAATATGTGATGGATCACTCTAGTCACTTTTTGGCCTTATTATTTGGTATTTTGGTAATTAGCTATGAGACATATGAGACATATGTGAGACATATGTGAGACATAGAGAAAAGACGTAATTAAGATGAGTCAACTTCATCCACATTTTAACATTTTAACGGTTAAACATCATTATCTGATGTGAAATGTGATGGACCACTCTAGTCACTTTTTGGCCTTATTATTTGGTATTTTGATAATTAGCTAGTAGCTACACTCTATGTCCCTTATTTTTTTTATCCCATTTTAAAAATATGGGTCAAATTTAAAAAAAAAAATTTGACCTTATTTGGTATTTTAGTAATTAGCTACTCCCTCCGTCCTAGAATGTCTAGGACGTTGGACTTTTTTTCACTATTTATGTATTAGTTTTGACCATATTTTTTACTAACATAATAAAAACATAATATGTTGTTACTTGTTAGATAGGTATTAATATAAATTTTCATAATATAATTTTTAAAATAATTTTCAGGAATATTTAATTATATAAAAATAAAGTCAAACTATTACATTGACATGTATGCAATGTTTACTGTGTTAGATATTTGGGACGGAGGGAGTAGTAGTTATTCCCTTTATTTCCAATTTTTTGCCCATTACAAGACTATGGGTCAAACTTTAAATCTTTTACCATAAATACTCTTAATCAATACGAAATAATATAATCATGTGGTATCTTGTTGGATATATCTCATTGTGTATTTTATTAATATCTAGTTTTTATTGTTTATGTCTATTAAGATGGAGATAAAACAGTTTTAAGATGCGTCTTGAAGACCATAAAAAGTTAAATGGGGTAAAATATTAGAGATGGAAGGAGTAGTTGATATAACTGGTTATATTAACCGATTTGATTAGCTGGTTGCATTTAATACTTTTATTAGTTATTAGCTCATTAACTCTTTTTTACTTTAGATTCCGTAAATGATAGTCATAGTACTATGCACCAAATTCACACGAAGAGTATTCCATACAAAGTCATGATATCACATTGATAAATAAACTTTCAGGTAATGGCACTATACGTTACAGGAGATCTCAATAAGGTTTTATCCCCTGAACACCAAAAGGAGACAAAGCGTTATATTTACAATCATCAGGTATTTAAATATAGACAATATTGATCGCAACACTCTGAAGTATGGATTAGGTACGGGATTTGTTAAACATCGCCCGCAAATCTCCACATAAAGCCCACAAATTAGACATGGTTTGACAATTTTGCCCATTTTTAAAATCGTACCCAAAGTGAACAAATCTCGATCTAACAAATGTGGAGTCGTACTGGGTTGCCCAGGGAGGCCGGAGAGGCGAGGGTCGCCGGAGATACGTCGTCTTCGACGGAAAACGAGGTGGCGCCTAGTTTGGACGCCGGAACCATGGCAAGGACGTCCAGGCAAGGCGCCACAACCAGTGCACTGGCGTCCAGGTCAGACGCCACAACCAGTGCACTGGCGTCTAGCCCAGGCGCGTCAACCAGTGCACTGGCGTCCAGGCCAGGCGCCACCACCAGTGCACTGGCGTCAAGTTTGGACGCCGCCCTTACTTTTTAATTTTTTTTTTTGCCTTTTTTTTTTTTAAATTATGTTTATTAAATTTATGTTTTGATTTAGGATGTGGAAATTTATGTTTTTTATTTGATTTTATAAAAAATATATATACTAAACTTATAAAAAATAACACATAAAATTAATAAATATTAAAAAAAAATATCAAACACATTAAAAAAAAATTAGAAAAATTTTCTGATTTTCCAAAAAAAAAAAATTAAGGCAGCTGGGGCGCCTGGCCAGGACGGCCCGTGGCGCCAGGTCCGGCAGCCACGTCCACCGGCCTGGCGTCTGGGCAGGACGCCCAGCCACAGTGATTGGCTGGGCGTCCTGCCCAGACGCCAGGCCGGTGGACGTGGCTGCCGGACTTGGCGCCACCACCACCTTGCCGCCACGAGCCACCACTACCTTGCCGCCACGAGCCAACCACCTTGCCACCACGAGCCTCGACATCCCCGTACTTTGATTTTTATTGAGGTTGTGTTTTTTTTTTTTTAAGGTCAAGGGCAATATTGTAACTTCAATATAAGTTTGTGGGCTTTATGTGGAGATTTGCGGGCGATGTTTAGCAATCCACTTAGGTACACCTTGAACTATGTGTAATAGCCAAAACACCAACAACTATGATGTTGGTGTAATGCGTGCCATAAATGAAAATTTTCGACGACTTATTTCACCGGGAGGAGGTGAATCTTCACTCTCTAGAACAATTATGTAGTCTTCCATCCACTTAGCACGCATGGATTCACCTCCTCCGATGAAATAAGTGGCCGGAAATTTTCATTTAAGGCACGCATCGCACCTTACACCATAATTGGTGGTGTTTTGGCTACTACGCATAGTTCAGGGTGCTCAGTGCACCTAAGCCATACTTCAGGGTGTTGTGGCCAATTTTGCCTTAAATATATAGTGTAATACTCTTATTATCTCTAATTTTGTTATATCTTATTGAGTCATTTTTAGTTTTTTACATCCAGTAGAACATTTTACTGTCCTATTTTCTGCCTATATAATACAAAGTACGAAGTATTTATTTCGAAATATATTACAGAATGATGACGGAGGATGGGGATTCCACATAGACAGCCATAGTACCATGTTTGGTTCAGCAATTAGCTACATTGCCCTAAGGTTGTTGGGAGAAGGTCCTGATGATGGTGAAGATAACGCGGTTGCAAGGGGTCGTCAATGGATCCTTGACCATGGTGGTGCTACGAGCATTCCATCTTGGGGAAAATTTTGGCTCTCGGTTTGTTCACATTGATCTCCTTCAATTCTTTACAATGTGGTTTCTTGTTATATTGGAAGTAGCTAGCTAGAACACTACACAATTTAAGCCATACACTAATGTACAACGTGAGCACCATACATGCTTTCGTTACAAATGAAATTCATAACGTGTGAGTTCTTTTGAATACACTTTCATGTTATGTTTCTTAAACGGCGACATAAAGAACATGAAAGTGTATTCAAAAGAACATGATTATTAAAAGATCATAAAAAGCAAGTAAAATGACTATTAAAGAGTAAGATATGTGGCGCTTTAGACATGATTTTTATTTACTACTATATATAGTTTGTTGCATAATCTTTTTATCTCGAGTAACCCAAAAACTTATAACAAGCTGGCCCTTCTTTTGGCTTCGGGTCGATTACTATAGGTGCTTGGAGTGTACGAGTGGGATGGGTGCAACCCAACGCCTCCAGAGCTTTGGCTACTCCCTGATTTTTTACCAATGCATCCAGGTTCTCTTACAACTCTATACTTCCATACTTATGTAGTGCTACATGTAATTTGTCTCTTAAAAAATAGGCTATATTCAACTTTTATTGACCAAATCATACATACTCCGTACTAACTTTGAGCAGTCTTTGACGGTGCATTTATAATACGGAGTACATGGATTGGAGTGTTATGCACAGTAAATACTCCGTAAGAAATTTAGAATTTAGCAAAAGAATATTTACTACCTTAGCATTTTTTTAATTTTTTATTTGCCTCTTATATATGGTGATCAAAGTTTAACAATTTGGTTGTAATACTCAATATTACATTTTTAAAACCATTTTCATAAGGAATATTATTAGATTTGTTTAGAGGTATTTGTTTTAATATATCAACTTTAGTTTTATACCGTAGTTTTTCAATATATATATATATATATATATATATATATATATATATATATATATATATATATATATATTAAAGGTAAGAAAATAAAACATTAGAAGATCCTCCTCACAAGGGGAGTTTTCAATTCATAAAATAATTAAAGAGAAGTAACTGTAGTTTTCAATATATCGAATGTATTTTAGTAAGACAAATATAATTACTACAATACCGTATAAATTAATACTTCAACATAATGTAGCATTTAACTTTGATTACAAATAAGTCATTTACCTATTATCTAGAGACAAGAGTAATAATATACAAGTATATTTTTATTTATTTACTTTTGCTTTATATACCCCAAAGTAGTTTTTGTTTTTTGATTTTTTTTTTATTTTAAATCCAACATTACCCTTTGGTGTATTATTAATTTGCAGGAAAAACTTTGAGCTATTGCCGATTAGTGTATATGCCAGTATCATACATGTATGGTAGGAGATTTGTTGGTCCAATCACTGAACTCATTCAGTCACTTAGAACAGAAATTTACCCCCATCCCTACCATGAAATTAACTGGAACAAAGCTAGAAACTCATGTGCTAAGGTAATGACTAATTTTGGACACAATCGAGCATAATTATGTAGTTTATACATCTAACAACTTTTTTTAGGAGGATCTTTATGCTCCACATCATGTGTTGCAAGACATGATTTGGGGATTTCTTCACCACGTTGGTGAGCCAATCCTCAACCGTTGGCCCTTCTCAAAACTCAGAGAAAAGGCGCTCAAAACAGCAATAGCGAATGTACATTATGAGGACGTTAACAGCAGATACTGCTGCATTGGTTGCGTTGAGAAGGTACACTGTTGCAAATTGCCGTTCACAATGATAACAAACAAGCCCTTAGCCCTCGGTTTTTGTCTTGTCTTTCTTTCATTGTATGCCACATTAAGCACTTGTGGCACAGGTACTTTGTTTGATGGCTTGTTGGGCAGAAGATCCGAATTCAACAGCATACAAGAAACATCTAGCCAGAATCCCAGATTATTTGTGGGTTTCTGAGGATGGGATGAAGTTTACGGTAATTTTTAGTAACGAGGCAAAATTGTGGTGAATCACATTAACAATGTTGTGTAACATTTTTTTCGTGTGCAATCTACGAATGACCCTCATACAAATTTGGGAGCAGGCCCTTGGTTGCCAAACCTGGGATGCAGCACTAGCGTTTCACGCAATACATGCCAGTGGTCTTACTGATGAATATGCTACACCACTTAAGAAAACACACAGTTTTCTCAAAGCCTCACAGGTTTTATTTCACTCGACAAACACCTTTTTTTTAAAAAAAAAAAAAATTACTACTACCTCCATTACTTTTTAGTTACAACAAATAAATTTTTTATATCTCACAAAATATACCCTTTTATTGCATCTAAAAAGTAACTGAGCTAGTAGAAAATATCACGAGATACGTTTGACTTATGTGAAACATATGTAAGAAGCGAATTTTTTGAAGCTTCAATTTTTCATAGAGAATAATTTCTTAAGAGGCCTATGAACATCATTGCGAGTACTTCAAATGCATAAAATATCTTGTGAAACTTCTCCTAAAATCTTTACTCATGTGCATAACGCGAGTATCTAAAATGTGATGCTCTATTGCAATAGGTTAGGGAGAATCCATCAGGAAATTTTAAGGAGATGTATAGGCATATAAGTAAAGGTTCATGGACTTTCTCAACGCCAGATCACGGCTGGCAAGTCTCTGATTGCACTGCGGAAGGACTCAAGGTGATTGAATTCAAACATATCAATCATAAAGCAAAATATTCTACTTCATTTAAATTGTATGCTTCATGATAAAAATGAGAACTATTTCCCTTTTTAATCCGATGGTGCTTGTATATTTTACTCATTTTAATGATTATTGTTCATGTAATCATCAAATGAGCAAAAAATAACATTAATGCGCTTTAAAAATGACTTATACGAGTGTATATAAAAATTTCATGATTTTCAAGCTTAAAACAACTTGAAATGCTATTATCCAAGCGATTGTGGTTGATTGCTTTACCAGAAGATTCTGTATCCTTTTTTGCTTATCGTTATGTTCCAACGGTATTGTGTATAGGTTGCACTACTATTTGCAAAAATGTTTCCTGAACTTGAAGAAGATAAAATGGAAGCTGGGCGCCTATTTGATGCTGTGAATGTCATTCTTTCTCTACAGGTATGAGTTATACGTAGTAGTATTACGTATTTTCTTTTCTCCCCCTTGTACAATTATATTTAAATTAGAGACCATCTTCAACATACAAGTATATGTTTTATTGCGATTCCTCAGGTTTAACTACTTAAATTATGTTTACCTCTACCTATTTTGACTTATTTTGTTTATTTTGACTTATTTCAAACAAAATGGTATCTGCTAAGTTTAGGCACGTTCATAATTTCAAACAATATAATTACATAAGTTTCGATAAGTTTCAAATATAATTATATTAGCAATATACAATAAATTGCTAGTATATATAGAGATTATTCCATGCCTCTTATCCTATCCTAATGTTATAGGGTGAGAATGGTGGTTTCACAGCTTGGGAGCCTCAGCGAACATACCGTTGGATTGAGGTATAACCAACTTCTTCTATCATAATACGATTAAGTTGAATTCCACTTAATTTAATAATTTCTAATGAGATGTAATTGTCTAATTTCAGAAATTCAATCCTACAGAGCTCTTCGATGATGTTCTAATCGAAAGAGAGTAAGCTTCTATTGCTAACTTTTTTCATACTCTATAGTTATCAACTAAGGCCCGGTTAATTCATCTTATTTTTGCTAAATTGAAATTATTTTTAATGAAATGTAATTATTATTGCTAAACTTAAATTATTTATACTAAGCCAAAATTAATTTTACTGAATTGAAATTATTTTTGCTGAATTGAAATTATTATTATTGATTGTCTGTTATATTTCTTCTTTAAAGTTATTGATTCTTGCTGAACTGAAATTATTTTTACTAAACTGAACTTATAGTTACTAAACTGAAATTATTTTTACTGATACCTATTTTTTAAGGTGAAATGAACAGAGCCTAATACTATGGTAGTCCATTCAGGAGAAGAAAAAAAACCACCCTAATACTATGGTAGTTAACTAGAGATGATCATAGACCGGGCCAAGACAATCAGTTGTAGAGTTAAGAAAATAACAAACAAAACTAAACTTTTCTAATTTAATGAATATAATCTTGATTTTACTGTTATTATAGACATGTTGAGTGCACTTCCTCAATAATACAAGCTTTTACACTCTTCAAGGAGCAATACCCAGATCACAGGACCAAAGAAATAGAAGACTCCATCTCCAGAGGAATTCAATACATTGAAAGGGCTCAAAACCCTGATGGTTCTTGGTACATATGGAGTATATAATTTTCGTACTGCTTATTTTTAATTGAGATATGATTTTCGTATTTTAAAATTTAAAAAAAAAAAAAAAAAAAAAAAAAAACTGACATTGTTTCGTACACACGTAATGCAATTTTGATTTCTATCTCGAATGTATCTTTCTTTACATTCATCCATTTGAATTTTCTATCTAAGAAAAATACACTTGCAGAATTGAGAGTGAATTCTTTTGGGTTTGTTTGTGTGAGGATAGGTATGGTTTTTGGGGAATTTGTTTTACCTATGGAACATGGTTTGCAGTGGAGGCACTACTAAGGTGTAATAAAAACTACCATAATAGTCAGGCTGTGAAAAAGGCATGTGAGTTTATACTCTCAAAGCAATTGCCTAATGGCGGGTGGGGCGAAAGCTACCTCTCAAGCTCAAACGAGGTACTCTAATCCACTCCCCTCTCTCCCGAGTTTTCCCTTTAAGTCTGTCCCGAGTTTTCCCTTTAAGTCTAGATTTGTGCATCAGCCCTCGTTTTTGGGATTGTGGAACAGGTTTATACAAACCTAAAAGGGAACAAGTCAAATCTGGTGCAAACTTCATGGGCATTGTTAACTCTCATTAGAGCAGGGCAGGTGAGTATAAATGTATTGGGAAATTCCCTGTTTCTCATATTGAGAAACGAAATTTGTTTCTCATGGGGGCATTTTCGTGAATAAATCAACTTTTTCATTATTGTGGGCTCACAATTAAATAAAGTTGAATAAAGTTGTTGGTTTATTTACGAAAATGACATGTGAGAAACAAATTGGGTACTCTATCCTACATTTCCTATTGCACCTTAAAAAATGCCAGCAAACTTAAAACTATGGTTAACCCAAATGGTTCACAATGTAACAGTGGGAAGTAAATCCCGACCCCGTAGACCGAGGG
Organism: Chenopodium quinoa; assembly: GCF_001683475.1. Classification (NCBI taxonomy): domain Eukaryota; kingdom Viridiplantae; phylum Streptophyta; class Magnoliopsida; order Caryophyllales; family Amaranthaceae; genus Chenopodium; species Chenopodium quinoa. Next base: position 3,408,936 of record NW_018745170.1, on the reverse strand, counting down.
ATGAGGTTGGTAATCAACTCACAGATGGAAAATGGAGACTTCCCGCCGCAGGTAATTACAAGGTTTTATTCTAAAAATAAATCAGTTTTGATATTCAATAATATTACCTCCAATTCTTGAGTTTTACTGCAGGCTGCAGCAACATAAATCAAAGAGAACTCAACCTCAAGAGAGCAAAAGATATACTGTATTAAGTATAATAGGACCCCAAGAGGTGGGGTCAAAGATGATTAAATACGAATAAAAGATTGTCATAAAGGAAATAAAATACAATTAAGAGATTAGATATTATATGAAGGAACAATTTTCAAATTCATTAAAAAAGTTGGACGATATCAAAATTCCTTGATTATGCACCTTTTAGTGGACTCTTTTATAAACAAAAAGAATTGTAAAACCACTAACTCCTATTAAGCAGATTTTAGTTTAATAAGATTACTGATTAACTATAACCAAAAATATGCTTTGCTTTTTTAAGAAAATCAACAAAGGTAAACCGCTATATGAATAGCAGTTTTGTTCATGGTAAAAAAAAAAAAAATGCTAATTCAATTATCGATTTTATTCAATAAACGGCTAATTCAATTAGCGATTTTATTCAATGAACCGTTAATTCAATTAGTTACCTTAGACACTTCTTAGTTCTAATTCAAAAAATTATTGTGAGCCGAAAAGGAAAAAAAAAAAAAAAGAGTATTATCTCTTAAGATGGTGTGTAAGCCCTCCATCCCTAAATAAAAGTCTCATTCACTCAAGAGTGAATTTAAAAAATGATAAGCGGTTAAGTTGATTAATTGTAAAGTAAAAATAGTAATGTTTAGTTATTTGAAGATGAATAAAAAAGTGGATATTGATAAATAAAAAAATAAAAAATAAAAAAAAAAAAGAAAAAAAAAGGGACTTTTAAAACCACAAAATTGTAGTAAATGAGAGTTCTATTAAGAGACAGAAAAAGTATTACTAACCAATATAATAATGTAAAAAATGTTCCAAGGTGAAACTTCTTGTATCCAAGGACCAAGGCTATTCTTTGTGGTAAGAATAGACTGTTCCTCTATAAAAGAATTTGCCTTGGCAACATGAATTTCAAGTTAAAAACCCAGATTCTCATTTAACTTGAGTCACAGTACACAGTTTTACTTCTTATCCATGATATCTAAGACCTATGGTAACTTTATACAGGAAAGCACTGGAATATTCATGAAGAGCTGCATAATCGAATATTCATCTTACAGGTGTATTTTCCCCATATGGGTTCTTAGTGAATATCGCCGTGCACAAGCACAAAGATCAGCCATACAATAGCCACACTCACTGGAACTCCAAGAGAGATTGGTCACAAGCTATTAGTATCTATAGTGTATTGCTGCTAAACGTCACAGGATGTAGAAGCAAATTAATAAATCATCCTTTGTTGGCTATAATCGAATTTTATGCTCTAGTTTACTTATCTTTGTCAATGTAAGGTTACTGAGGTAACTTCTAAAGGGTAACTTCCAAAAGTCAGCCCACATTACAAGTTTCACTTATTTTAAGGGCATTTTGTGAAATTACAGGAGTGATTTCTGTGAAAATTGCTTAAACAAACCATAATTCCACAATTATGCTGCTTTACAAAATTCCCTACACATCGTCCACATTAGCTAAATAATCCGGGATTTTTTTTAATTAAAAAGCATGAAACCGTTAATTGAATCAGCAATTATAGTTTAATGAACCGCTATATAAGCCGCTAATTCAATTAGAGGTTTTATTGTGAACCAGGAAAAAATAATTTAAAGACGTTGACGTGGACGGTAGGTAGGGAATTTTGTAAAAAAGTCACGGATTTATGAAATTTTGATCTCTTTAAGCATTTTCTATGGAAATCAGTCAAATTATGGTGTGTTAGGTACTGAAAATGTTAAGCTTTTATCCTTTTTGATTTCCAATTGGGTGATGCCAAAAGCACAGCTTTAGTCAGAGATCCTATAAGAAAAGCTCACATTCAAGAGTTCATATAAGAAAAAATTTTATACGATCTTATAAATATAATGGAACCCATTTAAGCAATTCAAAACAAAACCAAAAGACTTTAGAAAAGAAAAACAGGGTTAAAAGATGATTCTCTAGTGTGAGATTTACATTACTGAAAGGGACATAATTGACTGGCGAGCCCAGGATCTTGTTGCAGCAGCTCCCCTTCATGTTAATTTCCACTTCCCTCATCTGCTTCTCCAGGTACTCTTTAGTAGTCAATCACCAAATATAAAGACAACGCATCAAGTTAAAATCTCCAGCAACAAAGTAATCTCTATAAATGAACACATTCAACTGAAATTAGGATAAATTTCTGAAATATAGCTAGGTGGTCTTGCTAATATGACACTAATCAACGATTTGAAAAACGATAAACTGAAAACCAAACAAGTGAAAGACTAATTGAGAAGGTAGAAAACAAACAAGAAATTAAGCATAAAAACCTGTAAAGAAGCTATTGCAGTCACTATCCTAGAACTTCTGTTCCTGCTCATCCATCAAGACCGATTTTGGCAAAATATTGTTGAGGATTTACAACCATAGATTCTGTAAGCCAAGGAGGACACTCACGTTCTTCCTGCATTACAAAGGAAACAAAAACACTTATAATTACAAATATCTATAAGGTAAACAATCAACCAACAATACAGCAGTCGCATATCAATTGAACATAGGTCCCAAACTGCACCACACCCCAAAAGTTACTGACATGTGGTTCAATTCATGTATCAAGAACTTATATTGATATTGAACTTACCAATTGATTTGTAAGTATTCGTGTCATCAGTCACTTGTCGCAACTCCTCCAAGGTCAAGTAAGAACGCTTCTTTTCTGTTTGTTTAGATCAAATTTGGTTTTGCACCTATATAGATCATAGAACATGGTTATATTTAACTATACAAAAGCATGATAGACAAATTGCAGCCCATGAAACTAATGTACTAGAGGGGAAATTTTGATAGGGAGCACTTAAGATGAGTCACAAGTTATTTAGTGCTAACATCAGACTATAAAAGACATGTACCAATGAACATATCAGACTAAACAAGTTCCTCATTCCTCATAACATGATTTTGGAGAGTAACAGGATGAGTGATAGGATATGGAGAAGGATATGTAGATTGCTTCACATATCTACCTATGTGTGACGGTCAAGTGTTATGACACGATCTGTGTAGCACTCTCTCGTCTATTGGCAACGAGGGCACAAACCAAGTGCAGAAATGGCTTGTCAGCACGAAGCAACACATTCTATAGACGAGTTTGATGGGTACTCTGGCCTGTTGGCGACAAGAGTGGAGTCAAGGAAGCTCAGATATTATCAACATTGCCTCCTACAAAGCTTCTCTTTGGAATTACATTGTTTTCCCAAATAATAATTTACTCTAAGGCCTAGAAAACTTAAGTAAAAGGCCTAGACAGCTTCAAATACATTCAAAGAGAGTTGGATTCTAACACTATGCTGCCAGTTCTTCGCTTGGCATGGCTAATGCCAAGCCCTGGTGCAAGGGTTGCATTAGCTAATGGACAGACAGCATAAAACATTGTAGAAGCTTTGTAACAGGTACTATTACCAGTTTACCACTGTATGCAATTTAAAGTCCAAATTCCAGATTTAGCATGCTAGGTTAGAGGGCCCAGAGGTGTGCGTGTGCCATGTCAGGCGATCTTCTTGGAAATGACCCGCTAAAATTCTTTTTTCACCATTGACTGAAACTCCACCAAATAAAACATATTAGGGAGTTCAGGATGTCCGTACCATTTGCACAACAATAATGAATCTAAGTTCTTTAAATAACCTAATCATCTTTATAAAAATTTGGAGGGAAAAAAGAATTATGAAATACAATCTACAAAGGGAATGAGGCCGTCACAATTCCCAAATCATCTAAACACCTATGTCACTTGACCTTTGGGAAGCAAGCCTCTAAGGAGTGGTAACATCAAGCTTTTGAATATCTCTACTCCGCTTGTCCTTAAATAAGCTTCATTTCTCCCAAAATAAAAGTCTCATTATTTATTCAGTCGGAGTCCATCATTTATTAATCTTTTTTATTCATTTTTAATCAACAAAACCCCTCCAACCCTTATATTTCCCTCTCTTCCTCAAAACAGTAAACTATCCCATTACCTTCCTTTTTTTATTTTTATTATTTATTTTTTATTCAACTTTAATCTACAATACACCACTATAACTCCTTCCTAAATCCTTGTACACCGGATAAACGTGGTGGAAATAGTGTATAAAAAAGCTCAAGGTGCTCTGAAGCAAGAGGGGTTCTGTTGCGCCTAAGGCACGCCTCAGTGTGCCTCTTTGAAATGGGCGCAGTATATGGGCAGTTAAAATTTTTTGGCTGAAGTTTGCTTCAAGTGCGCCTTAGGTGCGCTTCGGGCGCTTTTGGTGTGCCTCGGGCACTTTTTGTGCGCCTAAACCAAAACGCCTCGCCTAGACCAAATTAAGCGCTCACCCCTAATCGCCTTGCGCCTCAGCGCCTAGGCGTGCTTTTTCAAACACTGGGTGGAAAGGGATGTAACACTAAAACTTCACACTCTCCTTTTCTGAACCCCTTCTTTTTTCTATTTTTGACTACCAATATTAATCGAACTACTAATAACCTAATTCCAACCATATTATGCCTGAGCATAGGTACAAATTCCAATTCCACATAGTCAAATAACTAATTCAATCATTAAACAACAGTAACATGTCTATAACATAGCTCCAAACCTTCCAATGAAAGAAATAGATACAAATAGCATTTTGTTCACTTAGGAGCTAAAAGCTCCACTTAAGCACAAATATAACATACAGGCATCCAGCCAAATCTCAAATATTCATATTCTTCTTTCATTCAAATCCCTTCGTCTTTTTCTACTAGTATGGTTATAGACAAGCACAAGTTATAGAAATGAATATCGAATATACATATTATTCAAAGACAAAAACCATAAAAAAAATCATAAAACCAATCTTTTCTTTCCAGAGGAAAAATCCATAACACTGAATGCAATTAAGTAGCAAAATGAAACAATAAATCATGATAAGAACAAGGCAGCAAAATTCGAGACAAATCAATCACACTGTTCACATATAAATCTCAAATTAGCAATGCCCAAAACAATTCACATATTACATAAATTAGGGTAACATTTTCTTCAAAATTTTAAAAATATACTAAAATATGCTAAAATTTAAGCATTAACATACTGTTCTGCTTGCTTCATCCGCCATTGTAGCAACTGAAATGCAGACTAGCTAAACTTAATCACTATTTCAGAAAGAGATATCAGATTCAATTTTCTGACGGCATTACCGGAACCAATTATCCACGCACACCCACTCGTCGAGAGATCCTCGGCTCTCCAAATTCCCCTTGGAAAATAAATGATTCTAACACAGTCTTATGATTTTTTACTACCATAATTTTTTAAACAAGTTTTGCATGCTCCCGGTTTACAATTAATTTATTGTAAATCGGCGGTGGCGCATGTGCGAGCTAATTTACTTTTTTATTTTTTTTCTATAACAAAACGCGCGAAAATTTCAGGCCTTAAAGTTAGCAGAACAAAAATGGAGGAGAGAGAAAGTGAAAACATGTAGAGAGAAATCGCAAAAACAAGTACCTTAGGGCTTCGATCATCAATGGAGAATTCATCAACGAACTTCAATACCTCAAATTGCAGTAATCTGATCCACGAATTTCTACAAAAACAGAGGCAAATTGAAACTCCATTTTTAGGTGATTTTGAGAACTCAAATTCTTTTGTTGAAATTGATTTAAATAGATCGATTATAGAAGAAGAAGAAGAAACAAAGAGTTTTGGAGATGAATTTGTTCCAATTTTTGACGATAATAACAATCCTAACACTGGAGGTAATCAAATTGACAATGCAGAAGAAGCAATTGACAATGCAGAAAATCAGATGGTTCCTCGTAAATCAATTGATTCAAATTCAGAACAAACATCCAAATCAAATGCAACTGAAGGTAACTTCTATACAATCAATCACCTTCTAATTAATCAAAATTCATCAATATTCTATAATTGATCAATAATTGTTATTTTTTATATGAACTTATGTTACCTATATGAATGCAACATTGATAAAAGTTACCACGAATTAGTCTTGAGAAAATTCAGGTTGTTTGCAAAAAAGTAACTCTTTGAATGCACAAATGTTACCCTTTTTATGCATAAAAATAACCCTTTATACGCACAAATGTTACCCTTTTGTATGCACAGATGTTACCCTTTGTATGCAAACACGTTACCCTTTGTATGCACAAACGTTACCCTTTGTATGCATAAAAGTGACCCATATAAAACATAGTATTACTCCCCTCCAATTTGATTTCTCTAAATAGAATGATATGTTGCCTCTGGTTATCTGATATGTCTGTATTAAATCACAGATGCAAATCCAATTGATGCTTTTGGTTTAGATCTTAGAGGATCATTTGTTGGTGTAGTAAGAGAAACTTTTGAAGAAATTTTGGAATTGTATGAAAAACATGTTGTTATACTGGGGTTTTCAATAAGAAAGCATACAACTAGATACTTCACACACACAGAGAAAGTAAGTGAGAAAAATTTTGTGTGTTCTGTTGAAGGAAAGAGAAATTCATGTGACAAGAAAACAAAATTAGTTGAAATGGTTGATGAAGAGAATGTAAATGTGAAAACAAGAAAGCCAAGACAAGTAGCCATTGCACGATCTAATTGCAAGGCATGCATAAGAGCGAAAGTAAATAAAGAAGGACAGTTTGAGGTGGTGGCACATGTTTTACAACATAACCACGAGCTAACAAGGTCACAGTGGCATTATTTGCATCATTCTGAAAGAAAAATGACAGAAGAAAAAGCTGAAGCAATCAAAACAATGAAATCTTCAGGTCTGACTACAATGGACACTTACAATTACATGGCTACAGAAGCTGGAGGAGAACAAAATGTAGGGCATAGTGTTGTAGATCACCTGAATTTCTGCTCAAGGTTAAGAATGGAGCAAATTGAGGCTGGAGATGCTCAAACTTTAGTGAACATTTTAAATCATGAACAATCAGAGGATCCAAACTTCTTTTTTAGAGTGAAGTTTGAAAATGAAGGAAGAATTTCCAATATCTTTTGGAGGGAATGATTCTAGAAGACTATAGGATATATGGAGATGTGCTTGTCTTTGATACAACATACAGAACCAACTGATATAATCTTATATGTGCTCCATTTGTTAGAATAAACAATCACTGGTGTTTCGGGGTTTTCTGATGTCCTGCGGGAGAGTTACAATTCCGAGACTGGAACCGGACGCCTGTACCTGCAAAATAACGGAGACTCCTGAGAGCTCCGCCTCCAACGGTCAAGTTAGTACCTGATTAAGGAGTAATTAATACAGAAATTAAAGTAATAAGGTCTCTCTAGGTGAGAGTATTTAATGTAGGTAATCTGCTTTGCTAGCGAGATCAGCCGGTTATTAGTGTGTTCCGTAATGTATTCGGTCTGTTCCGTTTTTTGATTAATGAGGATTAATCGAGTATTTATAGCCTTGGGAAGCGTGCAACTCTCTAGGTTTAAGGTAAACCTAGGGCCGATCGGGCTTCTAGACTGAAATGGGCCTTGATGGCCGGTTGTCCCATTTGGCATGGGTGGACACGTGGCGGAACCTGGTTGGTCCACTTGTCAAACGGTGCTTGGTGGATAAAAATCCCCTAATCATTTGCCCCTCACAGGTGGCACGCGACTGGTCACGTGTCGCCTGTGACAGGCGTCGCACGGTGACAGGCGACGGCCCGTTACAGGTGTCACCTTGCAGACGGCCGGGAGATTCTCCCGCCCAAATTTGAATTCGGAAGCGACCCTTCGCCTTCTCATTTTGCCTATAAAAGGAAGTGCTGACTTCGGTCATTTTTACATTTGAGAATTTTTGCGAGAACATTCGGACCCCTGAACTTGCTCTGACATTTTCGGACTTTTTCTGCCTACCGCCTGTTCTGACAAGCCGACTGACCCGAACTTTCAGGACTTCATCAACTGTCATCCGTTCAGGTAACTCAGTTCTCTTACTCTTAATTTTCTTTTTATTTTTTGAAATGGCACCATGGAAGCACACGACACGCCCTAAGTTAGTGATCAGCCGGTCACCGGGGACGGCTGAATCTAGGACTAGGAGTGCCGCCTGCCCTTTTCTGGACCCATCTTTGCCCTTTATACAAAGTCCGACTGAATCTGTGTCTATGCAGAACGTGATGGCCAGAACAAAAAAGACTGCTAGAATATCAAACTCAGACGGCTCCTCCCAAAGGGTACTCCTTAGCGAAACATCTGACCAGGCGCCAGATGTGGAACGAGGCGACTGTCAAGCTGACAGTTCTGAGAGAGGGACCAAGGTGTTCCCTTCTCATCTAACCGTGGACATGTCCAATTTACCTTCTGCTCCTTCTAAGGGAGAGGAGGCGGGCCCCTCTAGGAGAGGGGAGGAGTCGTCCTCTTCGGACTCGTCAGGGGACGAGTCCGATTCCAGCTCTTCTGACCATAGTTCTTCTGACTCAGAAGAAAAACATAACCGCCTACAAGAGGCGAGAAGTTCCCATGCAGTGGAGAAGGGGGATAATTGGGCAGAGCCGTCCGCCTCTTACAGAGAGGAAAACACCCCCTACTACTGCAGGGTGCCCCGGGGCCGGATCGCAACCATGCGAGACAACGTGGCGAGCTTTATTGCTAACCACAAAATGAGCCCGGAGTATTTACTGTTTGTGCCGGATCCAGAAGATACTGTCGTCTGGCCGGCTGGTACCAGCTATGGTGACGGCTGTTTTGGCTGCTATGTGGCGGCCATCAAAGCTGGTCTGCGCTTCCCATTACATCCGGCTGTTCAGCGGATTTTAGATGGGTATGATCTGGGGTTATGGCAGTTAGCCCCCAACTCTTGGGTAAACGTACTCGGCTATGTGGCCGGGTGCGAACTGAACGGGGTGGAGCCAAGTTTTGAGGCTTTCGCCCACATGAACTATCTCAGCCGGACCCCTAAGTCGGGAGGTACCGGCTGGTATCAACTAACAAGCCACAGGGGTTACCTCATGACGAGAGGTAAGGCAAACAAATGGAAGGATTGGCGGAACACCTTCCTTATTATCGAGAGTTCAGACACGGAGCTGAACAAACGATTTAACAAGTGGAACAGGGATCCGCCTCTTCTTGCAGGCGGCCGCAGCATGCCGCCTGTTCCCCCAAAGGCTAAAAGAGAGATCCTAGACAAAGGACTCTTCAAAGTAGAGACTAGGGTGAACTCTACTTCAGGGGTACGAGAGCAAGTACCCCTACACTGCGTCCCGAGCTTCAAGTGGCTCTATGATGAGTACTTCTTGGCCGCCTGTGGCCTCGGCAGTCGGTGCTCTAGAGGTAGCCGGCCTGACGAATACTCTGTTCTTTCACGCCATGTTTACTTGGGATTTTTACTAACTTTGCTGTTTATTTCTTTCAGCCGACGCCATGAGTAAAATAACAGCATCTAAGACTGCGGCGGCCATGCTGCGGGTTTCGCTAATGAAGCAGTCGTACGCCGACTCCCCCAGCAAGGAGGCACCCTTGGTAAGCTTTGAAAACTCTTCCCCTTTAAGTTGTATTATGCATATACTAACTCTTTTTGTTTTCAGTCTGGCACTCCAAGGGCTTCTTCCTCGCAACAGCCGGACCCCAAGGCCCGGAGGACGACCGTTGCAAGCTCTCCTGGGTCTTCCAGGAAAACAGTGGCGGCTGAGAAGCAGCCGGCCACTTCTTCAAAAACCCAAGCGGGGCCGCCTAGATGTATGGACCCTTGCTTGTAAAAACTCACTCTTGCTTCCTTCTTGATTAGGTCTAACTTGTTTTTCCTTCTGCTTAATGCAGCCGGCCCCCAGTGACTTGACTTGGTTGAGGTAGCCAAGTCAATGGTTAAAGTAGTTCCTCCCTCTGACCGGGAGGCGGTCAAGGGTGCCGGCACCCTTGACCTCGATGGAATTTCGGGGATCCTAGCTGAGGTATACCCTTTTGAAGTTCCAGGACGCCTGTTAACCCTTTTGATTGGAAACTGACGCCTGTTTTTCTTTGTACTTAGGCCCTGCTCCGAGTCAACAGCCTTCGCAAGCCGATTGATCGGAAAAACAAAGAGGTAAAGGCCGCAAAGGCTATGGCCGCCTCCAGCTGTGATAAAGCAATGTTTCAAATTGCCCAAAATGAAGTACTGACCATTGATCTTCTTTATTATCAGGCGCAGGCGACCGCCGCTGTTCGGGCTCAGCTAGAGGCGGCCCAAAAGAAGGTTGACGAGCTGGAGGGGACCGTCACCAAACTTAAAGCCGAGCTGAAGCCCCTTCGTCAGAAAATGCACTCTTACGAAGCCATGGAGAAATCTTTGGCTAACGTAAAAGAACGCCTGGTGAACCAGGAGAAGAGTCTTACCCAAGAGCTCTCGGACAAGGCCGAGCAAGAAAAACAAGAGCTCGTCCGGGAGATGGTGGAAGACTCCGCCCAAATCCAACGCATGACCTGGGAACGACTGTTCCCCAGTGCCGACTTTGCCTCATGGGAAAGAACGTACCGCCAGTGTTCGGAAATATATAATCAACAGATCCTGGCGGCTGCTGAAGAAGAGGCGATGGACGTTGCGTTGGAGGAGGAAGAGCCGGTTGTGGCGCTTGTGCCACTTGGGGGTAAGGCATCAAAAGATGATGCAGCTAAGGCCGAGTCCAGCAAGAAGAGTGCTGACCAGGCGGCTGCTGCTGATACTGAACTGCCCCCTTCTTAAGCTTTAAGTATATTTTTTCTTTTCACGGCCTGCGTGCCGTTTGCTTTGTAATTACCCGGCCAGGGGGACGGGGTTTTGAATATTCTGCTGGTCTTTTATGGCCGGCTCATTTTAATCAAATTTTTTGTTTTTGTTCAAATTTGTCTAAGTATTTGAAATTTGCTCACTAGACAGACTGTTGTGTATGGCCGAACGTTAAGACAGGTACAAATAGTAAGTATGCCGCCTATGCCCCTGGACGACTGGTTGTCTGTTTCCAGGATAGATGATCAGTCGGCCATTTAATCAATCGGTATTCGAACTCTTTATTCAATTTGACCAAGTAAATAGAATTACCAAGTAGCCAAGGAATTTAAGTAGGAAAACAAGCGGCGGGTACCGGTTGTTTCCCTTTATTGCCAATGTTGGCCTCTAATTTGTTATTTATTAACCTAGCAAGAGTATTGGTTGAGAGCCTTTGTTTATTAAAAACAAGTGGACGACTCGTACCTTTTAGGCTCAGTACTAAGTTTGAGTGACTATTAAGTTAACATAGGAGTTACTTAGTCTTCGTCACAATCTTGATTGAGTAGTAAAGGTATCAGGCGGCGTAGGCCGGCTAGACCCCTTGATTTACCAATGTTTGTTGGCTATTTACTCAATAGGTTATCCAGTAGGAATAGGGGTTCGAGTGCCCTTGTTTGTATAAAACAGGCGGACGACTCAAACTTTTTAGGTTCCATACCAAATTTGAAGGAGTGACTATGAGTTAACTTTGGAGTTACTCAGTCGCCGTCACTTTTGTTTGAGAAGTAGAGGTACCAGGCGGCGTAGGCCGGCTAGACCCCTTGATTCGCCAATGTTTGTTGGCTATTAACTCAATAGGTACCCCCTGCATTTATCCCAAGTAATACAGGCGGTCATCTGACTCAGATGTCAACTGCTACCACTGGTTTGGTTAGTGATAGAGTTATCCTTGTCTCAAAAACGGCTACGTGGTTGCCCTTTGGGACAGTCGTATAGGTGCCGTGTAATTAGTTTATAGAACAATGTTCCACCCAAAAGGGAGCTGCTCTCTGCGACGAATTTCATCCGAATGGATGCCGCCGGACGCCTGCTATAATGTTGGGACAGGTCGGATTAGTTTTTAAAAGTTAGATCAGTTGACTAGGCGCCTGGTCTGATCATTCGGCCGGTGGCCTTGGTAAGTTCTTGGTGAACGTAGGTGCTAAGTCAAAGAAGGGTAGCCGCCTGTTAGGCACAGGGTCGGCCAGGCCCTAATCTTTTTAGCTAAGTATTGTGAGTAAAATACTCAATGGAGAGTAGTCGACTGTAAAGGTACAGACGGCATGCCCCTCTGATGATAGAGTGAAAAAACTCAATGGAGAGTAGCCGACTGTAAAGGTACAGACGGCATGCCCCTCTGAAGATAGAGTGAAAAAACTCAATGGAGAGTAGCCGACTGTAAAGGTACAGACGGCATGCCCCTCTGAAGATAGAGTGAAAAAACTCAATGGAGAGTAGCCGACTGTAAAGGTACAGACGGCATGCCCCTCGTAATACAAAATTGAATAGTAAGTGCCAACTTTATTAAGTAGCTCTTTACTTTACATCATTCAAAAGAAATATTTCTTAAGGTTATCTACATTCCAAGTTCGAGGCAACGGTTGTCCGTCTGGTGTTTCCAGACGGTAGGTACCGTCCCTGACTTCCGCATAGATTCGGTAGGGTCCTTCCCAGTTGGGAGTTAGTTTGCCAGACTCGTTAGCCCTACCAACTGCTTCCATTTTTCTAAGTACAAAGTCCCCTACTTTGAGTGGACGCCTGTGCACTTTTTTGTTGTATGATCTAGTCATTCTCAGGCGGTAGATTTCATGGCGCAAAACAGCATTGCCCCTCTTTTCAGGAAGTGAGTCTAATGCCAGGCGCATAGCTTCCCAGTTTGCCTCTTCGTCATATAGCATTACTCGAAGAGTCGGCTCGTAGTGTTCTATTGGAAGAACAGCTTCTGCACCATAAGTTAGGAGGAATGGAGTTTCTCCAGTCGCCCCTTTTTCAGTCGTCCTAATGGCCCAAAGAACATGTGGTAGTTCATCTGCCCATAGGCCGCCTGCTCGTTCAATTTTTTTCTTGAGACCGTCTGAGATGATTTTATTAAAGGCTTCTACCTGGCCGTTTGCTTGTGGACGGCCGACAGATGCAAAGTAATGTCCAATTCCTTGGTCTCCCAACCAGCTTTTGAGAACAGGCGTCTCAAATTGGGGACCATTATCAAAAACCATAGACATGGGAACCCCGAACCGAGTGATGACGCTTTTCCAAATGAATGAAATTACATCTTTCGTCTTGATTCCCTTTACAGCCTCCGCCTCTACCCATTTAGTGAAGTAGTCAACGGCAACAAGTATATACCTTCTGCCGCCTGTAGCAGGCGTATATGGACCCAGAATGTCCATGCCCCACTTAGCAAACGGTAGTGGGCTGTGAATGGTAGTGAGGTCAGTAGCCGGACGGTGAATTAATTTGCCAAACCTTTGGCACTTGTCACATTTTTTCACCATCTCCATTGCATCTGCTTCCAAAGTAGGCCAAAAGTAGCCCTGCCGCCTTGCCCTTTGAGCAAGCATCCTACCACCTATATGGGAAGCACAGAAACCAGAGTGAAGATCATCTAGTATCTCTCGTCCCTTTTCAGGAGTAACACACTTTAAGAAGGGTTGAAGGTGCCCCCTCTTGTGCAGTTCCCCCTGTATCATTTCAAAACAGGAGGCTCGTTTTTTCAGTGATGCCGCCTGTTGAGGATCATCCGGCAGTGTACCGTTTGTCAGATATGCCCTGATTGAATCCATCCAGGTTGAGCTTCTGTCTAGAATTCCAATAGGATTTTCCTCGATGCTTCTCTTCTCCATTACTTCCCAAAACACAGTTCGAGGAGTATCGGAGGAGGCGGATGATGCTAATTTCGAGAGTGCATCTGCCTGGTTGTTTTCTGATCTCGGTACTTGGATCAGATGGAAATCCTCAAGGGAGCCGACTGCTTGTCGGACCGCCTGTAAATATTTGATCATGGCCGGATGTGTTGCTTCGTATTCGCCATTGTACTGACTATCAGTTGTGAATCAGAACAGGCGTCTATTTTCTTGCCTTTCTGGCGGACTCTGTCTGGGACGCCTTTCTTTTTCTGTCGCCTGTTTCTTGAACAGGCGCACTTTCCTTGACATTGTCAAGGTCTGTTTTTTCTCCACTTGACCCAGTGGCCTTAGCAGTGGGTTTGACATCCGAGAGATAGCACTCTCGGGCCATCCTCTGATCTCCCCTTAGGGAGCCGACTGTTCCATTGTCCCTTTCAAACTTAAGCAGCATAAGTGACGGGATTATAACAGCCTTGGCACTATTCAGGGTTGGGCGACCCAGAATCATGTTGTAGGCAGAGAGTTCCTCTACAACTAGGAATCGGACTACCATGTGTCGTCCTTCCCCTTTTTCGCCCAGGCGGACGGGTAGATCAACTCGTCCCAGTGGGTGGACGACTCCTCCTCCAAACCCTATTAAAGGGTGGGAGGCCGGATGTATGCAGTCCGTCTGATATTTCAGTTTTGACAGACATTTGCTGCTGATGAGATCTGAAGAGCTCCCAGTATCTATGAGGATTCGACCAACTCTCTGGTTGGCCACTTTACATTCAATAACGAGAGGGTCGTCATGCGGCCCCCTTATTCCTCCTAGATCCTCTTCAGTGATGACAATCTCAGGAAATGTATATTTGGACGGTCGTTCTTGGTGAACGGAATTTACATCTAACCGCCTTATATTATCTTTGTTGCCCCTAATAGTGGGGCCGCCTCCTGAGAAGCCGCCTGCAATGGTGTAGACGACTGCATCATCAGTATCGGAACTGTCGGCCTGTTGATTCTTTTTGGCCGACTGCTTTTTTGAGGAAGTATTCCCCGTAGATTTCTTGACATAAGTGTCAAGATCACCTTGATCAGCCAAGCGGTCTAGGTACCGCATGAGACTAATGCAGTCGTTGGTGTGATGACCAATGTCATCATGATAAGCACAGATTTTGTCTTGGTTCCGGTTGCTCGCAGAACCCTTCATGGGGAGCGGTTTCTCAATTGAGAGCCGTCCCTTTATTTCTTTTAGGATAAACTGGTTATCCTTGTTAAACACATACTTTGGGGAGTATGGTTTGAATTCCTTTTTCTTCTTGGCCGGCTGTTTAGAGGAATCAGCCGCCCAGACCCCTTTTCTTTTTTCATCTTTGTTGGACGACTGTTTCTGTCGTCCTTCTCTATTGTCGAACCTCTTCCCGTCCGACTGTTTCATTGTACACAGATCAGTCGCCTGTATATAGGCTTCTGCTTCAATCAAGGCCTCTTGAAGAGTCGCCACCCTTTTTCGAACTAAATCAAATTTGAAGGTAGACCCGTCTTTGAGACCTCTAAAAAAGTCAGTATAAGCTACCTCATCCGGTAACCCTTGAATCTGTATTCTCATCAGGTTGAACCGCCTGATGTAGGAACGAAGCCCCTCCTTTTCACCCTGCTGAATTGTTCCCAAATCAAGGGTCGTTTTCTTCGCAGGGATGTTCATTGCAAAGTTGGAGGCAAATAAGTAAGCAAGCGTCCTGAAACTGTTTACACAACCAGTCGGCAGGTTGCCGAACCATTGCTGTGCAATTCCCTTGAGAGTTGCTGGGAAACACTTGCACCAAGTGGGATCATCCAACCCTTGAAGGTACATCAGGTTGGTGAATGCCATCAGATGGTCTTCCGGGTTAGTAGTGCCATCATAGGCGCCTACTAAAACATTTTTTACTTTGGCCGGCTGAGCGGCTTCAGTAATTTCCTTGGAGAAGGCCGACGGCTGTTCACCAAGTCTAAGCAGCCGTAGCTGCCAGTCCATAGGTTGGACGTTTTTTGCTGCAGGTCCACCAAATGGAGGTGGCTGCATAAAATATTGTTGTTGCGGCGCAAATGGCAAATTTGGTACCGCCTGCGCACTATGAAAGCCAGACTGACGGGAGGTGCCGCCTGACTGACTCTCATGGTACGACTGAGTTGGCCTCATCGAGGCATTTTGCAAACTGTCCTGAAAATTTGAAGTAGAAGCCGACTCTGATAATCGGTCACTCTTCTTCTGCTCTAGCAGGTGCCGAGCATCTGTGAACGTTTGCTTTGACCCGTCCGCCTGAATATGACGAACCGGTTTCCTATTTCCCGTAGGATAACGGAGTTTTGTGAAATCAAGAGCAGACGGCTCCCGCTTCTTAGATTTAGGATGGGGAGTCGCCTCTCGCCCTTGAACTGGCTTCCTCTTCAGTGAAGTGGAAGGTTTTTTGGCCGCCTGCTCTTTGACTGAAGCAGGCGGTTTTTTGTTGATCAACTCTTGGATCTCTCCCTTGAATCCCCTCATGAAGGTCATGAGTTCGTTCCTTGTGATGGGAGCAGACCCATCAGTCGGCTGTTGCCGAGCAAGCGGTGCGCCTGCTGGCTCGCTTCCTGTTTGAAGATACTCCCGTTCCCTTATTTCAGTATGACGGGTACGGCGGGCCCTTAGGGTCCCGTCTGGAGCTGTATGAGTTTCAACTTCAAATTCACTTTCGGTATCATGGTCCGACTGAACTTGAGGGTCGTCTAGGGGACGCCTCTCTTCTGGGGTCGGTACAGACTTGGATGCCATCTCTGAAGTACTCTCCCCACAGACGGCGCCAAATGTTTCGGGGTTTTCTGATGTCCTGCGGGAGAGTTACAATTCCGAGACTGGAACCGGACGCCTGTACCTGCAAAATAACGGAGACTCCTGAGAGCTCCGCCTCCAACGGTCAAGTTAGTACCTGATTAAGGAGTAATTAATACAGAAATTAAAGTAATAAGGTCTCTCTAGGTGAGAGTATTTAATGTAGGTAATCTGCTTTGCTAGCGAGATCAGCCGGTTATTAGTGTGTTCCGTAATGTATTCGGTCTGTTCCGTTTTTTGATTAATGAGGATTAATCGAGTATTTATAGCCTTGGGAAGCGTGCAACTCTCTAGGTTTAAGGTAAACCTAGGGCCGATCGGGCTTCTAGACTGAAATGGGCCTTGATGGCCGGTTGTCCCATTTGGCATGGGTGGACACGTGGCGGAACCTGGTTGGTCCACTTGTCAAACGGTGCTTGGTGGATAAAAATCCCCTAATCAACTGGTATAGTTGTATGTTTGCATGTGCTTTTATTGGGGATGAAAAAACAGAATCGTTTGTGTGGCTATTATAAACCTTCTTGAAAGCTATGGAGGATAGAACACCAACTTCAATATTCATTGACCAGGACCAAGCAATGGCAAATGCAATTGAGCAGGTAAAAAGTTTATATTTACATGTTACCCTAACTAATAAGTTCTAACAACATACAATATTTGACCATCAAACCACAAGTTACCGTTTTAGTGCATAAAGTGACCCTTTTAACTGCATAAAGTGACCCTTTTTAATGCATGAAGTGACCATTTTATTTTGAATGTAGGTGCTTCCTAATACAAGGCATAGACTTTGCATCTAGCATTTGAAACAAAATACAATAACCAGATTTGGGGCTCTAAAAAAAGATAAAGATTTCAAGTATGCATTCAACTAGTGCTTAAAGTAGTGTGTGACAGAACAAGAATTTGAAGAAAAGTGGCAGGCAATGATGCAGAAATATGACTTGATAGCACACTCTTGGTACAAAAGAGTGTACGAATTGAAAGAGAAATGGTGTCCTGCCCTTAGTATAGATTTCTTTACAGCAGGAATCTTGTCGTCACAAAGGAGTGAAAGCACTAATCATGCTATAGGATTCAAAGCAAGTAAAGCAACTACCTTGACAGAATTTTATACCATATTTAAGAAGACAACCAATCGTTGGAGAAGCACGGAGAAATATGATGAGTTTACCTGTAGCAAGTTAATAGCATTCACTTCATTGCCACTGTCCGGAATGCTAAAGCATGCTGCACAAGTAAAAAGTTAACTCAAAAGTACATAAATAACACAAAATATATAACAACTTAAATGTAGCTACATGATTTTGGTGCACAAGTTTTCACTTTATCACTCTTCAAAGATTTTGAAGAGTAGTTTGGATACTATATGGCAACAACTATTCAAATGATAGGGAGAATTGAAGAATGTGTACTTTATCAAGTAACCCTAGAAGACAAGACATGGTCTGCACATCAAGTAAACTATATACATGAGAGCCAAAGTGTATGGTGTACTTGCAAAAATTTTGAAGCATTTGGATGGCTATGTTATCATTACATCAGAATTCTACATCTACATTCAGTAACAAGAATACCAGACAAGTATGTTACAAAAAGATGGACTAAGTTTGCAAAAACAGAGGCGTGGAATAGGTTGAAGAATCAAGATCCTACACAGCCATATATACCATGGAGGCAATAGATAATGAGGAAATACTACAATCTAATCTTAAAAAGTCAAGAAAATGAAGAGACAAGAGCATTTATGGAAGAAAGCTTTAGAACATTTTTTTATATCATTATTATTATACTTTGTATCGTTATACTATTTTTTCTTTTTTTACTCTATGACTAGTTTTGGTTAAAATTTGAATGAGCAGAGTAAACGCATACCCTTTTGTGAACATAAGTTACCCTTTTTATGCACATAAGTTACCCTTTTCATGCATAAAAGTTATCCTTTCTACCCACAAAAGGTACCCTTTTTATGTTCAAAAGTTACCCATTTTATGCACAAAAGTTACCCTTTTTATGCACAAAAGTGACCCTTTTTATCAACAAAAGTGACCCCATAAAAAATTGAATTGAACCTTTTACCTGTATGAAGAAGCTCTTTTACCCGCATGAAGTGACCCTTTTTAGTGCATGAGTGACTCTTTTTAATGCACAATTAAAAAGAAAGATATATACAAAATAACATTTCAAATTACTTAATGTATGCACATACATTCAGTTTTCAAAACAAAACCACCAAAACCTACATCCAGTTTTCAAAAAAAACCACCCAAAACTATACCATAGAAAATTTAATTACATCATTAAACTTGATGTATGCACATACATTAAGTTTTCAAAAAATACTACTATACCTAATCACTAACAAGTCAGTACACTCTTCACTCTTTAGAAGGAGTGTACTTCTTTGTTTGCTTTTTTGCCCTTTTTTCTTTGGGCTTTTCTTCTGCTGCCTTTGCCTTTTCCTTTGCTTCTTTCCTTTCCTTCTTTCCTTTCCTCAGCTTCTTTCTTTTTCTTCTCAGCAATTGCAGCCTTTCTTCTGTCTTCAATTGCCTTGAAATATTCAACATTTTTCTTCCTCTCTTTGAACTTGGCTAATTCTACCAAGACGTCAGCCCTGGACTCATTCATATCACACAATAAAAGTGTGGTACAGACCTGTCCACGTGGAAATTTTCTTCCAACAATCTCACAATAGAGAAAAAAAAAAAACTTATCAATATGATACTTAAACATCAAAAAGGGATAAACAAAAGGAAAATAGATGAATAGTTACTGTTTTGAGTTCATTTAATATGAACGATTCACCAACAAAATGGAGCATATGATACATGACAAACACTACACAATCCATGTTGTCAACCTTAGTCTTTCTCCATTCCAACTCAACAATTTCAAACTTATAGGAAGGTAGCTTAGTACTCTTTGGATGATTTCTTTTGCTAAGAAAAGCACCCAAAATTGAACACACTGATAAAAAATATAAAAGTTTAGAATCCATTGAATACAAAAAAAAAAATTAAAATTGAAACAATAAATCAACAGGAACATACCACACGAGAAGACAACTCTTTAAAGTAGTCAAGAGTAGAATCACGCCAAATTATATTGTCAAGATAATAAATCAACTCTTTTGCATGATCAACAACAAACAAAACGTAGTGATGCTCAACAAGAATAGGAATATAGATCTGAAACAGTAAAATTAAAAGTGGTTTAGACAGAGCATTTCACAAACATAACTCTTTTAAGGGTATGATATTAGTTATAGCATGAAATATACCAGTTCAACATCTATTATATCACATTCAGCATTCTCGTAGCAAACCCACCCTTTCCATCTACCGTGCAAATCATTAACAGCATTAGAAATGTCACCTTGCCTAATGTTGTCACAAACATGCAACAATGCAAACTATTAAAGTATAAGGTCTTATTTATATATAAATATAAAGTCAATGTGTTTAAATATAAAAATATCAAATTACTTACACTTTGCCTCACACCAAAAAAGAATCTTCGAGGACCAGAAGACTCAAAACATGCTAAGTCATTCAAATACAGAGCAAAGCAATCAACAATGTACCATCATATCTTAAGTGGAGCGGCAATGGACACCATATCTTCTCTTGGAACTTGAAAATTCACCCCAAAGTCACAAGGTTCTCACTACAATGATAAAAAAAAAATAAGATAAGCATTAAGAAAAATCAAGGAAAGAAAAAACTAATAAAAAAATATTTATGATAGAAAATGACACTTAACTTCCTATGCATTGATTCATCCTTCAACAAACAATAATCAAGAATTTCCGAATGTAACTGAGGCAAACTGTTGAAAATCCGAGCATTACCCCTCATAAAAAGAGTCACAAAAGGCACATTCTAACTTACTGGCCCACAGTCTAGTGAGCATAGAGATTTATTGGATCTAATAATACGTCCATGAACATTTTCATTAGCTCCAGAAACATTTTCATTAGCTCCTGGAACATCGTCATTAGCTCTAGGAACATCTTCATTATTACGTTGTTCAGGACCATACACTTCACGAAACAACTCATGTGCAGACTTCATCTTCATACACTCCGCAATTATACCATCTAAAAGCTTATGGTAATGAGGATCAGAGTGTAACTGTTGAGTTTGAGAAACTGCAACAGGATCCTCAGAAGATAATGAAATAATTCTTTCAGAAAGAACATTGGAAACCAAATCACTCAAGGTTTTAAAACCATTTGACTGAACACTTGAAAAAACATCCATATTTCTTTTAAGCAAAAGAAATGATTCATGAACAACCTACAAACTAAGAAACAAAGAAGAAACTAAACAAATGTGACAAAAAAAATAATGAAAAAGTTACTGAAATTGAATATTTAGGGTAACTTTAGTGCACAGAAAGGGTAACTTTAGTGCACATAAAGGGTAACTTAGTGCTATAAAGAACTGAACATAAAAGGTAACTTTTGTGCACATAAAGGGGTAACTACTAAACATATAAAAAAAACACTTACATCAGTTGAAATTTCTTTTATTTCATCATCAGTCATCACACCTTCTGGAAGCTCAAATTGAATAAAGCGGCCAATTGTACCACTTGAAGAAGCACC
The DNA here is from genome assembly GCF_001683475.1 of Chenopodium quinoa. Classification (NCBI taxonomy): domain Eukaryota; kingdom Viridiplantae; phylum Streptophyta; class Magnoliopsida; order Caryophyllales; family Amaranthaceae; genus Chenopodium; species Chenopodium quinoa. The sequence goes on along the minus strand of NW_018745170.1, from coordinate 3,387,804 downwards.
ACCAACTTTTAAACCACCCTGATCAGATCCCAAAGTAAGAGGTTGCTTAACAACAGTTTTGCTAATAGCAGGCTATGACAAAGGATATGTAGAAGTATCCAATGGTCCCTGCCCAAAACCACCAGCTTTAAAATCTAAATTAATTCGACTTTTAACCTCAGCATCTGTCCAATGTTGAATCAAAGGAAGGCTACAACTTTCCTTTTCTCCTTGAAAATTTAAACGGTGAAAATACATAATTTGCAAAACCAACAAACCTCCACTAACACTTTGAACAGTTAGATCATTGTCATACTTATCAACAGACTTCTTTAATTAACTTCCTTAAAACATAAGAACACCAATCAAAAGTTTTTATTTCATCAACTTCTTCAATAGCCTTTAGCAACTTCAAAGAAACAGTCCTATTAGGAGTAGCAGCTAAAAAAGCTAGACATAGCATGAACCACAAAATACCTCTTAAACTCTACCCCTCCATCAACCAAATCCTTCATCCGAGACTCCAATTTTGACAAAGGAATAGCTTGCTTAACAGAAAGATCAAAATAAGATCTCCATGCCTAAATAATACAATTGTCTACACTTGCAACTTCAGCATTTTTCTTCAATTCAGGAACAGGAATATCGGTCGTAAGTAAACAAAACACATTACACACATCATTCCTAGTAACTACAAATCCCTTACCACTAGCAACGGCAAACATGCAGCTACCACCATTAAAGTTTTCAACAAGCTAAAGTAGCATTTTACGACAGAGAGT